>NC_133400.1:30648666-30950000 GCF_047511655.1 Castor canadensis
AGACTTGACATTCAAGAATATAGTGTGATGGTTTTGAATTGATAGACTCAAACTTTTGTCACTACCATCTTACCAGAAGTGTTGGGTTTGAATTCAGGGCTTTCAACTTGCCAGGCAGGTGCTCTACCATGTGACCTATGCCTTTTTGCTTTAGTTATTTTTCAGGTAGGGTCTCACACTTTTTGCCTGGGGCTGGCCTCAGAACATAATCTTACACATCTCACATAGCTGTGATTACAGTCTTGAGCCACCACACCTGGTTTATTTTTGAAATGGGTCTTGATAACTTTTTACCCAGGCTGGCCTGAAACCACAGTCCTTCTGATCTCTGCCTCCTGTTTAACTGGGATCACAGGCATGAGCTACCATGCCCAGCCTTGAAGATTTTCTTTGCATAATTACCTCATCTGCAGGATGCTCAGTTCAGTGGTGTTGCAGAAAATGCTCACTTAATTCAACTATGCACTTAATAGGAAAAAAGAAAGCCAAAACAAAGTATCTTTTCCTTGTACATGACCCTAAAAATGAAAGGACTTCACCCAATACTTAACAGAAGAAACAGCTTGGTTTCCACCAAGCCCATGTGGAAATTATGCTAAGTTATATTTACTGATGTGGGAGGTATGTACAAAGCCACGTGTATTATATTTTGGGGAGACTCATAGAAAGGGTGTTCAGGGACTCATATCTACTCTGATTTACCATCATAAATAATGAGGTTGTAAAATCTTACTAGATATGTAACATTGTAATTCCATTCTTTTTTTTTCTTTTTCTTTTTCTTTTTTTCTTTTTTTTTTTTGTCTTTTAAAGAAACATTGGATGTAATTAACTGGTCTTAGTGACCCCTGTAGCAGCAGTCAATACTATAAATCTTTAACTTTTTTGAATGAAATACTAGATCAGGGGACCCTGATCTTTCAAGATTTAATAAGTATGCTTTCATCTTTACTCATGGTGATATAAAAGGCATAAGATAATAAAATACTCTTTCCTCTGAAAAATGACCCAGATAAGGTATACACATGGAATCTTTAAATACCAGTGTAGTCAGTCAATCATTTGTAAAGCAGGTATTACCATGTCTGTCCTGTGTTCCGGAGCCTCTAGGCACTGGAGACTATCAGCAAAGAAGCCAATGCAGCCTCTGTTCTCTTAGCATGTTTCTCATAGCTCCTTGATTTGGGGGTGCAGACAGAAAAGTCAAAAGAAACTGACAACCAACACAATGACACATTACTAGAAAAACCAAATTCAGGCCAGACATGGACGCTCACACCTCTAATCCCAGCTACTTGGGAGGCAGAGGGAAGGAGGATTGCAGTTCAAGACCAGCCCAGGCAAAAGCACAAGGGCCCACCTGAAAAATAAACAAAAGGGCTAGGGGTGTCTCTGAAGCAGTAGAACACTTACCTAGCAAGTACAGGCCCTCAGTTCAAACTCCAGTACGGCCAAAAAACCAAAAATACCCCAGAATCCAGGAGGAGAAAGGCACTAGTAGAGCTGAAACTGAAGAAGCAGGCCTTACAGAAAATGATAGGCTGTGGAAGAGGACAGCAGACAGGCGCAGGGAAAGAACTGGAGCAGTTTGTGGTAAGTGGGGTGGAATCTGGCCTGGCTAAAATTTCTTGGGGCATTAAGGGGGTATGTCATTGCCCAAAAGTATTCAGGAACTCACCAGAAAGAAATAAGGCATCCTTTCAAAGAGTAATATTTGAATTTAAATATGTGGGTTTGTGGGCTGGAGGTGTAGCTCAGTGTTAGAATGTTTGCCTAGCATGTGAGAGGCCCTGGGTTTGAACCCCAGTACCACAAATAAATAAATAAGTGGGCTTGAATGAAAATCAAATGGGTGCTTTTCCTTATAAAACCAGGGCTTAGAAGAGTTCTTTAGGTTAGGAGGCTCAATCTCTTTTTCTCCTTTTATATTTGATAAGAAGGAATCTGATTTTTTTTTTACTTTTCTAGTATCTTAAATGCCTAATCTACAAGACTAAAATACTTTTAACATTTTTAGTTTTAGGCTTAAATAAAAGAAATTAAAGAACTGAAGTTCTTTTGAAAGAACTTCAAAATTCAAACTAAGATCACATACAAATAAAAAGTTACGTAAAGACTACCTTCATGAGATTACATGCAGAGCTGAAATTACTTTGGGCAGGAAAAGAAAATACAAGTATGTTTGCACATTGGGTTTTCTTAGTGTTCAAGGTAGAAAGAGACAACCAAGAGCCTTTGTTAAATGTACATCTAATTTTAGGAGCTCTTATATGGTGTAGGTCCCTTTAACAAGAATTTGGAAAATAAAAGAGGAATTTCTATCAGAGTTTCATTAAATTCATATAAATCACAGATTTAATTAAAGTGGTTCTAAAAGACATTAAAATTAAGATACTCATGATTTTATATGCAGCAATATTGATTCTAGAATTCTCAACTCTATGGCATTGCCAATGGAGAGGTCAAAATGAATTGTTTTATAAAATTGTGTTTTATGGAAAGGCTGCATTAAGCCAATGACTTAAAAACATTCGGAGTATATATGAGACAAAGCATCTTGTCATACTGTTTGTGTAGCAGTTAAAAAATGAAAGGAAAAGAAAACAGTGCCATTTTAGATAGTTTAAAAAAAATTCACAGATATTGTAAATCATAGGTTGGTCACCACTAGACTTCCTGACTCTGCCACGATTGCTGTATTCTGGTGTATTCTTTTAAAATACCAGGCACTTTATAATTTTGTCTATAATTGTTTATATATATTTTCTCCACAAAATGCTTTTAGAACAACTTATTCCTAAATTATTTTAAACCACTTACCATCTATTTAAACCTCACGTATAAATATACTAAAGTATATTTAGAACAGTAGTCTATTTTATTTTTTCTAGGACCCTTCTTATTCAAACTTCCTTCAAACTCAGGGCATAAAAATAGAAGACCATTTCCACCTGTGGGCTTTTGAAACTGGAGATGTGTTTTTTCAGACGAGTTAACTGAGTCCCAGGAAGGTGAAATGTCTTTAGTAAGTGGGGATGAGGATTTAAACTTGGCTTTTTGACTCCAGAGCAAGTGCTGTTGACTGGAAGGTGCTTGTCCTGACTTCTGGAAAGTCAGTTTACAGCTGTTTGTACCACAACCCCATTCTTAGTGATGCTTTGTTCTATACGTGTCAGAAATGAATGTCCACTTGCCACTTGCTCATACCATACAGACCTCGTGGCACCAAATGTAGATGCTACAAGTAGAAAGCATCAGGGTATTCATCCCAGCTGTTGTTACTCGTGCATACCCACTATACTCTGTACTCTAATATTATGATAAATCCCAGGAATTAAATGTGCACATGTCATCTTCTCATCCCACAAAATGGGCATTGGTTTTGGGCCAGGAGGTAAAATCATATACAGCTATTGTCTTTGCCCTATGGAGCTTAAAGATGAGTGTCTACTACGAAGAGAGCTGGCATCTCCAGAGACCAAGGTCAGGTGCTTGGGAGCACAGGGGCACAGTCCTTACCAAGCCTGATGGAGGGTGGATGAGGTCAAGGAAAGCTTCCAAGAGAGGAAGACAGAAGAGATGTCATTGGGTTGAGTCCTGAAGGGAAGAGCATTCCAAGCAGGGGATGCAAAGACCAAAGACAAGGAAGAATGTGGCACATTTGGGAGAATGGGAGGGGTCCAGCTTGAGAAGAGTGTGAGGTGGATGTTCAGAGATGGGAAAGAGAGGAGCGTAGACAAGGTCAGGCTGGGAAGGCATTGTGTGTGCCTGGCTGAGGAGCTTGGACTTCATCTTGCAAACCGTTCACTTTACTAAGTCTGCGTTTTTGAGTATCTCTTTGACCTTGGCAGGGAAGTGCATTGAAGGCCAGAGAGGTTGCATATCAAGAAAGAAACCAGTGAGGTTTTTGTAAGTAGTTGTCCTGGTGAGAGATAACAGTTTGCACTACAAGTGTGGCCAGGGAAAGAGCTGTACAAAAATCAATGAGAGATGCTCAGTGCTAGAAAGAAGAGGACTGGGTGGGTGATGGGTCCACTCTAGACAGAGGAAAGAAAGCAGGTTTCCAAGGGCGTACAGAGGGCACAGCAATAAGGATGTGATGGCAGTGTTTGGCAAGGGAACCCAGGAGAGCCAGGTCTGGAGAGGAAAGGTTGGTTCGAATTGTGGGCCCAGAAGTGGGTTTTGAGGTCCTGGTAGAATGTTCTAGGAGTTTGAAACTCATAATCTATTCTTTGGTATTGGTGCACTTCTTTTTCCTGTTAAAGGGTGAATTTCTCAAGAAATGTTCTTTCATTATTTTTATTAAAGATTTTTAATAGTGGTCCTGTGTAAAGCTGTAATGGTCCTGTGTAAAGCAACTTTCAAGACAAACTGCTCAATATTGCTGATAGTGTTTGCTTTGATGAAGATGGGGCTCTGAAGTATGTGGAGGAAGGAAAGAGAAAGAGAACTAACTCTGTGATACCCTACACAATGAGTTAAGTATAGGAGTTTCAGTTGTGCACAGAGATTTAAGGAGAGGGGGTGAAGCATTTCTGAGAAAAAGGTACTAGGGAATATTTATGTTTTTAGAAACTTGGTGAGTTTGGATTACAACATATACGTAAATAATTATAATGACTTTTTGCTCCTCCCCCACTTCTCTTCCTCTTTCTTTTTCTCCTTCTTCTTCATCTTCAGCTTCATCTTGTTATGTAGCCTGGGTTGGCCTGGAACTCGAAACGATCCTCCTGCCTTCACCTCCCGAGTGCTGGGATTATAAATGTGCACCACCACACCCATCTTGACTTCAGGGTTTGATGCAGTGTTGTTTGGATCCTATTACCAACAGTCATTCCACAAATACTCAGTGCCTAGTAGTAGATCCTGGGTGCTGGGACAGGGTTGGCTGTAGAGTGCTGATAACAGTAATCATGGCCCTCTTCCTTCCTGGAGTGGATTATAAATATTGAAGGTGGCTTTATATGATACGTGCCTAAACTGCTTAATATAAGTACTGTAGTATACATTGTAAGAAAGATGTATGACATTTAAATCCTGTAACAAAGAACACTGTACCTCTAGAGGGCACTGCCAATATTCATAGGTGGGTGGGGGAGGAAAGGATTCAGCGCTGCCCTCACTTTCTGCCTAGTGAGGCCAACTGACTAGCGTGGCACTGTTCTCTGAGCAGGGAACAGAACCAAATATAGACAGTAGTACTTGGTTATTCCTCAGTAAGTCGGAGGTAAGAAGGCATCACTTCTTTGCCGGAGATCAAAGGAGATGGATGAGAAAGGGAGAGAGAGAGAATGAGAATGAGAATGAATGCAGGTCTTAGAGTTAGGAGGAAGTTGGAATCTGGAACTTTCTTCCCATTTTCATTTTGAAAACCTTGAAATCCACTAAGAAGCTGAACTAGTGCAGACTCAGTTGTAAAACCAGGTGAATCATTTTTGAGCAAATCACAATTCATGATTTCACTTTCTTTTCTAGGTCCAAACTTACCTGTCTTTCATTTTTCAGGGCGATGGGCACCCCTTCTGTCTAGCCAATCACTTGGTTTCTCCCTTCCATTTCCTTCTGATTTCTTACCTCTTTTCTATATCCTAAATTGACCTTCACCAATTTCTTTTCCTCCCATTCTAGAATAACTTCTCTAGATCCAGTGTTCCCATTCTAGAATAGCCTCTCTAGACCCAGCCTCTCCTGTGCTGGTCAGGAACATTTGTCTCCTTAGCTGCTGAGCTCATAGGAAGCCATTATAGATCTGTGTCTTCTAGGTAGCTGTCTCCACTCCAGCTTCTCAGTCAGCAGTGCCTTCTAAGGGGCTTTCCAGTTTTCTAAGGGTCTAGCTACCAACTCATAGTGTGCAGTTCTCATCCTTCCTGACCTCTCCAGGCATGTTGCAGTGTCCCTGGCTTCTGATGGTGCTGTTCTTGGGCTCCTCCTTGACCCTGGCCCTTGTCACTTTTGCTGTCCACCTCCCTTCATGTACTTATTGAAGAGGGCTTCGCCCAGCACGCTGACCTTCAACTCAGCCTTCTCCTGTGCTGAGCCTAGAGGAGATATTATGGTCCACTGTCCTTCCTCTGTCTCCTCTGCCGTGAGTGTACCTTCTCTGTCTTCCTACATGTTTCATTGTGGTACATGACGTCACTCCCCTCAACTGGGTCACTCTTCCTTTCTGGGTCAAGTCTGTCTTCTAAAGCCTCCCAAAGCCTAAGCCTTAGTCTGTTCCCACTATCAGAGACACTTGAGCAAAGAACTGGGAATACAGGCTTCAGGAGTCAAGGTTCTCTGTACCTAGGAGATCATAGTCTACAGAGTAACTCACATGTGGTTCATGGACTGTGCCAGGCCATAGAATCTTTTATTTCTTTTATCAGACTTTAGTTACAGAAGCTTTAGGTTCACAACAAAATTGAGCAGAAGGTATGGAAATATCCCATATACCTCCTGCCCCCACACATGCACAGACTCTTCTGCTACCGACACCCCACACCAGAGATGTACTTTGTCACAATTATTGAGCCTAAATTGACATAATTGTTACCCAAAGTCCACAGTGTACATTAGGGTTCACTCGTGACATACATTCTGTGGATTTGGACAAATGTATAATGATGTAGCCATGCTTTTCCTCTTTTTTATTAGCACATCTCAATTGTACTAAGGGGTTTCATTGTGTTATTTCTATACATGCATGTAGTGTACTTTAATCAAATTCACCCTCTCTATTACTCTTTCTTATCTCCCATCTCCTTTTAAAAATAATTTTAATGGATATATCTTCTCTTATAGTATCATACAGAGTGAAATGTCACTGCCCTAAAACCCTTCTGTTCTTCATCTGTTCATCCTTCTCACCCCCTAACCCCTGGCAACCGCTGATCTTTTTACTGTTCCCATAGTTTTGCCTTTTTGAGAACATCATATGGCTGGAATCATACAGTATCCCGTCTTTAAAATTGACCTCTTTCACTTAGTAACATGCATTTTCTCCTTGTCTTTTCATGACTTCATAACTTACTCTTTTAGGGCTGAATCATAGTATATAATCTGAATACACCACAATTTTTTGTCCATTCATCTACTGAAGGGCATCTTGGTGGCTTCCACATTTTGATAATTATGAATGAAACTACTATAAACATCTGTGTGCAGGGTTTTGTGTTTCACCTCTTTGGGTAGATACCATGATTGTTAGATCAAATGGTGGCAATATGTTTACTTTTGTAGAAGCTGCAAACTGACTTCCAGAGTGGCTGTACCATTTTTCATTCTTGCCAGCAATAAATGAGAGTTCCTGTTACTCCACATCCTTGTCAGTATTTGCTGGTGTCAGTGTTCTGGCTTTGGCTGTTTTAGTATATGTACAGTGGCAACTCACTTTAATTTGCATTACTCTAATAACATATGCTGTGGAGCATCCTTTTTATATGCCCATTTGCCACTTGTAGTCCTTCTTTTTTAAAGTTGATTGTGATAAGAACACATAGCGAGATCTTGACCAATTTTTAAGTGTATGAAAGTGTTGTTGATTGTAGAGACTCTGATAAGCTTATTCATCTTGCATAATTGAGACTTCATGCCTGATGGTTTCCCCAGCCCCCCAACCCCCAGCCCTAGCCATAACTATTCTGCTGTCTGAATCTATGAGGCTGACTATTTTAGATGCCTCATACAAGTGGAATCAGGCAGTGTCTGTTCTCATGTGACCCACTAATCTTACTTGGCGTAATGTCCTCAAGGTTCACCCATGTTGTAGCATGTGTCAGAATTTCCCTCTTTTTTTTAAAACTAAATGATATTCCATTGTATATATACCCTTTCCCTGTTGCATATTCTTGGCACCCTATTTTTGAAGATCAGTGGACTACATGTGATCATATAGGATGGTTATCATCTGTATATCTTCTTTGGTAAGGTGTCTGTTAAAGCTTTGGTCCATTTTTTAAAAATCAGATTGCTTGTTTCCTTATTGTTGAGTTATTTGTATATTTTGGATAGCATTTGTTGATCCCTTGTCTTTTCCAGATATTCTATCCCAGTCTGTTAAACTATCTTTTCAATCTCTTGACAGTTATTTCACAAAGCAGATTTTTAAAAATTTCAATGAAGTCCAGCTGATCAATTCTTTCTTCTCTTTCACGGATCCCAACTTTGGGGTTGTACATAAAAAGTCACAGCCAAACCCAGGGTCACCTGATTTTCTAGTGGTTTTATAAAAAAGTTTTGCATTTTATACTTAGATTTACAATCCACTTTAGTCAGTTTTTCTGAAGGGTTTAAGATCTGTCTAGATTTAGTTTTGGTTTGTTTTTTTTTAACCTGTGATGCCTAGCTGTTCCAGCACCATTCGTTGAAACCACTATCTATTCTCCATTGTATTGCCTTTGTTTCTTTGCCAAGAAAGGAAGGGGTATGACTTTAAGGGCTCTCTTTTCTGTCCCACTGATTTATTTGTTTAGTCTTTGGTGAGTACCATGGTGTTTTTATGATTGTACCTTTATAGTAAGTCTTGAGCTCAATAGTGTCAGTCCTCCAACTTTGTTCTTCAATAACCAATATTGTATTGGTTTTTCTGAGTCTCTTGAATCTCCATATAAACTTTAGAATCAGTTTGTTGACATCCACAAAATAACTTGCTGGAATTAATTGACTCTCCAGATCATGTTGGAAAGAACAATATTGAATATTATCAATATTGAATCTTCCTATTCATGAACATGAACTGTCTCTGGTTACTTAGTTCTTTGATTTCTTCCATCAGATTTCTCTAGTTTTTCTCATATAGATCTTGTATACATTAATATACAAGTGCCTTGTTATTATATATTTTTTTGGTGGCACTGGGGTTTGAACTCAGGGCCTCACTCTTGCTAGGCAGGCACTCTACCACTTGAGTCACTATGCCAACCCTTTATTTTAGAGGTGCTAATGTAAATTATTTCAAATAGAATTCATTCTTTGCTAGCACATAGGACAGTAATTGATTATTGTATATTAACGTTGTATCTTGCTACTTTGCTATACTTTTTATTTTTTTATTCATTCTTTTCTTTTTCCTGTTATAGATTTATTTGCTTTTATTTTTCTACCTTTCTTTTTTAATATAGTCAATCAATGCTATATATTTCCCTCTAAAGCCCTCCTTTCCTTGCATCCCACAAATTTTTATAAATTATATTTTCATTTAGTTCAAAATGTGTTAAAATTTCTCTTCATATTTCTTCTTTGAGCTTTATGTTAGGTAGAAGTATATTGATTAATCTGTGGTGTTGGGGATATTCCAGCTATCTTTCTATTAATGGATTCTAGTTTAATTCCATTGTGTTTTGAGAACAAACATCATATGATTTGCATTCTTCTAAATTTGATAAGATGTGTTTATGACACTGATGAATGTTCCTTGTGGGCTGGAGAAGAATGTGCATTCTGCTATTGTTGGATGAAGTAGTCAGTAGATGTCAATTATATCCAGTTAGTTGTTGGTATTGTTGACATCAACTTTGTCCTTACTGATTTTTCTGCCAACTGGATCTCTTTCTAATATGGGGGTTTTTACACCTACAGCTATAAAAGCTATTTCATCTGTTTTGCCTTACAGTTCTGTTTTTGCATCATGCATTTGACAGTCCGTTTCTATATACACATTAAGGAATGCTGTCTTCCTGGAGAATCGACCCTTTTGTCATTGTGTAATGCCCCTTCTTATCCATGATAACTTTCCTTGCTCTGAAATGTACTCTGTCTGAAAATAATATAGCTATCCTTGCTTTCTTTTGATCAATATTAGCATGGTATATCTTTCTCCATCCATTTGCTCTTTTTTTTTAATTTTACATCCATTTGCTTTTAATCTGTATGTGTGTTCATTTTTAAGATGAACTTCTTATAGATAATATATACTTGGGTCTTGTTTTTTGATCCACTCCCACAAGATCTGTCTTTCCATTGGTGCATTTAAACCATTGACATTTAGAGTGATTAGTGACATAGTTGGATTAATATGTGCCATATTTGTTCTATTTTCTATTTGTTGCCTTTATTCTTTGGTCCCATTTATCTTCCATTCTTTTTCTGTCTATTATGGTTTTAATTTGACATTTTATATTATTTTATCACCTGTTTTGATATATCAGTTTACTTTTTATACTTTTTTTATACTTTTTTTTAGTAGTTGCAATGGAGTTTGTAATCTGCATTCACAACCACTCTATTGCTTTATAGGTAGTGTAGTTTATAATAACAAAATGATCTTAATTCTTTCCTCCCATCTCTTGCATAATTGCTATCACTCATTTTGCAAGTACATAAGCATATCCGTGTGTGTGTGTGTGTGTGTGTGCGTGTGCACGTGAACTTGTGGTAGAGTGCTTGCCTAGCATGTGCAAGGCCCTGGGTTCAATCCCTAGCACCACAAAAACCAACCAAAGAAGCAAAAAACCTGTTATTGCTAGTATTATTTTGAATAAAGTGTTATCTGTTAGATCAATTAAGAACAAAAAAACCCTTTTTATTTTGCATTTGCTTACTCTTTTGTTTTTCCTTTTTTAAGATGTAGGTTCAAAATTTTGACCTATATAGTTTTTCTTTTCTCTACAGAATTTCTTTAAACATTTCTTGTAAGGCAGGTCTGTTGGCAACTCCCTCATTTTTGTTTGTCTAAGGAAGCCTTTATTTCGCCTTTACTTTTGAAGAACAATTTTGCAGGGTTTAGAACTCTAGGATTGCAGATTTCTATTCTTAACTGTTTAAGAGTTTTTCCACTCTCTCGCGCTGACATAGTTTGTGAGGAGAAGCCACATGCAGTTTCCTATCTTTGCTTGTTACGTGAGGTGTTTGTCTCTGGCTTCTTTGGGGACTTTTTCTTTGTCTTTATCTTCTGTAGTGTGAGTGTGACATGCCTTGGGTCAGTATTCTGATCATATGTTTAGCATTTATCCTGCTTGGCGCTCTCTGAGCTTCTTGGGTTTGTGGTGTGGTATCTGACATTCATTTGGAGGAAATTATTTTTTGTGTTCCTTTCTCTGTTTCTTCTCCTGTTACTCTCCTGACACATGTGTTATACCTTCTGTGATCATCTGATAGCTCTGGGATATTCTGTTCTGTTGCTTCATTTTGTTTTGTTCTCATTGTTCTCTCTACCTCGGATTTGGCAATTCCTATTGGGATCTCTTTGGCTCAGGCATCCCTGAGCTGAATATTTTCCTCAGTCTAATTAAAAGCACCCCTCATTTCTCTTACAGCTTCTAGCACTTTTTAAAGTTCTTTTTTAGATTTTCCTATCTCTGCTCACATTTCTCATCTGTCTTCGCATGCTTCCTACCCATTAACATCATTAGCCTCTTCATTGTTGTCCTAGTTGTTTGTGTCACTGTAATAAAATAGCACAGATTTAGTCATTTATGAAGAATGGTTTATTTCCAATCTGGAGGCTGGGAAGTTCAAGATCAAGGTGCTGGCATATGGCAGAACTTTGTGTCTTCACATGGCCAAAGAGTGAAAAGAGAACCCACCCCTGCAAGTCCTTTGTATAACAGCACTAATCCATTCATGGCGTTCTCCCACTGGCATCCACCTCCGAACACTGGTGCACCAAGGATTACATTTCCAACACAAGAGTTTGTGAGGTGACAAAAACATTCAAGCCATAGCAATCCTACTTGTTTTAAATTTCCAGTCTGGTAATTCCAACATCCTTGCCATTTCTGAGTCTGATTCTGATGCTAGCTCTGTCTGCTCAAGCTGTGTTTTTGACTCTTAGGTGGCTTTGTAGATTTTCCCTAATAGCTGGGCTTTTGAAGTACTGGGTAAAAGTAAATATCACCATTGCAGCGTGGTTGTAAGCTGTGGGGAGAGGGGAAGCACTCTATAGTTTTGTAATCTGGTCTGTCTTTTAGTGCGCCTGTGTCTCTGAACTGTGAACCTCAACAAATGTGCTTCTTACCACCCCCTCCTCTTAGGTGGGGCAGGATGACAAGAGTGGGGCTAGAACTGGTCATTTCCCTACTCCTACATGGATGTCCAGAGGGGCCTGAATTTGGGTGTATCTGCTTTCTTCAGGTCACTAGGACTCTGATAAGCCCCAGGGGTTAGGCTCTGTTTCTCCTGAGGGCAGACCTTGTTAATAAGAACAGATGGAATAGAATGCTCTGGCATATTTCAAAGTGATAATGTTTTTCCTCCCCCTACTAGAAGTCCCAGGAAGAATTTTTCCCCAGTATTCACTGTGACAGCCTCATAAAGTCTAGGAGGTAAACTTCAAAAAAGGGTGGGTAGGAGGGTGCAGCGACTATATTTTTACCTGTTAGATTTGTACACACTAAGTCTCTGACAGTTGGGCAATTACAGCTCAGGTTTTCCTCCCGGTTGCCTGGATCCTGCAGAGGCCTCTGCTATGGTTAGTTGTTCTCTGTATCAACCTGTCTGTCTCTCCAGTTTGGTGGGGAGTGGGGGGCGGTGCGCAGTTTCCTGTGTGACCTCACTTTCACAGATTTAGGAACACTTGTTGATTTTTCAATCTGCTAAATTTTTTGCTTGCTAGAATGGAAGGCCAACTTCCAAGCTCTTCATGTGCCGGGCTAGAAACTAGAAATCTACAAACATTTTTCGTATCATCCTGTGAAATGATCAAAAACAAAACCAGAAAATGAGAACAAAACATTTAGAGATTTGTATAGCAATTTGACATTGCCATGAAACCCAAGTATATGATTCTGCATTGTATAAAACTTTCTCTTTACAGCTTATAGCTTGGCTCTTGAATGTCCCCCAAAGGCCTATGTGTAAAGGCTTCATCCCCAGGGTGCTATTGGCAGGCAGTGAAGGTTCAGAAGATAGGGCTTAGTAGGAGGCCCCTGGGTTATTAGGGGGCATGGCCTCAAAGATATGGGACATTAGTCTCTTCCTCTTTCTTTTTGGTCCCTGGTTTGTGATGTAAGTGATTTTGTTGCACCTGTCATATGTACTACCCTGCCATGGGCCCAAACTAAATGGGTCCAGTTGATCCTCTAAAACTGTGAGCTAAAATAAAACTTTTCTCCTTTTAAGTTCATTTTGTCAGGTATTTTGTTATAGCAACAGAAAGCTGACTAACACCACAGCAGATTAGAAATTAGAAACAAAACCAAACCATGACAATCAGTAATTAGTCCTTCACTACAGATAAAGAAGCATGGGGCCAGGAGGTTGTCAAGAAAATGACAGTTTGGGATAGGACTATGCCATTCCTGAAGTTGTCTAAAAGGTGCCCTAAGAGCCCAGGGACAGTGGAACTGTCTAGGGTGCTTGGGGAGTGCACAGGTATCTTCCAGTCCCAATTTCCTTGTCCCTGCCATCAGAGGGCTCCTCTTAAAATGCCCTTATTTAAAGCCTCCAGAGACACCCTTCTGCCTGACTTGCCTCAGCTTCTCAGCACCACTCACAATGTCTCTCTCACCACCTGACCAGCAGATGCGCCCAGCTTTGTCTTGCACTCTCCAGCTCTGACACACTACTCTCTGTTTCCTAGAGTGGACACAGTGTGCACTGTCACCTCCAGGCCTGCACTTCTGCTGCCTCTTCCATATCCAGGGCCCCCCTCCTCTCAGCTGTTCCTGGTGAAAATCTCATCTGTCCCGCGACTCTTCCTTCTTCTTCTTCTTTTTTTTTTTTTAATTTAAAAAAATTTAATACTGGGGATGGAACCCAAGTCCTCGTGTATGCTAAGCACATCACATATTCTACGACTGTGTTACACCAGCAGCCAACATCTTTCTTTTTTGAGACTCCCCCACTTGAGGTCACATGCACAGGGCTGGCCTAGGTGCTCAGTCAGTGTGGAGTGGGTGCAGAGCTAGCAAGGGAACTTAAAGGTTAAGCCAAAGCTTGGATTATTTCACTGCCCGTGTCTTCCTTATACATTTCACAACTGGAAAGAGGGATGCTTCTTAGGCCTTTAGACAAGGGTTTCTATCAGTGACACAACACACATCTAAGGACTAGTCTAAGAGCTAGGGTGGAGGGGGAGATAGGGAAGACTTTACTGAGGGCTGGTGGGAGCGGGATACAGCTTTCCCCAATGGAGACATTCTCTTCCTTCTCTGGGGAGACACTCTAGAGTGGGGTGGGGAGGGTTGGCCAACTTTTTTTTAAAAGAGCCAGATAGGGAGTATTTCTGGGGCGGGTGGTCTTTGTTGTTGCAATGCAAAAGCAGCCATAGACAAGGGTGCACCTGTGTTCCAGTGACACTTTTACAAAAGTGTCACAGTAACATTTACAAAAACAGGATGCAGAGTGGCTTCTAAAGGAAAGAGAAAGTCCCCTTCCTCTGCCATGCCTCTTAGCCTGTCAGAGGCCTCTCCACGTTTACAGTTAGAGTTCCTAAATCCCCAGATCTTTTTTCCCCAAATAACATAAACAGCAAATAATCTGCCCCATCTGCAAAAGGCTGGAAGTGTCCCTCCTTGGTGAAGGAAGGGAATGTGGCACGTCCCAAACACTCTGCCACTGTGAAATCTTTAACCCTGGCTTTTATGAGATAGACACAGGAAATTCTTAATATGAAACCATTTGGAGACTAAAGCCTTGCTATAATGCAATTTCATAATGTCAGCAGTGCTCTGCCTGTGCTATGGTGGACAGTTTGAATTTTGAACCTGCAAAGTAGAGCTTAGCTGATCATGAAGTGGAGTGAGACTGGAACATAGAGGATGCCCATGTCTGTGGTATGGTGTGGTCCATGATTCAAAGCCTATGGGAACAAAGGCAAAGTTACTAATTTCTTTGAGTTCATAGAGTGGTAGACTCTATATAGCAATGCATAAAATAAGCCAGTACACCTTGAAAGCAAGCATTCCAGTTTCTGTAGTGATATAATGTATAAGATGCCCAACTTTCTGTTAGTGTAACAAATGCCTGGAGTAATCAGCTAAGAAAGAGAAAAGGGTTTTGACTAACAGTTTTGGAGGTTTCAGCCCATGAGCTATTGGCCCTGCTGTTTTGGGCCTGTGGTGAGGCAGCACATCATGGCAGGAGCACATTCATGGTGGAGCACAGTCCTCTTCTCATGGCTGGAACATGAAAAGAGAAGAAAGGAAGGGACTGGAATCCCACTGTTCCCCAAATCTAACATCTCTACTAGGCCTCGCCTCTTAAAGACTCCATTACCTTGCGGTTCTCCACTCTGGGCATCAAACCTCTAACACATGGGCTTTGGGGGTCATTTCAGATCCAAACTATAGCACCGTGCAAATTAAAATCCCAAACAATGGAGGTGCTAAAAGCCTAGCATAGAGATAAAGGCAAGGGAGGCTTTGATAACAGCACCTATAGCTCCTCCTGTGCCACCAAAGAGCTCCATGGAGATCACCCTGCCACCCATCTCCCCAAAGCCACACATCAGGACATCACTTGTCAACCTGATTAAAAGGCACCACCTAGTACTTCAGCCAGTGCTGGGAGGCTGGAACTCTGACTTTGTCATCTCCTGGTGATCATCTTCATGTCCTCAGATATTCGAAAGCTACCCCATGGCCTTTGTCCCCAGATAAAGCCAACGTCAACTGTGCACTGGAGACAGCAGTGGGTTGCTTTCCTTCTTTCCTTGAGGATTTCAGTCTCTTCTTTCACTTGCCTCGAGAAAAGCTGATAGTATAACTAATAGTTCTCATCTCATCCAAACAACATGTAAATTACATCTCAATTCAGCAACAATTTATTGAGCACCTATGATCTCTCCAAAAGGGAGTAGACTATTAGTTAATCATCACACAGTTGCATAAGCTGATTTCATTTTCCTAGAACCTCTTTCTCTTTTCACACAAGCGTAGTATATGTAAGTTTACAATTTTATGTCTCTTTTCTCACCATTTATCTTGGGTCATTTAGATTTTCATTTTCAAAGTCTGTTTTTGAATAAATTTATTATCAATTTTGAAGAGACTTGTTTATCTCAGTTCATCCTAATGTTATGTTCTTTTTGTGCTTGAGTTATTTACTATGAGTTCAGTTATTGACCTATTTTATTTTGTCATTTTATGGCATACATATTTTCAGTGGAGACGCTTAGGCTAAGCTATATTTATTTATACCACAGTACATTAACCATAAAACTATCTAACTACAGTGAAATCAGCATAATCTGGTACCCTTGGGGAGTAGGTTATAAAATAGCCAAGTTTTAAGAATTAACTATTTGTGTTGGAAATCTTTCGAAACTGGATCATATTGTTAGCTCTTATCTTGAAAACAATGTATGTAGTCTCACTTAACTTTGACACTAATTCATAGTAATCAGTAAGAATTGGACTATATAGCTCAGTTGTCCCTAAAAGACTCAGGTATCTTGTTTTGTTTGTCTTAGCTAATTTTGTTCAATTGTTTTAGTTCTCATTGGCATTTCTTAAAACATTTCTTTTTCTGGATTGCTGCCAGCTGTATTTGTAACAGTAACAAGTGAATGCTTTATCCATGTGCCAGATGTGAGCCTTGGCCTGGGAGCTTTGGGGTCTTGTGTCTTCATGCTCTTCCACACCTCCAGTGTCTGTGTTATCTTCTCTCCTCAGGTCCTCAGAGTTCCCTTACGTCAGAGCCAGGAGCCAGAGCCACCCAGGCTTCAGGTGACATACCCACGACCACACTGCACAGAGTGGAGGGAAACTTGACCCCAGAGTATGTGATCCAGAGGGGAGACGTCTCATCCTCCTGAAGCTGCCTGTGTGGGATCTGAGAGCCAATTTCAGCTGGCCAGCTGCATGCAATAATTTGGGGCATCAGTACTAAATATAGTGACTTTAATTATTACTGTAGATAATGGTCCAGTGTTTGTAGACAACTAGGTATTTTGTTGTGTTTAGCTGTGTTTATTTATTATTTTGATACATGGTCTCACTATGCAGTCCAGGCTGCACTGGAACTTGAGATCCTCTTGCTTCTACCTCCTGAGTGCTGGGATTTTAGTCATGAATCACCATGTCTAGCCATATGTTAGTAGTAAAACCATCACTTTTCAAAATTAGATGTGTAAGTGTTTAGGAATAAATTCTAATTCCTTTCTTAATATAAATAATGTCTGTACCACTTGTATTGAAAGTGTAAATTCTCTTTATTTTTACTTTTATATTACTTTGGGCTGGAAAAATGTCTTTGGCAAAAATAATTTTCATAACTAGATTTGATATGTCATTTACAAATTCTACAAGTAATTGTTTTAAGAATTGTTAATCTCAAGTGCTAAAAATTATTAAAAATCAGATATATAAAGCCAATTTTTGATGGTCTATTAAGATGCTACATTCCATATAGATTGATATTTAAATTAAATTTGTATTTTTCTTTCATTTCTGTGTGTATTTGCTGATGGTCCCGAGAGTGCTTTCTGAGAAGTCCAGCTCAACCCTAGAATTTTAAAAAGTCCTCATTATCCAGTTTAGTTTTTAAAAATTGGAATTTCAGGCTGATCTATTTATATTAACCAACTGGTACTACCACGTTAATCCTGTAATTAAGATTCACTTCTCAAAGATGTTACTGTAATCTTAGAAATATTAAGGATCTAAACCCTGAAGACTGGAATGGGAGTGATTAAATTTTCTCTATTATTTTCTGTCTCTCCCAGAGTGATTAATTTCACTTTCTGTGTCTCACTCCCTGAGCTGCAGTGCTTCGCTGAGACTTGTAATTCAGGAAAGCCTGTTTAGGGATCATCTGTGTTAGACAGACAGCTGCCGAAAAGGCATTCACTTTCCAAGCATGGATTTTAGATCTGGCCAATCAAGATGCAGAGCTGGAAGAACACCTGCCAGAGACGTTTTTCTACACGGAGATGGGCTCCTTCATCGCATTTCACTGCACTTCAGAAAAAGGTTCATTTCCCAGTGTGGCATCTGCTTCGTGATTCATCCTTTTCAGCTGAAACACCAGTTTGGAACTTATTTATGATGTTGCTCTATGGTGAAACAAGAAACTGCAATTGTCTAAAAAGGAAGGAGTTTCCCAGGCATTGGATGTGCAACTTTCGCTTATGGAGAAAAAAAACTCTAAAAATTTGTTTTTGAACTTTGTGGTGTGAATATAATTAATGACAAGAATTCTTTGGAGCAAACTTTCAGAACATTTGAGCTACCTTGTGAAAACATGTCACAAGAGTTTGCCTGTGTTGAAATCTGTACCATTTATCTGTGAACAATGCAAAGTTTTATTGGTACCGACTGGTGTTTAGAGAAACTGCACTTGACTTTCAACTTGGCTCTAATTGGGAGCATTAAGTCCATAAAACACAGGTACTGTCTCACACCTGCATGCTTACAGAGAGCAACTATTAGAAGACAAACTTCATTCTGCAAACTGTGATTTAATGGTATAACAGTGTGCAGACCAGAATATCAGTTAATTTTCAAAACATTTTATTCTCCACCAATTAGCTCAGGTCCTGGAGGGCAAAATGACAAGAGGTTACTCGTTCACTATGTATTTAATTAATTGAAAAATGCTCAAATTGCTTTTACAGTTGTTATTAAAAAGTGGAATCAGTGTTGCCAGTGCTCAACCATAATTGGAACCCTGGGGAATTAAATATTTAGCATTAGTAATGTAACAGCACTTAAGACACAAATTTCTATTTTCGTAATGAAAGCTATCCAGTGTGAGTGCAGGCGGCTGAAAGGACAGCTGTGACAAGCGAAACGGCCTGGGATATTTCAATAAGACACCTCATTGGACAGCGAGTCTTACCCCATTATTCGTTTGTAAGAGATCTGCAAGTTGAATTCCCAGTAGAAACCCATGCCCAAGTATTTAGAATCCTAATTGCATGCAGGATGAACAGTTGGGCAAATGGCTTGCCATAAGTGGCTGAAATGTATAGTGCTTTCTAAATAATCCTATATAAGTTCCTGCCTTTGTCAATTTCAAAATAGCGGCACTGTCAGGGAATAAAGATCTTGTTTGTTTTAAGTTTAATTACATTTTAAGCATACATGTTTTCAGTGCTATGAGAAAAGTCGGATATCGGGCTCTAATGAGCTGTGCTGGTAGACGACTGGAGACCCTAAGGGATTCACCCCATAAATTAACTGGATAAAAGTACTTGGTTAGGATCTAGTTGATGGCTGAGCTGTTCTTAAAACCCAGTTATAGAGCTGTCTCATGCCTGTTTTCATTCTAAATAGGCCCTGTAGAGACTTTAACAGCTGCCTGTTAAAATTGTTCAACTTGTCAAACTCTATTATATTACTCCACTAATAAATAGTATTAAAGCGTGTTTGACTTCACTTCTTGTTTTCAGAGGGGATCATGTTGATAAACACAACTGGCTTAGCATGGCCTTATTTTAATTTGTTTATGTCATCTAAGTAACATTGAAGGTCCACAGTTTGAATCTGCAAGAGATGAAAAACTCACAAAATATTGTACACAATGAAAGCTATGAACAGAGACTATTTATGATGGAACGTTTGTGTTGAAAGATGTATGACTGTGTCATTCTTAGGCCATGTTCAGAGTGTGTGGAAACCCTTAGGCTGAACTGACAGTCTTTGAAGCATGACCAGACTATGCCATTGCCAACCATTTGAGCTTTTCTTGGAAAAAAAAAAAGTTGTAAGAAAAATTAATTTCATAATTTTCTCTTGTCATTCTCCCTGTGTTCATTGTAAAATAATTTATTCTAATTGATCACAATTCCTTATCTCTTTTTTAATGGAACATTCTTACTTTAAAAGAAAAAAATGGAAAAAGTAGTTTATTTGATAAGCTCTCCCTTCGGCCCTCCCCCCATCCTTCCCCAGCCCACGGTCAGCTGTGCTAAGACTCTGAAGGAGTCTTTCCATAACGCACTCTGGACGTGCTCTGCCTGTGCACAAAAGGGCACACACATACGGGTATTTGTTACATGTAGCATACCTAAGGAACATGATTCAGATCATTCCACAGAAGTCTGTGGGTTACTTTTTCCTCCAGTTAAAATTGACATCCTAAATCAGTGTCCTAGATAATCCTTGTGCTTTTCGTTTTTATTTGTCATTTGTTTTTTTGTAGTACTAGGATTTGAACTTAGGGCCTACACCTTGAGCCACCCCACCAGCCCTTTTATGCGATGGGTTTTTTCAGGATAGGGTGTCACAAACTGTACTGTTTGAGCTATGTCCCTCCCTAGCCTGTTTTTGCTTTAATTATTTTTCAGATAGGGTCTTGAGTGAGTTTTTGCCTGGGACTGGCATCCAACTGTGATCCAACAACTTATGTCTCCTGTGTGGCTGGGATTATAGACTTGTACCACCACAACCGGCCTGTTGGAACATGGGGTCTCTCTAACTTTTTGTCTCAGCTGGCTTCTAACCATCATCCTCTTGATTGCCACCTCCTGAGTAGGTGGGATTATGAGCATGAGCCACTGTACCCAGCCCCATCTTATGCTCTTTAATAGCTAATTATTATCTAGAAGGTCATTAATTTCATTCAAAGTCATCCAGTTGTTGCTACAGCAAATGATTCTATGGTGAATTTCTGAATAAGTGTGAGTGTATGGCATGAGTCTCCGTGCATGTATCACAAAAACATACTGGACCCATTTACTGAGTAGCTACTGTGATGGGCATTATTCAAAAATCTTCTCAGTCCATCTTTATAACGATGAAGAGTTAAGATGAATTATTGTCCCATTTTCATATTGGGAAACCGTGGTAAGAGGTGAAGTCCACAGTGTCACATGGTAAAAAAACCAGCAGGGCCTGCCTTTAAACCTGTGAGGCTCAGTGCATTAGAGTCTGAGGCCTTGGCCAATCTGTTGCTTGAGAGCTACAGAAATACCTCGCTCACACACACACCTGCCCACACACACATGCTCGCCACAATTTGCCTTCCCTTACTAGTGAGTCTGAGGGTTTGTCTTCAGTACTTATGGCTGTCGCATTTCCCCTGAGAACTGGCCTGTTCGTGTGTTTTGCTCATTTTCCTATAATGTTGCCTTGTCAGATTATATGCCTTTATTGATTATGGCTACTGGCCATCTTTGGTATATGTTGTCAAGTATTTTTTTTTCTGAGCCTATTGTCTATATTTTCACTTTCTTCATTTTAATGTTACCAAGGTTTGCTTTGTGGGTTGGGGGATAAGGGAAACTTTTACCACCCCAAGATAATACCTGTGTTTTTCTACATCTTTTTCTATGACTTTTAACTTTTTTCATGTTTTTATCTTTAACCCTCATGGGTGTGTGTATGTGTGTGTGTGTGTGTGTGTTGGATGAAGACCAGGCCTGTCATTTTCAGTGACTTCCACAGTGCCCTCTTGTCAATTATGCATTCCTTTCTCCATGGCTTAAAGCACCACATGCCCTTTGTCTCACATTATATCCCTCTTCTTCTGGACTATTCCATTTATGGAATATTTATGCCTAATCCTGCAATACCACATTTTTTAACAGTATAAAAGTTAAGTTTAAGTCTTTTTAAGCTTTTTAGAAATGTTGTCTATCAGATAATTCAATCTTAAATCATAATAGTAATATCCATGTATAAGTTAATAGATGCACATGGTTTAGAAGGGTTGAAACTTGCGGTAGCAGAATAAAGTCATGTCCTAATTTCTAGAGTATATGAATGTGTCACATGACATGGCAAAGGGGAATTAAGATTGCAGTTGGAGTTAAAGCCACTAATTGTCTGACTTTAAAATCAGAAGTTATCCTGGATTGTCCAGGCAAGCCTAATGTAATCAAGAGGGTCCTTAAGTGTGGTAGAGGGAGCCAGGTCAGTGTGAGAGTGAGGCAGAGTGAGAAGGACTCAGCCGAACCCTGCTGGCTTCTGACTTCCTTCAGGAATGAAGCCAGGACGTGGGCCACCACTGGACACTGGAAAACACCAGATGACACTGTCTCCTCTCCAGAATCCTGAGGGCAAAGCTCTGCCAACACCTTCATTCTTGCCCAGAGAGACCCAGGTCAGCCCGCAGAACGGTAAGATCATAAACTTGTGTTCAAACTACCAAGCTTAAACCCCAGCTGTAGAAAACCAAAACACAGCTGAAAAGAAAAAACTTCTCCCCATTTCCTGTTCCCCTGTGGCCTCCTCCCCTCAGTTCAGGCCCACTCCTGGTAGTGACAACTGAACAGTCTTTTGGGGAGAATTTCTGACTAGAGAAAGTGTTTTTTTTCCTACAGAAATTTTGATATTGTGTCTTGGTTATTTATAAGCCAGGTAGCCACCCCTCTTTAAAAAAAGGAGACATTAACTTTTCACCAGTTTACTTTTTCAGGTGAACATTATAATCAGCTTAAAAATTCCATGTTAAAATTCCTATAGGTTGTGTGCGTGATAGGGATTGAACCCACAGCCCTGCACATGCTAGGCAATTGCTCTACCACTGAGCTACATCTCCAGCTATTCTTTTAGGAGTTTTGTTGCTGTGGTAAGCATACATGAGCCTCTAGGCTTTTGACTGGGAATATATTGAATTATAGACTAATTTGGGTGAGGGGAAATATTTCCTTATTCCTAACACCTCAGGATGCCTCACAAAAATGACTAATACACATTCCTTGAATGAGTATGTGTTTTGTTTAGTAGAAGAGAGGGAGTAAATACTTGATGATTTTTAAAAATATTTTATATTTTCTTAAAATGATCCATTTAACTTAGATTTTTGATTTAACCTTGTAAAGTTCAATATAATAAATTCATTTAAAAAGTCTCCCCTATATCTGTAATTGTGTCTACTTTCTTAATCCAAATGTGGTTGATTTATCTTCGTTTCTGTGCTTCTTTTCTTTATCACACTTGCCAGAGTTTTATTTTATTGCTCTCTTCATTTAAAAATTTTTTTGGCTTTATTGATGTCTTTTCTTTTTCACTCGTTTGAGTTCCCTTTTGTCTGTAGGGGAGAAAAAGTAATATCTTTTCCTCACTCCTTAAAAAGCTCACAGTTGAGACCTTCATAACAAGAGAAAACCATACAAATTTATTTAATCATAGTTTTATGACATAAGAGCTTTCATAATGAAGACTCAAAGAAACAAGGAAATTACGTACGTTCATGCTTAGTTTTGATGAAGAGTGTCCAGTCCTGTGAATTCTGATCAGATGATCTACTGATAATAACTGGGGAACCCAGCAAGGCCCATGTGTTCAGATTCTCCGTGGCACCCCCGTGGGACCTCTCGGAAATGGGCTGGACACCTGCAAATGGAGGGTTCCAGGAGAGACAAGAAGGGAAAGGTCAGAGAGTGATCTTCCAGGTATTATGGTCTGCTTTAGGGAAGAGAGTAGGGAAGGTGAAAGTAGCCTCCTGCTTCTGCTATTTTCTCAATTTCCAAGGTGCGGTGTGTGTCCTAAACCCCACCATACCCTAACTCTGCCTTTTACTGTTTTCTTTTGGTTTTTTGAGACAATGTCTAGCCTGGAACTCTATATTCTCTGCCCTCTGCCTCTTGAGTGCTGTGATTGCAGGTGTACACCCCCATACCTGGATTTCTTTCACTTTGTTTTATATAATTTATATAATTGACCTTTTCTGGCTCTGTTCACTCAACAGAATAAGTAAACTTTGTTTACTGTTTTCATCTCTCTTGATTGCAAAAATTATTAA
Source organism: Castor canadensis (assembly GCF_047511655.1). Lineage (NCBI taxonomy): Eukaryota > Metazoa > Chordata > Mammalia > Rodentia > Castoridae > Castor > Castor canadensis. Next base: position 30,672,217 of record NC_133400.1, read on the forward strand.
TTTAGGCTATGAATTATCCTCTAAGTTCAGTTTTGGCTGTGTCTACTAGTTTCTCTATGTATTGATTTTCATTTTCTTTCATAACTAAATAGTTTATAATTTTGCACCTTTTTTCTATCCAAAAAGTTATTTGTTTGTTTGCTTATTTATTTATTTGAAATGGGGTCTTTTATATATGTAGCCCTAGGTAGTCTCAAACTTTCTGAGCTCAGGTGATTCTCCTGCCTCAGCCTCCCAAGTGCTAGGATTACAAATGTATATCACCACACCCAACTTCAAAGAGTTATCTTGAAAAAAGCAATTTTGAAGAGCCTGGGCTAGGGGAGTGCTTCAAGTTGTACCATACTTCCCTAGTATGCATGAGGCCCTGGATTCAATCCCCAGTAACACAAAAGAAAATCAAAATAAAACAAAAACCAGCTGGCTTTTTCTTTTTTTTTTTTTTTCATTTTTCTTTTATTATTCATATGTGCATACAAGGCTTGGTTCATTTCTCCCCCCTGCCCTCACCCCCTCCCTTACCACCCACTCCGCCCCCTCCCTCTCCCCCCCCCCAATACCCAGCAGAAACTATTTGGCCCTTATTTCTAATTTTGTTGTAGAGAGAGTATAAGCAATAATAGGAAGGAACAAGGGTTTTTGCTGGTTGAGATAAGGATAGCTATACAGGGCATTGACTCACATTGATTTCCTGTGCGTGGGTGTTACCTTCTAGGTTAATTCTTTTTGATCTAACCTTTTCTCTAGTACCTGTTCCCCTTTTCCTATTGGCCTCAGTTGCTTTAAGGTATCTGCTTTGGTTTCTCTGCGTTAAGGGCAACAAATGCTAGCTAGTTTTTTAGGTGTCTTACCTATCCTCACCCCTTCCTTGTGTGCTCTCACTTTTATCATGTGCTCATAGTCCAATCCCCTTGTTGTGTTTGCCCTTGATCTAATGTCCACATATGAGGGAGAACATACGCTTTTTGGTCTTTTGGGCCAGTCTAACCTCACTCAGAATGATGTTCTCCAATTCCATCCATTTACCAGCGAATGATAACATTTCGTTCTTCTTCATGGCTGCATAGAATTCCATTGTGTATAGATACCACATTTTCTTAATCCATTCATCAGTGGTGGGGCATCTTGGCTGTTTCCATAACTTGGCTATTGTGAATAGTGCCGCAATAAACATGGATGTGCAGGTGCCTCTGGAGTAACAGTCTTTTGGGTATATCCCCAATAGTGGTATTGCTGGATCAAATGGTAGATCGATGTAGCTGGCTTTTTCTTATTTGCCTTGTTTCAGTTTGCTTTCTCTACAAAATTAAGAAGGATGACCTTCATTGCCATGGCACTTGTTCCTGTATCTGGGTTTTAGTTTTCTCTGGTGTTTGATTATTTTTTCCTGTCTTTTAAATTTTTCTTCAAGGAAGCAAGAGTGAGCCAGTTGATGATGACATGCACTGAAAGGCTTGCAAGGAAAACAAGGTCACTGCCTTACCCTCCTTCATCCTCTTTCTGCTCTACACAAACAACCCTGTAAAACTTTCTAGCTATTTATTCTGTCACTTGTCTTCACGTTTCTAAATAATGTCATTACTGCTGTTTCTTTAGCTACCAGGAATAGCTATGTTTATTGAGTTCCCATCATGACATATATAGCTATATTACTTTACCCTCCCCATTGCTTCTGTTTCATATACTTTTTAATTGACTAAGGATTTTGTATTAAGATTATTATTATGCCTGTAGATAAAATTTACTGCTGGGAAAAAGTAATATACTTATACTTCCCTGTCATTTAAGGTTGTTCTCACAAAGCTCTTACTGGTCCTTTTTCCATATTTGATCTCTTCCATATGCTCACTTGCTCCATCAACTCCGTTATACAATCTACTGTCAATACTTTCTAAACAGTTGTATGTATTTTCTGATCACTTATCAGTTATCCTTGGATTCTTTGGTTCTTCTTCTCTAGAATACTCTCTCCAGGAAGTTGTTTTTTTTTTTTTCCTGATCCTCTTCATTGTGGATTGATGCTTTCTCACTTTGCCACTGGGCTTTCATCTTGAAATGTATGTTTGTGTTTTCCTGTGTTGAACTGTCTGTTTACTTGGTTTTGTGAATTCCTCTTTCTTCTCATTTTCATGGGCCATATCTTTCCATAGCTTTCTTTTTTCTCTACCCCTTGAGCCCTGTTTGCTTTAGGTATTTTTTTAATAGGGTCTCCTATTTATGCTTCCAATATAGTTGGGATGACAGATGCATGATCCATACCCCGATTTTTATTGGTTGAGGTAGGGTCTCACTAAGTTTTTACCTGGCCCAGACTTGATCCATGCTACTCCTGATACCTAACTCCTGAGTAGGTAGAATTACAGGCATGAGCCACCATGTCTATTGCAGTCAGTCGCTTTCTAAAAATATATGCATGGAAATAAGTGCTTTCATCTAAAAATGTCTTCACTGTGGGTATCACACTTTTCCAAGAGCTTTCTCTTATACTCCAAGCTCTGTCTTCTAAAAGCTCTCTTATATATTGTTCCTATTCTATAACAGCCTATTAGTGTTTCATAAATATATCTTCTTTTATTTCTCTGATGTTATTAATAATATGAATTTAAACACTATTTTTTGTGCTCTGTATTGTCTCAGTTTCCTACAAATCCCATTTTTCTGTTTGCTTAGGTTTTGCCCTCTCATTTTGGAGGATCTCCTCACAAATGTCTTTTTGTTATAAGCTATGAAGGAAAATACTACCCAAAAGCTGATTAGAATCTCTGTGTCCATTTGGGAGTTTGTTGATAGTTGAAGTTCACTCAAGTATGACCAGGTGGCAAGCCAGTCTTGGTTGTAAGAGAACGTTGAGTTTCTAGATCTTGGGGTCTCAAGAGAAACTCTTCAACCTCCTATTTGGGAGACTGCTATTCTCGAAGGAGGGAGAAGGAAGGGGTCAGGGAGCTCACCACTCAGTATACTTCTTTTTAAAGCCTCTTCCATTGCTCTAGCCCTGGAATATCTCTCTCTGATCTGGAGCCTCTAATTGAATTTCTTCTCTCCAGATAGTTGCCTGTATAGGTAGGAGAGGGGAAAAGACCTGGGATCTGACTGCTGCATTACAGACTTTCAGCTGTCTCCACGTTAGCCCTCACCCCTCACCCTATGTCCAAGCTGGCTCCTTAATCCTGGGCCTCCTTGTTCCATGGGCTTCAATTTCATCATTGCTCCCATCTGTGGCATTTAGAGTCTAGCTGCAGTCCTATAGATAACACATCATTTCTTCACCCACTTTCCCACTTCTAAAATAGTTACATTTTCTTTAAAATTATTTTGATATTTACTATGCCAATGTTATTTGCCTCTCTTCTCTCTTTCCCTGAACATTTGTATATACTGTTTCAGTATTTCTGTGTAATAGCTTCAGGGAGATTTAGGAAAGAGAGGAGGACTGAGTGAATACTGTTCATCTGACATGATTAATTTTCAGCTAGATGTTCCCACCTTCTTTGCAATTTTCAGAAATTCCTCTAAATGTCTGATTTGTTGCTTATTTTTTGTTTTTTGGGGTTATTTATGATGGTGGTACTGGGGTTTGAACTCAGGACCTCATGCTCGCTAGGCAGGCACTCTACCGTTTGAGTCACTTCTCCAGCCCAATGTCTGTTTTGTTAATGGCTCCTTTCTTGCTTACAGCACTGCTAAGGAAGTATTTGTTTACTTCATCCATTGATATAAACTGGAAGTCACTACCTTGAGGCAAAAGTCTACAAGGCTTGCTTCTCCCTACCAGAATAATATATTTAATATTCAATACATACAAAACATTGTTTAAATGTTTTGTTTCAAAATTGTTAAACTTATGGAAATTTTTCAAGAGTAGTAAATGAATTCTTGTATGGTCTTCACCTTGTTCCCATTTTGTTACATTTGCTTTCCCCCACTCTCTCACAGATCTCATGATAGTCTATCCCTAAATAATTTCATAGTACTGAAGTTTTGAACTCAGAATCTCATGCTTGCTAGGCAGACGCACTACTGCTTGAGCCACTCTCCGTCAACCCTGTTTTGTGTTGGGTATTTTTGAGATAGGGTCTCATGAACTATCTACCTGGGCTGGCTTTCAAATCTCGAGCCTCCTGATCTGTCTCCTGAGGAGTTAGGATTACAGACATGAGCTACCAATGCCCAGCTAGTTGGGTTTTTCTCATATTTCTTCAAAATTAAATACAAGAAAACTCCAGAAGGGATGCTAAGCTCTCTGTTCATCTCCTCAGGGGCCACATGATGTTGTTTTGTTTCCATATTGGTGACTTTAGCTTCAGCCATTTGGTTAAGGTGATGTCAATATCAGGTCTCTCCACTGTAACATTTTCAGTTTGTAAAACATGTGAAATCTATAGGGACATGCTTGAGTCTATATACATGTCTACTGTAAAAGAAAATGCACATATAGGACTGGAGGCATAGTTCAAGTGGTACAGAGCCTACATAGCAGGCACAAAGCCCAAGTTCAAATCCCAATACTGCCCCCCCAAAAGTGTGTGTGTATGTGAAATATATAATATACACTATATATAGGAGATATGTATAGAGACCTAAATATATTTGCAGGGCTGAGAATCAAACCTAAGGCCTTGTACATGCGAGTCAAATGTTTACCAAGCTATACCCCAGCCCTATAACATAACTTAATAAATCTTACTCCACATAAAATCATTCCTTTTTAATGTGCATGGAGTCCCAGATTACATTGTTGATAGTTAAGATGATTATAATACATAGTACAGTTCAGTTCTACTGAGGAAACAGTGATGAATCAAAGAAATGGGGCCTTCATCTACTGTTGTCTACTACTAACTAAGTGGTTTAGCACCCAGGTTAATCTTTCCCATTACCTTTAGTAGGAAGTCCCTTTCTTTGACAGTACCACCATGTCTGGTTCTACAGGTTGTGCACTGAACAGAACATTATTCAAATCTACCATGTGGACATAGTAGATCTTACACGTTTATCTTGACAATTTTTTAGCAAATGGAAACAAAGCGTCTTAAGATAGGGGAGGTCTTTTTTCCAAATTGCACAAAGTATCCATTACTTGAGGTATGGAAAGTGGATTATAATAGTTGTCATTGATAAAGTAAGTGACAATATTTAGGACAATAGCTTAGGATGCCAGTCATGCTAGACTGACATAAGTAAGGCCAGGCAAAGTAGGGTGTTCTGATAGGGATGTGCTGGCCCAGGAAGTAGGAAGTTGGAAGGTTCTCCATCAGGAATCTACATAAAGCGATCAAGGATCAGTTAGAAGAACAAGCTGACATGCACATAAGCAAAACTGATTGACTGTAGAGTTGTTCTAATGGTTGCAAATGTCAGAAGTTTCTAGAAAAATAAATGAAGCAGAAGCAAATGAAAAGAGATTAATCCAGGGCCGTGAAATTCTCAGAGTTGAAGCACCTCAGAGGAAGAGGTGTTGGGGTGCATAAGAGTGGGAAGAAAACAAATGTGCACAGGGAAAAGAGGGCTAGTTTTAAGAAAGTCCTATGATTGGGATGAAATCATGGAGAAGCTTTGGTGGGTCCTACTGCCTCTAAGATGAATAGTACAGCTCAGGAAGCAAGGGCAGCCCAGGGCTCGTATAAGCATCTTGGTTTTTGAGTGCTCCCCAGTGTTGTGCACATACATGTGTGATGTGGGCTGCATCCTTCTGTGTCCCACTGAGCATGTCCTCTAGGATGGTCATGAAACACTCCCAAGTCAGACTCCTCATTTTTCTCTAAACAGCTTCAGTCTGTGCCTTCCTGAAGTGGCATCCTGAGGGAAGAGAGAAAGAATGTAGACATTCTGAGAAACAGAAGTGAACTGGGGTTTTAAACAGAGGAAGTTCTAAGGCACTTGCCTGCACCCTTGGTGGGATCATGGTGCTTCCAGCGCATGGCTGCCTTGATGGCTGTTGCCAAATGCTAAATGGTTATAAAGCATGTCCTGTCCCTTCTTCAGTTTGTAAATGCCTTGGAAGCAGGTTCTACCCCTTTGAAAAGTGCGATTCTCAGGATGCTGTATGTGCAGCAAGAAGGAGCTCAGTACATGCTCACTTATGCAGAGGACAGGGCAGCCCCAAAGGACAGAGTCAGGTGCTGGTTGGCCCAGGAAGCAGAATATTAACCTTGTCAAGTAAAAGAAACCAACGGACGAAATCTCTCAATTGCTCAACACCTGTCAGTGCACAGCTTAACATTTGTGCACCTATTAATAGCTTAAGTTCCAAAGGAAGGAGCCATGAAGGAGCTGTGTGTAGACAGAGCAAGCTAAAAATGAGAGCTCACACTGACTGAGCACTCACTTGTGCCAGTCCCCAAGCTAGCTTATTTGCTTCCCATAGGGGGATTATCTCTATTATTCCTATATAATAGGTGAGGAAACCAAGGCTTGGGAAGATGGGTTGTAACTTTCCTTGGACTCATCCATGAGAGCTAGGACTTGGACCCACATCTGTCTGATACCAGAGGTTGTACTGGGACCTCCAGGTGATACTGTTTCTCCTCTACCTCTGTGCAGCACAGAGTCACTGCTAATGTCCTGGCATCTCCATGGCAGAAAAGGTCCCCATGGCCATCTATCTGGTTCACCTCCCATGGGCACTGAGGAGGTATGAGCCTAACATTTCCAGGTACAGGGCCTTTGCAGCAGAAAGGCTGTTGATTTGCATTGCATTCCCCGTGAAGCCATAGACTAAGTCTGCAGCTTATCAGGACAAGGAGTTGCCCAAGGGCCAGCCCTACATCTTTGGCAAATGCACACAGTCCTTTGCTCCCAGGATAAGGAAGATCTCCAGGAGTAACAACACAAGTTACAAGCTTAACCTAAGAAAGACACCTACTGACTTCATGTATTTCCTTCTGACTAAAAATTAACAGACAACGCCTAATATTCCAGTGCCCAGTTTTACAAATCCCCTGTGCCAGTAGACTCTGTGTTAAATGTGCCACTCGCTGTCCAAGCTTACAGATTCAGAACCACATGGAATAAAAACAGCAGACACGGTTCCAGGATTTACAGTATAATGCACATTTTCAACTAAAATCACAAGGCATTTCTGCTTACCCTTCCTCCACATACTGCTATAAAGTTTCTGAGGATTGAAAAGATTTGAGGGCAGAAGGAGTACCATTGAAGTCAGCACATTTCACATCCTGGTGATGTTTTTCTAGCTGCCACATGCGGCCCAGTGTTAAGTTGCCAAAACTCTCTGCTTGCTGGCAGCCAAATCTGCCCTTGCCTCCTACAGAGTCATACATCAAAAGGCCTTCTGTGGGCTGCAGAGAGAGGAAACAGGAGCGGGTGATCACTTATGCTGCCTGTGTTCAGTTTCCTTTTCTTCCCCTAGTCCTGGGGATTGAACTATGTGCCATATAGGCGATCTGATACTTGAGTCATGCCCTCAGTCCCTGTTCATTTTCCATCCTTGCATCCTGGTTACTAGAGCCATGCAGGAGCTGAGGGGCAGAGGAATTTGAGGGTGTCTCCAGATAAGGTGCTAGAAACCCTGATATTTGAATGATAGGTTGCATTCTTCTAGAAGTAGTGCTTTTTAAAAGCATAACTGAATGTAATTTCAGTTGGAGAGGTCCACATGCACTAGGTATGCTGAACCAGCCTGGAAGCTGTGTTATATGTAAAAGTTATCTCTTTCTATCTCTCAAGGAAAAGCAGCCACTTGGCGGCTTTTCCACTATAGGACAATTCTGCTGGTTGCAAGTGAACCCAGCCTGTGAAGGCACTGCTTACAGAATGTTATAGGAAACTTGCCATCTACAAACCTTCACTGCGCAGAGCTGGAAATCACTGAGGCTGGATTAGGGACAAGCTGGCTGGACACCCTGACCTTTGGAGGCTTCATGATGTCTAGCTACCCCATTGCTTAGCTTGCTTGCTTTCCTTTTCTCTTCTTTTCTTCTCTCCCTCCCTCCTTCCCTCCCCTCCCTTTCCCTCCCCCTCTCTCTCCCTCCCTTCCTTCCTTCCTTTCTTCTTTTATTTTTGCCTACTAGAATTTCCAATGCTGGAAATGGCCTTTGAAGACGTCTAGATAGCTTTCTATATTGAAAATCAACCAATGTAATCCTCATTTTGTTCTACTTTTATACTTTGGATAAAAATGTAAAAGAATCTTGGTTTTGCTTTTTTTTGTTTTGCAAAGTTTTGGCAGAAGTTTTAGCGTAATACAAAAGTTTTCTGCATAGGCCAACTTACTCCAACCAACTGCCTAGAGCTATAATAATAATTTGTTTGATTAACTGAACAGTAATTGTTTAAAGTGTAGTCAGCCAACAGATACTTATTGCACATTGTGGTAAAAACTATGCTCCCTATCTCAGGCACCACGTGTTTGTGAGCACACTAAGGATCCATTCTCTGTTCCTACTGCAGATTCTTGAATAGGGCTCATTCATGATGGTGGTGGTGAGGTTCAGATAGCTGGGTCCTCCCCACACTACCTGCTTTTGTGTTTTTCCAGAGGTGATTAGAGTTGACCTGGAAGTTTCTCTGTGGGAAGCTGTTTGACTCATTTGGGGCTTGCACACCTTTGTTTAGACAATCTGCCTTGGCACTTAGGAAGTAAATGCTAATTGTTGGTCCTTCGGAGTGCTCTTCTGCAACAGGTGGCAGAAGGAGGGTGCCTAGCTGGCTGTCATAGAAATCCTACCTCACTCCTCTGGCGCCTTGCTTCTTGGTGAAAAAGGAAACCAAGTTTTGGCTTAAGGGGCCCCTACACCCCTTCACATTCTTCAGTTTCTTGTGGACTCCTCCACAGTTATGTGCTTTTTTTGAGCATTAAACAGCACCCACAGGTTGCAAAGCCATTGATGCAAGTTAGTGAGCCACAAATCTGTTGTTTGCTGGCAACCCAAAGGTCCCCATAATGACATTTTGAGGAAAAACTTGTCTTCCTCTGAAATTCTGTGATGCTGGGCATTAGCCAGGTTGGACTGTAGAGTGGCCCAAAAAGGGATGACTGATGGTCTTCGTTAGGTCAAAACGAGGTTTTCCTATGTTCTCAAATAACATAGCTTAAATGTCACAAGAAATATAGTAATAAGGAAGAATATTTACTTCTTAGTAAATTCAGAATCACTAACTTAACAGTTGGAATCTTTGATGAGCCTTAAATGAAGAGATGAGGTTCAGAGGGCCCCATGAGCAATTTCCAGATCCAGGAGGGTAAAGATGCAACCCACTTACTTCTGTCCTTGTCCCCTGTGTTCAAACTGCCATCCTGAACTCACACTGTAGTCTTTTCTAAGCCAGATGTGCACTGGAACCTTTCTCAACACAGAGTCTAAGGCAACTAATGGGAATTGACCCTTGAGGAGAAATTTATGTGCCAGCCGTTACCGGTAGGTTGATTCTGGAAGCCTCACTGTGTTTGTGTATTCCCACTCTGTTTTTTGTCATGACCTTTGGGTATTACTGTCAGCACAGTTGACATTAACATTCCCAACCTTGACTTACAACATATGCTCTGATATCTACAAGGAAAAAAAGAAGCTTTCCAAAGTCAAGTGCAATTTCAACATTGCAATACAATGAATGGAAACTGACTTTCAACCAATGCTTGCTAGGTCTTATTAGGTACAGTTTCATGAAGAGCCTACTAATTAGAAAAGAAACATTTTCAGGTTGTGTTTTAATACTTTAGGACATATTTCCTTTAAGCCAGACAAAGGCTATGTGTGTTTGTATTCACAACTCAACTAGTAGTAAAACAAATTATTGAGTATTTTACTGTTTATCAGGTACTATGATCATCACTTTAAATGTGTTTATGATCGTTTGCTAGAGCAAAATATATGACTTAAACATCAGAAATTTATGTTCTCATAGTTCTGCAGGCTGGAAGTCCAAGATCAAAGTGTTGGTAGATTTGGTTTCTTCTGAGCCTGTCTCTTTGGCTTGCAGATGGCTGCCCTCTCCTGTCTCTTCATGTGCATATGCCCTCTGAGTGCATGCATCCTTCATGTTCCTCTGTGTGCAAATCTGTTTTTATAAAGACAACAGTCAGATTGGAATAAGGACCACCCTATGGGCCTCATTTGACCCTAAACATCTCTTTGAAGACCCTGTGTTCAAACACAGTCACATTCTGAAGTGCTATCTTGGGTAGGGCCTCACCATATGAATTCAACATTTGTGCAGGGACACAGTTCAGCCCATAACAGTGTTGACAGCTCACAACAATGTTTGTATTAAGGATCATCTCACCATCTATTATCATTTTAGAGAAAAAGAAACAGAGGTTCCTAGAAGCTGAGCTATTTGCCTGACAGCCTTCATGTAGCAAGCCCACTATATCATTCACACACTGCATGTTTCTTATTCAGCTGTGTGTGTGTTCAAGATAAAAAAAAGTTTATAGAGTGAGTTTTAAGGGCCCATTGAAATTTCTAGATTCCTTTCAAAAGAAATGTATGTAGGTAGCAAGATTAGTATCAGAGCCTCTGACTCTTACTGGCTTTGGTGACCACAGCCAGGTTGCTTCACTCTCTGGCTCTTAGTTTTCTCATCTATAAAATGGGCGTATTGATAGTGTCTGCCTTCTACGGGGCTTGAGAGGGAATGTAAAGCAATTTACATGAAGTCCTTCCTAATAGCCATGTCTGCACATTGTAGGTATTCAACATACATTAGCCACTTATTATATGATTGCCGTGATTTCTGAGAAGGATACATTTTTAGAATGGGACAAAGTTATGGTTCTCATTCCCTTTTGGCATTTGAAAGTGTGTCAGATCCTGGTTATTGGATCTATGTGTTTTCACAGTTTTAGACGTCACCATTTTCAGTGCGATGTGCCATTTTGCATTGGCAACATGTCAGAGGCCAGTGTAATAAGACAAAAGGGATTTAATTCATTGTCTGTATGTCATAAATGTGACATGGTGGTGAGCATCAGACCAACAGTACCTGATTTCACCATACCTTGGGAGGCAGGTGGGTTTTTCTTGGAGTTAAGACATAGGCTAGTTATTGTAGCTGCCAAATAATTTTCTGCAGAGTCCTAAAAGACCATAAGATGAAAATTATCCTCTAAAAAGTTTGCAGATGTCTTTGGTCACCTTGGAATGGCTGTCAATCACTGCTGGACTGAGGTCTAAACTGGACAAGTGAAATGTCATAGAGCAAGGTCCTACCCAAGCCCATCTGGAGTAGTGGAAGGTGCTAGCCTCCAAACTAACCATTTTCTACTCTGGTCTTTGCTTTTAAGAAAAATTAAAGCAGACACAAATGAATTAAGGAACATTAGAAATGCTTTATCCACCCTTGGGGTAGGTAGGTCACTGTGAAATCTGAATATTTGGTTGTTATTTTGAAAATATTGCTGTTTTTATTTACAGAAAATAGTTTAAATAAATGGTCTTGCAGGTAATTTATTTTGATAAAGACCACAAGCCCAATTTTATTTTCTCATCACAATTGAAACTACAGAACTTTTAGTTATATATGCTTTTTCACTGATGAGACTCTTACAGGAAGATGCAGACTTTACTAAATGAGATTTGCACTGCAATGTCACTTGTTTGAAGTCACTGAAAAATTTCTAATGGGCAGTGGTGATAATTTCTAGAGCACCAGATTTAGGAGGTAGTGCCTGGCCAACTCTGTAAAGGTAACCAGGAGAAATGGGATCAGATGGTGGAACGAGTGGGCAGTGTAGGGACAGGCTTAGTGCACAAGTGACAAGGAGACTGTGGCCAACAAACCAGTGACATGGAATTAATATGGTTATATTTCTCCTTCCAGGGTTGTTGCCATGCAATATATTTCTTTCTTTCTTTCTTTTTCTTTCCTCTCTCTCCTTCCTTCCTTCCTTCTTTCTTTCTCCCTCCTCCTCCTCCTTCTTCTCTTTCTTCTCCTTCTTCCTCTTCCTTCCTCTTCCTCTTATTCCCCCTCCTCCTCTTCTCTCCTCTTCATCCCCCTCCCTCCATCTCTCTCTCTCACTCTCTCTCTCTCTGTCTCTCTCTCCTATTGTGCTACTGAAGGTCAAACCCAGGGCCTCACATATGCTAAGCAAGTACTCTACCACTGAGCTACAGCCCTGGCCCTTGTGTAATATTTTTAACTCTGTCTTTCCTCTCTTCATTCAGGAGTTAAAGATTGCATTATATTTAACAATCTGTCATCTGATTCTCATATTATACATGGATTGAACATATTCACCAAAACTAAAAGCAACATTATCATGTGGTACTTATACAGATGATAGCAAAGCAATGTAGACAGTATAAAGAAGAAAAAAAGATTTTTCTATCATCTTCACTATCCAAAATGTTGAGTCCCTGTTCATGTGGAGTGTTGGAATTTGCTGGTTTTCCTTGGCTGCTTGGTGTTCCTTGTTGAGAGTCCAGGGAAGGTGATCATATGCCTCTCTTCAGGTGTCCCACTGGCGTGTGACCACTTGGGAGTGGTGATCAGGCTCTCCCGAGTTGGTTCCCACTGCCCAGGACACCCTGAGGCTCTCCTGAGTGCCATGTCCCAGAGCACACTCCTCCCTAGGGTAAACAGATATGCTGCAATGTCACACCATTGCAGCAATATACTTCTGGAGGCCTGGTGTCCCCATAATTTAACAAGCCTCTTCAATGGCCCAACAAATGGGAGTTACTGGTTTCATGGAAAGTGTCTGCTCTGCATTAGCCTTTTACATGCATTGCTTCGTGATCCTTTCAGTAGACTGTAAAGTAGGGATTGTTCTCATTTTGCAGAGGAGGACATTAAGTGAGACAAAGACACTCTGTGTTGTGCAAATCCTATTTTGTTTTTGTTTTTTAATTCAATGGCACACAAAAAGACTGCACGCCCCATGACCCCTGGGTAAGAGTGGTTATCTGGAGCCATATGACTAGTTCTGGCCAGTGGTAAATGAAACAGCATGTGTCACTTCCAGACTGAGCATGGATATGTAAGTGTCAGTGCTCCACGCTCTCTTTTCCTGTCATGTGTTGAGCTGGCATCATCACTGATTAGAGGCAGCCTGGACAGCCACCCTGGTGAACCACCCAACTCACAGAGGACTTCTGGTGAGGGCGTAAACGTACATTTTATGTAACCATTGATATTTGGAGGGTTTTGCTACTAAAGCATAGCCCAGCCCGTCTTAATATTGAATTCCAGAGAGAACAAGTCAACTGGTTGTGATGTCAGGGATGCTGCTGTAGAACTTCCTCTCTGATGGATGACTACAAACCCACTTTATCCTTTCTGCTGTTTCCTCTTTAGTGAATATGTGGAGGAAGGCTGATGGCCACAGTGCATCTCGTCCCTAAACTTTGTTGACATGGAACATTACACTGTAATTTTTTTTCTGTGGTACTTGGGTTTAAACTCAGGGCAGGCACTCTACCACCTGAGCTCTGTTTTGGTTATTTTTCAGATAGGATCTTGTGCTTTCCCCCCCAGCCAACCTGGACTATGAGCCTCCTACCTACACCTCCCACGTAGCTGGGATGACAGGCATGTACCACCACACCGGGCTTTCATTGCCTTGTTACTTCTCACCAAGCCTGAAAGTGATGCAGAGAAAATGCACATTGGTGGCTGGATTAATGAATATTCAGATAATAGTTATTCCACCTTTTTTTTTTTAAACCAAGTTAGGTGTGAGAAACTTGGAAAACAAAAGTGCTACCATTCTTGTAGGACAGGGACCAGGTGATCCACTCTTTGTTTTCCAAAGAGTAGTTGGTTCTACTTGAGTCACCCATTCGTGTCCACAGACTGGGTCCATCTTCTGAGCAGAGACTTTGCCAGGTGGCTGAGAGAACAAAGGAGATTCAGAACCCTGGGTTGGAGAACCCACACAGAGGGCTTGTGCTTATAAAATCACAATTCCCCAAGAGCATCTACACCACCGCAGAGGGCATCAGATTCGTGATGGGGCAGGAGCAGAAAGATGACAGTACAAATTTAACAATGTAATATCTTGCTATGCCAGATTTCAAAAAGGTTTGGTAATTTATACTGAAGATCACTCATTGGTCACTATTAATGTTTCTAGATGTTGAAAAAGAAAAATCTATTTTAAACATCTTGATGGTAACTCAGACAGGTGAAAGTTATAAACAGAGCAATAGATGCTGCGCTTTCTGGGTGCAGTCCTGGGGTGCAGCCTCGTGACTCCTCTGGGCTGGTTGTGGAGTGGTGAGATCTTTCCACAGGAGCATGTGGCAGGTCTTGAAGCCCAGTGAGTCTCGGCAAAGAGCTGAGTGTGCAACGGTACTGTGGTGTCCTTCTGACCTAAGATTCCTTAGAGAAGCTAATCCTTACTCTTGGGGTCTCAAACCCACATCCTCAATGGTGTGTCTCTGGAATTGTGCAGAACTCCTGAAATTGGACTCAGGGTTCTATGTGCAGCTAAGTTGTCCTGGCCAGACTTTTAGCAGATTCTCAAAAATGTCCATGATCTGTAAAAATGTTATCACCATTGCTCCACAGGATGCAGGAGTTCTGGTGGAAGTCTGGCTACTTTGTGCATGTGAAATCTGCTTGTTTGAGGAGTACGACGATGAAGGTAAACTCACAGAGAATAATTTATTCCAAAGAGCTTTCCCGAATATTATTACGCTCGGGATTTAATAAGACAAAATGGCTCACAATCTCAATGCCAAGGCTTTGCTAGCCCACATCACACACACATACACTCACACTTCCAGAAAAGCGAAAAGAGCAATAAACTTAGAATCAACAGCTTCCTTCCACTCCTCACCCTTACTGCTGACTGCTTTCTCTTCCCAAGGGTAACCACTACTGGTTAGCTCTTAAGCATTTCTAAGAAAAAAAATATGGATCTCCTACTAATAGATGTGATGCTTTTGTTTTTGTTTGTTTTTTTCAAATTAGCAAATATTTATTTTTAAAAGCTCAAAATCCCAGAAATTTAGACAGCTGTGCTGATATATAATTCACATACCATACAATTCACTCCCTGAAAGGTACAATTTGATTTTTTTTTAAAGAATATTCATTCATTGGGTTTTCATTGTTTTTGTTTTTGAGACTGGGTCTCACTATGTAGTCCAGGCTAGTCTATAACATGTGCTCCTCCTGTCCCAGCCTACCAAGTGCTGGGATTACAGGCATATGCCATTGCACCCAGCTACATATGTATTTTTATCTAAAGGGATGAACTTATACATATTATTTTCCCTTACTTCTTTTCTCTGTATCTCTGAATAACAGATGCATCCCAGAGATCATTCTGCATGAGCACGTGCTAGTCTAGTTGAATCCCTTCATGGCAGAGGTAGTCTCTCCTTGTTGGGTCACACTGCTATCGGGGTGCTCAGCCCCCAGAGTTGATGCCCCTCAAGGTTGCCTCCAGATGTCTGTTTATAAACGATGCCACCCTGTACATCCCTAGCCATCTACTTTAAAGGACTCTCGTGTGTTTGCCAAGGTTAAATTCCTAGCATAGAATTGCTAGGCTAAAGGGTCTGGGCAGTCACAATTTCGATAGATTTACCCAAGCATCCTTCTAAAGCACTAAAAGGATACATTGTCACCCACAGTGAGAATGTACTGACAGTATCTACTCCTGCATTCAATTGGTATTCCAAAAAAATCATCATTTATATGCCCATGTGACAGGTAAGAATATTCTGCCATAGGTGCTTTGACTTGCATGTCTTTAATTATGAATAGCTTGAGCACCTTTTCATTCATCCATTCCCTATGTTTTCATTTCTGTGTGTGCATTGCCTGTTTTACTATGGGATGTATCTTTTTTTCCAATTGAATTATATGAATTATACTTGAATTATAATTATCTTGAATTATTTGTCACTTAAGGGAAGGAGCCCTTATAATAAAAATATGCGGCATTTTTAACTTTTGTTTTTGTTCACATAATTTCCAGCCATGTTTTTCAAACTGATATATATTTAAATTTATCAAGGCTCAGAAACTTGCTGACAGTGGGGTTAGACCTCAAGATCGCTCCCAGGATAAATACTAACAACAGTAAAAGAAATGAATGTCTAATGGTAGATTTTCTTACATTCCATGGGTAGGTGAAGGCCGCCATGCTGTCTGCCATTCCAGTGACTCTTTCACCTCGCCTTTGAGATTCTCAACTCTACCGCAGTCTGAAGTAGTGGACACTACAATGAAGATAAGGTTTTTACGATGTCTTTCAGATTGTTATAGAAACACTATAGCTTACTATCTTGGTTGAGTTTATAAAATCCAGACCATCACAAAATGCATACCATTCCAAACATGTTGGATGAGCCTGTAAATGTTTGGGGCAAAAACAAAAGATTGAGGAAGAGATTAGTGTCCTCAAGAGGCTTGGAAAGCTTAAGGACACTTTATTTATTTGTTCATGTATGTATTTATGTATATATGCATGCATTTATTTATTTATCTTAGTCCTGGATTTGAACTCAGGGCTTTCAAGTTGCTAGTGCTCTAACACTTGAGTCACACCCTGAGTTCTTTTTGCTTTTTTTCGGATAGGTCTCCTGGTTTTGCCTGAGCAGGCTTCAGACCTCCATCCTTCTAGCTATGGCTCCTACATAACTGGGAGCCACTGTGTCCCTCAAGGGACCTTTAGGATTTCTTCACAAAGAGGAGGAAGAAAGAAGAAATGTGAATGAAGATGTTAAATTACTTTGAGAGAGTTTTAAATGATATATGCTACAGTTTTAAATTTTTTATAAAGCATGGACCATTCTTGTAAGCTTTTATAGCAATAAAGCTTAAACTATTAAGGAGAATCAGTCTTCTAATTTACAGAGCTTCTTAAAACCTGGTTCACCAGGGGATCTCATTAAAATGCAAATTCTGATTTTTGGGGTGAGGGGGTTGGGCCAAGATTCTGCATTTCTGACAAGTTGGAGACTTCTCAGTAGGCAGGCTTCACCCACACAGCTCTTGAACAAGTCCTTCTGCCTTCTTTCTTCTCCTTCCTTCTTTTCTTTGTCTTGACACATGATCAGATAGTATTTATGTGGGTGTATACACATGCGTTATATGTCTTTATTTTTTTGCTTCCTAGAGCATTAAGAAATGGCTGTTTTTACAGAAACCAGAGTACATTGCATGAAAAACCATGGAGTACAAAGGCAAAACATTGACAAATTGATACTTTCTTGCTTCGTCACGCCTGATTTAAGGAATGAACTCAAAATGGGCCATGTGACTTGAAACTTGACTTCAACCACATTCAAACTGCCCTTTCTTAAAATATTAGCAGTTGAGTGTGTAAGCCAATATTTATATTCTAATCAAAGGTTTGCAGCAAATGGTTTATAAAGGAAGAATGCTTTAAAACGTTCCTGGTAATAGAATTGGAAATAGGATATTATTTCTTTAAATGGTGAATATAGATCTCCATCCATGAGATCCTGCCTACTCTGGGAAGAGGCAATCGCACAGAAAACTACCACTGTCCACAGTTCCAAGGTTAACACCTCTCTGCCCGACCTCATTGTAAATATTTTTCTGTAGAAATAAGCTGAAGATCACACTACACTGGGGGAGAATCTATTAACATTATAACCGGAGAGAGAGGCCCCCTTAAGAAAAGCTTCCAAAATTCCATTATCTGAGCTGTCACTCGCCACTCGGGTTTGTCTTGGCACTGTGTGTTTTCATGAATTACCAGAGCTGTTTGTTTTTTCCGTTATCAGCCATCACCCTGTCAGCTGGGCCATTCACAAGGACTTTTGGCCGCTCATCAGGGAGTTCAGGGCTGGAACCAGACCCTATCAACTCTCACCCCACTGTGTGAGACTGTCGAGCAGCATTGCCTTTTTCTGTAAATATTACAAGCAGAATCCTGAGAGGGACGATGTGTGAAGACAAAATGGCCCAATCTTGGAGCAGCTGGCCGAGGTGGCACATCTGGTTGAGGGAGAACTGACAAGTCCTTGGCTGAATCACACTCAGGCTGGTCTTCACATTCTGTGTGTGCTGGTTAATTAGGTAGCATTTAATTCCACTTGATGTTGCCGTCAGTTGGGTGGAAGTGAGACTTTGTGATTAGGGAGCACAGGTCGGGTTTCAGTCCCAGTCTGCTCTGTCTAACCCAGCGCCCCGTTTCCTGGTGTTTTCTCTCACTTTTGTATGCTTGGCTGGTAACAAAGTGGCCTGTGTCACACAACCAACAGCAAATGCACCCGTCAGAAATAATTTTCTATTTGAACTAAATGTCAACAATCCTCTACTGAAGCCAGTATCACCAACCTGCCAACAGTATACTTTCATTTAAAATTTTTATTCTTACTGCTTATATATGTACAGGTTTTCAAGTATCAAATAGTTCTAGTTTTATGAGGAAAAATAACAGCCTCCCCAGGTTCTCTCCCTAGAGGCCACCACTTTCAAGTCTGTAGCGGATTATTTAGAAAATGATTTCACAGTGAGAAATGTATTGACTTTGCATTGTGTGTGTGTGTGTGTGTGTGTGTGTGTGTGTGTTTGTGTGTGGTGCTGGGGATAGAACCCTCTTTGCCTATTTTTGAAAGTTATATAAGTAGCATCATATTGTTGTGACTTACTGTCATTTTCCATGAAGACTTTTTTAATTTTTAAATTTTAATTTATATGCAACGGAATGCACACACAGGTTTTAAATGTACAGCTAAATGAGTCTTTTTTTTTTTTTGGTGGTTCTGAGGTTTGAACTCAGGCCCTTGAGCTTGCTAGGCATATGCTCTACCACTTGAGCCACACCCCCAACTATTTTATGCTTTTTTTTTCAGATATGGCCTCCCATTTTTGCCTCAGACCAAGATCCTCCTGCCTGTGCCTACCATAGGTGGGATTACGAGTGTGAGGCATCACAACCAGCTCGTTTGTTAAGATCAGATCTTCCTGATTTTTTTGCCCAGGCTGGTCTCAAACTTCAACCCACCTGATCTCTGCTTCCCAAGTAGCTGGTGTGACAGGTGTGAGCCACTGTACTGCACCTCAGTGAGCTTAATACAGTAGTCCTTCCTTTTCCAGAATTTTGCTTTCCATTGTTGTGGTAGTGGCAGTCAACCATGGTCTGAAAATATTCAGTGGAAAATTCCAGAAAGAATTAATAAGTTTCAATAACTTTTATTACAGTCCATCATTATAGTGTGCTGTGATAATGTTTAATTTATAAATAGAATACTTATAGCAATGTTCTGTAATACCAGTACAGGAACAAGCACAGGACACCTGATACCATTCATGGTGTCAGTCATTCACGAGGGTCTTCGGTTGTATTCCCCATAGATAAAGGTTGGCTACTATGCTTAATACAGTATGTCACTGCACTCCAGTCAGGACATGGAGCATCTCCGTCCCTCCAGAAAGTTCCCACAGGCAACTTTTCCTTTCCTATTTCTATCGGCATGGGTTAGATTATCCCCGGAGCCATTCTTGCAGGGGATCACACAGGAGGTACTTCTGTGTGGCTGGCTTCTGTGGTATCTTTGACCTTCATGCAACTCTTGAAAGGTTCCTTGTGACTGCCAGGCAGTCGTCTGTTGTACGTACGGTATAGTACTGCTGTGTGTAAACTCCCCTGTTAATGGCGTTCCTGTGGTTTCCAGTGATGGGTTATTGGGTTATCTTTTTATTAGTGATTTCCAGGAGTCCTATGTTTCATGGCAAGCCCTTTTTTTTAAGAATAGATTTTCAAATCTTTCTCCAATATCTGACTTGTCTTTTCATTTTTTAGTGATGTTATTTGATGAGCAGACATTTTAAATTTTGATTATGCCCAATCTATGTTTTTCTTTTATGACTAGTGTTTTTGTGGCCTATCATAGAAATCTTTGACAAGCACAAGCAAATGCAGATATTCTCTTGTTTTCTTTTAGGAAACACCAAAGCTTTAGCATTTCAGATTTTACACAGAGGCCTCCATCTAATTTTTGTGTGTGATGTGAGCTACAGGTTGAGATTCTTTGTTTTGATTTTAACATGGATACAGCCAGTTGTTCTAGAATCACATGTTGTCAATTTACCTTTCTCCATTGGATGTGTGCTCATGCCAGATACATGTGCCCTTGTTGTAAATCAATTGATTATACACCCATCAATCTATTTCAGGACTCCCTGATTGGTTTCATTGCCTTGTCTGTCTTCATGCAAATACCATTGCCTGGATCAGTGCTGCTTCACAGTAAGTCTTAAAAGAAGGAAGTATGTCTTCCAAATTTCTTCTTTTTTAAGGTTGCTTAGACTATTCTTCATCTTTTGCATTCTCATATACATTTACAGTCAGCAGATTAATTCCATTTAAAAAACTTACTGCAATCCCAGCACCACAAAAAACAAACACAAACAACAAAAACCTTTGTGGAATTTTGATCGGTATTGCATAGAATGTATAGATCAATCTGGTGAGAAGTGACACTTTAGCAGTGTTAAGTCTTCCAATCCATAACCACGTTTTTGTGGTTTAATTTTTTTAATTTAATAACTTTCTGCAGGATGTACTAGTTTACTTGTACAAACCTTACATGTATGTTTTGCTAAATTGAAGTAGCCTGTGGTTTTGATACTATTGTAAATAGAATTGCTTTTAATTTCACTTTCCAATGTTTTCATGGTGAAAAAAAATTTTTTTTTAATGATTACTTTTTGTACATTGTGGAAGAGGGAGAACACAAGGAGCAACCTTGCTTCCTAACAGCCTTCTCTCATGGTAACTAATCCAGGTGAGACACCATCAGTCCAGGCATGGGTCCTCCATCCCCATGCCTGAGTTTTGGGGGACACAAATCGTCTTCAAACCACAATTAGATCCTTGCTGCTGTTCTGCAATAAAGACATCATTCCATTAACTTCTGGCTTGCGGAGTTTCTGGTGAGAAATATGTTGTATTTCTTACCTTTAACTTTTAATTTCTCTGTATGGAATGTGTCTTTTTTACTGGCTAGATCTCTTGTTATTGCCCCATAGCTCTTGGATGCTCTGTTCTATCCACCACCCAGTCTATCCTTCTGCACTGATCTGCAATCAGTGTGAGAACTCTAATAGGTCCAGCTTCTGTCAGTGTGAAGGTCTCAACAAAGGAATCTTGTTGCTGTGGTCTCCACTCTTACTCTCCAAACCCTTGGGAGTTAACCCTTTAATTATTTTTCTTGCCATTTTAGTGGTCTTGGAAGACTGTGAAAGTAGATACTATGTGCAATCTGCCATCTTTATCTGGAAGTCAAATTTGAATTTAATTGGTTAAAGTAAGCTTAGTGATGATAAGGACTAAAATTCCCACTATCTTTGAAATAAATTCTTCTATCATATCTTGTTTTATCATTTTAAAGAACTTTACATTCTCAGAAATGAATCACACAAAATAGTAGCTAACGTTCATTAACCATTACCATGTCCTGGCATTGTAAATGCTGTTCATGTATTAACTAATTTAATTCTTCCAACAATTTTTCCATATAAACCCCCTTACTGTCTTCATTTTCACAGATGAGGATAAACTGAGGTACAGAAAGATTAGTCAAGTAGTCCTAAGATGCAGAGGTAGAAAATAACAGAAACTCACTTCTTAAGCGCTGTGTTTTAACTATCTTCAACAAATGAGATGATGGTTTTGACGTAACATCTTGCTCTTGGCTTCTGCAGCCCTTCATACTTTATTGTTACCTGTTCACACACGTCACACTGTTAATCAGCAAGTACACGCTTAGCACCCATTCCCTGCCCAGAGTGCTTTCTTGTTATGGGGTATAATGAGACGTGGTGGGGCTTTTCCTTCACAGAGCTTCCACTCTTCAAAGAGAAGTCTTCAAAAGTCTGAAAACAAGTGATATGGTACAGAGTGGTGTCTCTTCAGGGAAAAAAGCTCAATGTGACCTGGATGCTCAGAAACCATGAAAACACATAAAAAAAAAAACCTCACAGTCATTTAAGCATTCTCCCAGTCTCTGATCATCTTCCTGTCCCTCTACTTCTGTTTCTGTGCCCCAATTCTTAGCTCCAACACCGTTTGTAAGTAAATTGTATCTTCCATAGGGCAAAGAGGAGGATTGGTTTTTGAGTGCACAAGAAGTCTTTGTAAAAGCTTAAAATGAGAAAAGACCCAAAGACTTGGTCACCATTTATATATCCATGCATCCATACATAGACCTTTTATTCTAGTAATTTTCTTTTGCTATCAAAACAGATAACTGAGAACTAACATGTATTCACATGAGATGCTCTCTCGTATTTCTGGAATACCTGTGAGTAAACAAAGGGTTTATAAATGTAATGAAACCTGAGCTCGGTTAACACTGATCTGACTCCTAACAGTCACCTAACAAATATTTATCCTTTCAGTGACTGCATGAGTGAATTAACGGGAACCTTAGCTGAAACTTTTTGTGAACAATAAAGAAAATCCTCGTGAGTTTGTATTTTTATTTGAAGGCAGATTTTCCTAATACAATGCACATCGATACATCCTAGGAGGAAAGTTGTATTAGTTGATACATTATCCTTACCAGAAAGTTCTTCAGAACTACGGGACTGGATTCATTCAAGCTGATCACATCCTCCCCCCCCGCCCCAACCCATGCAGCACCTGGCAGAGAGTGGACTGTTCATAAATATTTATTGGGTAGAAAAATGAATCATTTGACTGTATCTAGGTTGATGCGGAAAGAATTCTAGATGCTGAATACTAATCTATCTCAAAGGCAGATTCTAGACAAAACTGGCATCAACAGTAGAGCAATTTTTTCAGGAAAAACTTGACAATTCTGTGGCCAAACCTTGTACTTTGGAGTCACGTGGAGGTAGGATCAAGTCTCATTGCTGCCACTTACAAGCTCACTGTGTCACATCAGGAAAGTTGCTTCACCTCTCCAAGTCTCAATTATCCAGTCTTTAAATTTACAGCAATAATATGAATCCATATGTTTGTTGTGGATTAAATAAAAGATTCTACATTGAGAACTTATCTCATGCCAAGTGCAGTGAATGCTGGTAAATAACAGTACACAGCTATTGTTGTAAAGAGATTTCAAAGGCTGAGGCTGTGCCATTTGATGTCAAAAAAAATCTTGACAATATTGGGGAAATCTGAAACAAAGGTGTTTACATGCTTCCTATGTTTCTCTTTTCTTGCTTTAGGAATTTGGGGTGGTGTTAGCTGGGCTATCTGGGTGAGTAGAAAGAGATGAGAAGGGAAGTTGAAGTTCTTTCTGGTTTTAGAGAAAAGCCCTTTGCCAAGGATGTGTGTTCACAGAGCAACCCGGGTCCTGCCTACCAACTGAGGGCGAAGGCAGCCAGGGACAGTGGGCTGTGACATGGTAATGGGTTCTCATTTGTAGGTGTCAGCATGGTGTCCAGCAATTTTTAGAAACTGGTAATAACAATCCCACTTATATGGCAATGTCTTCACTGTACTTCCACACACACTGCTTCAGTTTTTACCACAATGCTGTGAGGAACCTGAACTAAATATTATCGCTCCCACTTTATAGATGAGTAAACACATTCTGAGAAGTGAAATAGTCATGTCCAAGGTCACTGAGCTACACAGTTATTGGCCTGGGGCTTAAACCCAAGTCCTCACTCTGGGCTCATTTTTTTTTTCCATTGCACTTAGCAGCTGGTTTGTATTATGGAATCCATCTATTTTTATTATCAAGTGTGCTGGACGCATGCTAGGCCCTTAAGAATTTGAGTATACATATAAGCTAATTTCAAACTCAGCTGCAGTAGCTAAAAGAAGCAGTCTGTTTTTTTAAGCCTTATGTCTCTTTTTGGTCCAACAGGAAGAAAAGTTTGTCACACTGATACACTGGATGTTTGATGATGTCAATAAGAAAGCATCTCCATCTCCTTTAGCTAATAGACTCACAGATCTCAAAGGTCTCTGACTGTCAGAAGAGCCTGTGACTGTTCTGGTGAGGCACAGGCTGCCATGATTTCAACCAGTTACTCCATGGAGGTCCATGGCTGCTAAACTGAGTGCACTTGAGGACCCCATGACGGTTCCCTATGCAGGGCACCGTTATCAACAGGTGAGGTGTTGATGGGTGACTCCTGATTATGGATTCCTCTTCATCTCCCTTAACTTGAACCAAGCTGTTACCAGGAATAACCTTCATTTTGAGTGGGAAGGGGGGAGTATGTTGATATCCCTGCCGGCAGGATGGGATGTATGTCTTCCACAGAGCATCCTTCTCTCACCATCTATAACATTACTCTCTACAGTCCTCAAAAATAAACAGTATATAAATTAAGCTGGCTTCCTACTTATATGGCTCGGTGTTATTCTTCATGAGTTTCCAGATGACAGTTTGTTTCTGGAAGAATTCCCTTCAGTACCATTTTTAAGACTATTGTCAAATTCATTAATGCAGAAAGAGTTGGAAGCTCAACTCACTAGGCTAAACCCCAGGTGACAAGCTGGCCGTAAGCTGATGTCTAGCCTCCTGAACTCACAACTGCTGACAGGGCTGACTGATACCACTCCCATGCCAAGGAATGGAGGGCAGGCGCCAGGCTGCGGCCTCATTCTGTCCTCTGGCTGTCTTATGTCTCTGCAAGTGACTAAATGTGTGACCCATGCCTTCTGAGGAGATGATAGTGGTCACAATAGCCAGGGTCACTGTGTTAAATCTTCACTTGTTCCAACAACAACTTAAAATGAGAAGAATCACCCCACTTCACACATTTCAAAATGAAGTATAGATAGATTATATACCTTGTCCACAGCCACACAGCTCCTAACGGCAACGCGGAGCTGAACCTCTTTCTCTCTGCCTTCAACCCAAGGCTCCAGCCCTCCATTGTGTAATCTCTGGGATCAAGATTTCCCAGAGAAAACTGGTAGAGACCGGAAAGCAAAACGTGGGCCAGAGAGAACTCGTAAATAGGAAATGAATGCTCTTTGCCTACTGAGAATTTTATTTTTAAAAACCTAGAGGAAGATTGTATTTATTTAACACTTATGTGCAACATTTGCATTTACAAAATGTGTTACAGAGTAACGGGATGGGCACAAAATTTTATTTGGGCATCTGATTGTCCTTTCTTTCATATTCATTTATTCCTTTGGTTTATATAATGCTTTCTCCACTTGGTCTTCTGAGATCATGTACAATGGTAACACATTTAGAATAATATTAATAAAAGATTATTTTATATCACTCATAGGGAAAACTGACTCTGGGCCACAAACGTCTGTCTCTGTTCTTCATAAATGTTTTGTAAGGTAGCATCTTATCATCCCTAGAGTACTGTCTGTAACTCCAACTGTGTTCAATTAAAAAACATATTTGGCTCCCAGTCTTCTTCTTTTTTTGCTGTGCTGTTTACATTCTTCTCATCAGGTTGTTGGGGTGCCCAACATTTGTGGTCATGAATTGCAATGAGCATCTCTGGATCAACCATATCCCTCCCTTCCTTCCTTCCTTCCTCACTTCCTTCCTTCCTTCCTTTCTTCCTTCCTTTATTTCTTCACTCCCTTCCTACCTCCCTCTCTTCCTCCATGATTCCTCTTTTCCCTCCTTTCTATCTCTCTGTCTCTCTGTCTGTCTCTCTCTGTCTCTCTCTCTCACCCTGTAGCCCAAGCTGGTCTGGAACTTGTGATCCTCCTACCTCTCCCTTCCAAGTGCTGGGATTGCACCACCATACCCAGTCCACACGACTTTCTTCATGATCATTAAACACAAATTCTCCACTGAGCATTCACACTAGCCATTTCCTCTGCTGCAAAGCTAGTCCCAGGAGACCACAGATGACTCTTCATTCAAGCTGAAAATCAGTGGCACCCTCTCCACAAGGTCTACCCTGTCCTCAGAGCCAAAAAGTGTCTTTTGTTCATTTCTTAGCATGAAGCACTCTGTGTTAAAAACCCTGGAGTTCCAGGGTTTGGTGAAAATAGATGAAAAGATTTGTTGATAAGCCAGTGCTTTTGTCATTGTCAAGCTGCTGTGATGTGCTTTAAAATCCCTCTGTAGAGACCCTTTAGGTCTGCGGTGCACACTGTCTTCTCAAGGAGTCAAAAGGGTGCTGGGAAGGGCATGCAAAATATGCCTGGGGCAAAGGCTTCTATTTGGGCACTTTATGGGCTCCAGATGACTATGTATAGTCAGTAGATTAAAAAGCTATTCTTGAGCTGGTGGAGTAGCTCAAGTGGTAGAGCTCCTGCCTAGCAAGCATGAGGCCTTGAGTTCAAACCCCAGTACTGCCAAAGAAAAAAAAAAGCTATTCTCAAGTACTTTATGGTGATCATCATTTTTTTCCTGGAATAACTGCAGGAGGCCATCTTCTAAACTATGGTTTTTAAGGTGGGCTATGAGGCCTGTTCCTGGAAGAAAGCTTGTGGGCAGGCATGTTTGTCAAGTGCTCCTTAACTAAAAAAAAATTTTTTTTTTTTTTTTTTTTGCGGTACTGGTGCTTGAACACAGGGCCTTCACCTTGAGCCACTCCACCAGCCCTTTTTGTGTTAGGTATTTTCGAGATAGGGTCTCGTGAACTATTTGCCTGAGCTGGCTTCAAACCGTGATCCTCCTGATCTCTGCCTCCTGAGTAGCTAGGATTATATGTGTGAGCCATCATCGCCTGGCAAGAGCCCTGGAATTTTTTAAGTGGGGGCAGGTGATCAGACGTGCACCCAAGGATAAGAATCAGAAGGCACCTAGGCCCCCACTCCTGAGAAACATGGCTGACCGGGTGGGAGTTGTCATCTCCTCCTTTCCCCAGGCCTGCCAGGCTCCAGCTGAACTCAGAGAGAATCAGCACCCACTTTCTACCTATTGGTGTTTTCTGGTATTAGTCTTGCCATCTTCAGCACAGTATCCAAATGGCCTGGCTGTGCCCATAGGGCACCTTGCACTCCGACCCCAAGAGGTTGCTGGTCTCCTGTCTCTGTTTCCTGATTGTTCTTCAGTTGTCCTGCTGGACCTTGGCCCAATGTCAGTCTGCTTGTCCAGAACCTGGCTGTTGTTGGCTTAGCTGACTTCAGAGTCAAGGCCTTGTTCCCCACTGAGCCACCACTGGGGCCCTGCTTCTGAGAGGCTGAACCACCCAACCACAGTGGAGTCTCTTGCTGAGTCATGGTAGCTGGAAACTCTTGCTCCCATCAGCCCCCTGCACCCCAGCCCCTTCCCAAACATGGGACAGTCTCCTTGAACACAGACCCCTGGAAGAAGCATTGATTTATGGAGAAATCAACTGTGCTTCTTCAGCAAGAGGTCAGGCAAAGCCACATGGCAAGAAGCCTGAATGCAGAGGAAAGAGTGAAATATGGGAGCCGATAGTGCACTCAATCACCCACAGATGGGTGACAGCATTTCTGGGAAAGAAGCAAAACCCGCTGGAACGTCAGCTGCTCAGGGTGGTTACTTTGGTCTAAAGTGAAAATGAGGTATCTGGTAACAAAACAGCCATCATGTGGCCACAAAGCATCCAAAAGTTTGGCAACTCAGATGTGACTTGAAAATGCTAATCATGGAGACTGCAGAGTGGGTGCCACCCAAAAGCCTGCACTAGGGAGAGTGGGCTTGGGTTAGGTCCTGAGAAAGACTGCAGGGGCCCCGTGAAGCTGCCTTCTCCCAGGAAGCCAGCAGGGCAGTACCTGGCCACCAGAAGCCTCCCTGGACTTGACCAGGAGGGAGGGGGGTGGGATTCCTGCTCCTTTGAAATGCAAGTGGAAGGTCTGGTGGCACTTTCTCCAGCAAGCTGGAAAGGGCTGGTGCACTCCTCTGATGCTCATTCTGTCTCCCAGTGAACATGAGCCTCATCAAAAGATGGCCAGACAAGGGTCTCTGGCTGACCAAATTGAGTACAACCATGGCTGACCCTCACTGGACAAGGAGCATGAAAGAAACATGAAGCCACTGAGCCCTGGGGTTCTTTGTTACTACAGCAGAGCTTGGCCTAGCCTGACTGACTTTCCCCGTGAATGTACTCTTGTGAATACTCTGGAACTTTAATGTATAGCTGGTAAAGCAGAGGGAAGCAATTTTTGATGGGGGGGTGGTCACAAAGAGAAGGCAAAAGATTTTGACAATACATATATAGTATACATAGTAGACCCTTGCTATCCCCAAGGTGTCTGGTTCTAAGGAAGCCATCTTTGAAAAATGGCACAAGCTCAGGCTGCAAAAGTTCAGTGCTGTACTGCAGATGCCTGATTCATTTTTCCCACAATGCCACAACAAATCTC
Source organism: Castor canadensis (assembly GCF_047511655.1). Lineage (NCBI taxonomy): Eukaryota > Metazoa > Chordata > Mammalia > Rodentia > Castoridae > Castor > Castor canadensis. Next base: position 30,700,355 of record NC_133400.1, read on the forward strand.
AAACTTTCACTTCATGGCTTCAGTTAAGTCCATGAACTTTTACCTCGCTTGTGGGATACCAGTTGCTTTTTGGGAGGCATATTTTCACAAATTTAAGGGCAGGGAAACACTTGGCAGATCACACAACAATTTAAACACAGCTGACGATAAGGCAAAACGAACTGAGAGCCCTTCCGTAGCCACTGAGTCATGGGACACACATGGGAATTTTGACCAAGCTTAGTCAAAACCACATGTAATAAATTCACGAATAAGGCAGGCTTACTACAGTATATATAGGATATAATATAGCATAATATATATTATTATATGTAACATAGTCTAAGTATATGCTATAGTATAACATGTAACATATAATATAGCATATGCACTGTTATATGTAACAAGGTATAATCAGTAATCAGTAACATACTATATTATTTACTACATGACTATATACACGTCATATATGCGAGTCCTATGCATGCTGTAGTGTATCCCGTACATATATACCATGTAGTGTATTGTACATCATGTGTAATGTAACACATACTAGGAACATCCTTCCTGCAGTCCATATAGGTAGACTTCAGTAGATGGAGAATGGAAGGCCACCCGTGTTCACAGACTTTCTCTCTGTGCCAGGCACTGTGCTAGAAACTGGGCATGCAATTGACCTTGAACAAAAGGATCAGCGTAGTTTGATTTTTATATTATACAGGAAGAAGCAGACTCGGATAAGGTTAAATTCCTTGTCCTCCAGTCCCATGCCTAGTAAATGTCAAAGCTAGGACAAGAAGTCAAGCTCATGTGACTTCCCAGCCTGTGTTCTCTTCCTGTAACACAGGCATACAGGCAGGCGTGGCCACCCTCTTAGAACCTGTTAGTCTCTTCCCCCAACCCTCATCCCCTTAGAACAATTTTTGATTGGTAATCACTCTACCAATCAAAGCTGTTGTTCTTGAATAATTTTGCTCTTTTATGCCACCTGGATTTGTTTTTCTGACCTTTGACACCCGAGGTGCTACAAATCTCTGTTTGTTTAAACTCTAACAATCTACTAGCCTCATGTTTGTTTGAAGCGGGAATTGCCATCAGCAGGGCATTGGGCAATGTCTCTACTGTGGCTACAGGTTTTTTTTAAATGTGAGGCTTTCCCTGTGTGGTAGCAATGGTGGGGAGAAGTAAGGGGCAGGTTTATCAAGGATAAAGAGGCAAATGAAAGCTGCACTCCATCCACGAAGGGCCTCTGCTACATAAGACATTTTTAGCTACCATCACCATCGCCCTTAGGAATGCATGATGCCTCAGACTTGAGAAAAGCTTTTGTGCCTCACTCGGGGCCCAGCAAAGCAAGACTTAACCTCTGCTTAGAGATGGAATGGTCGCTTGATTTCAACGTGCAGCCAGGCTCTGTAGTCAGAGCTGGGCGGAGGGCATGCCTTGGCCTGCAGTCTCTGACTCATGGACATGACTTCTGGATGGAGAGCCAGGATTTTTCTCAAGTGTAACAATATTAATTATCAAGTCACTTTAAAAACATGTGTGATGTATGTGTGCATTTATTTCACAGGAACGGTATAAAGATTAAATACTTAATGAATCCATTTTTCATACCAAGGATATATTTGCCCTACGCCTAAATATATCTCTCCGTTCTGTTTCTCATGAGAAATAGAGCTATCTTTATTGTGTAATCAGTAATATATCATTCCTCCTAAGCAGCATCTAATTTTAGTAACATGATGAATGGTCTAGGAATGGATTCCCCTGCCCTCTTCAGAAAAGACATAGATCAGACCTGCGCAGGTGTGTGCTCCCTGAGTGACAGCCTGGGTGTTTCCAGCTGAAGGCTCCCAGTCGTGTCCCTGTTTGGGCTTGTGTGGACACCGTCAGGAGATGACCGTATAGGAACAATAACCAGGTTTGTTAGCTCACCCTGCGAGGTGTGTGTCAGTCCTGTGCCCAGTGTATTGCACTAGTTGGAAAATGGCCATTTGAGTTTTTTCTTCCCTTCACTTATGAGCAGATGTGTTTATATAGGATTACACCCAATTCCCAACTGCCTTCTCCCTTGTTTCCTCATTCTGTCCTTAAACAAAGATGTGTCTTTTAAAAGGCAGGAATCATTCCAATTTGACTCGCACCATAAAGAATCAGTAACTTTGTTTTTCTTGAACTCTCAGAGAGAAAATATTTCGCTTCTATCAAGCTGTGAGCTTTATCACTGCTTCTGTACAATCATGGCTCCTTACATCTCAATAATATTTAAAATTTAAATCTGTTTTGCATTCATTTTCAAAAATTAATCTGTGGGAGAGTAAAGGCCATACTTCATCCTCACTTTGCAGATGTGAAAATTGGGGCTCAGAAAGATGAAATGACTTATTCAAGGTCTGGGATACGGCCTGGTAAGGACTAAAACCTCAGTCTCCATGTCATATTACTCCTCACGTTTTCTTTTAGTGACACATACAGAAAATGGGACATAACACTTCGAGGTGCTTATTTTTGTAACAACTATCGATGTGAAACTCTGAAATTTTTGCACTATCTTTGTTGATTCTAAGGTGAACTTATTCCTTCTGTTCACATCTAAGGGCCTGGAATACTCCATAATCAGTGGAGTATCAGAATCTAATTGGAAGTGCCTTCTCTTTCTTCATAGTTGCAGTAGATTAGTCCTAAAAATGTCCCCATCTTCACCCTTCTGCAGAGGATGCTGCTGGTGCCACACCTCCACCCCTTCAGCCTGACCGCTTCTGCCTGCCTTACTTCCACATGCACCTGCTCCTCTTTGCCTGAAGGCTGTCTCTGGCTACCAAAGCCCCATTTACCTATTGTGATAGCTAAGAAAATACACGCTCTCAAGTTCTTTGACATTCCTCTCTCCTCTCTTCTTCAATGTGGGCCAGACTTCATGACTTGACTTGCTTCTATCAAGCAAAATGTGATGGAAATGACTGTGACTTTCAGGGCTAGGCTATAATATGCATTCTCTCTCTCTCTCTATCTCTCTTTCTCTCTTGATCTCTCCCCCTCTCTCCCTCCCTTCCTCCTTCTCCTCCCCAGTCCCTACTCACCTTGGGGAAAGTAATATGCTTTGTGGTAGTGACAGCCAGCACTGCCTGGCCAGCCATGTGAACACACCACCTCAGAAGCAGATCCTCCTGCACTGGCCAAGCCTTGAGATGCCTAAGACCTCCCCACTTCTTCCCCACCAGCTCAGGAAGAGCCCCAAGCCAGACCAAACCAGTGAAAATATCCCAAAATTCCCAGCCTTCACAGACTATGTGAGATGGTATGTAATTGTATTAAGCCACTGAATTTTGGTATAACTTGTGGCACATCAAAAAAATGACTAAGTCCGTCCACATGCCAGGCTGGAAACACTGGCAGATGACCTCCTGGCAGCATCCCTCCCCTTGTGACATGTACAGTAGTTTGTATAAACATTACAACTTCCTCACCCCTTAGGGAGTAATCAAACTCCCCATCCTCCCCAGAAGATGAAGTTCCAGTTTCCTAGAATAAGAACTGGTATCTTGACACTCTTTATTGGTTACCTTGCCTTCCCTGTCTAATTTTCTCATATCCTTGTTGGTGTTTCCCTCACCACCCATATTAATTACTCACTCTCAGGTCTCTGTCTCAAAACTTCCTTTATGGGAGAAAGGGGGAATGTAAACTAAGCTAACTTCATGTGATCAGTTGCCAAGCCCTGTGCATTTCTTACATTTAAAATATTCTTTTCAATGATCAAGATACTCAAAGTTGGGTGATAAGGGCAGGTAAAATAAATCTGTCAGGATAGGAGAGAAGACTGACCAGCTGAATCTTTGAAGGTCCTATGAAAAAGAGACATAAGCCTGAATCTTAGGAAAACCAGGAGCAAGACCAAGGGTCTCTTACCACAAAGAAACAAGTTTGTACAAGTGGTACAAGCTTGGATCCTATCACTCATGCTACAAGGACCCCAACCTTTAAGAATTTATCTTAAAATCTTATCCAGAATTAGTAAATGTGAAAATACTCAACAGGGATTACTCTAGGGCACTCCATGGACTTCCCTACCATTTGCATCTCCATAAGAATGTTCTCATAAATTTTTTTAAACAAAGAATGAAGCAAACCATAATGTAGTACAGGCAACAGATGGAAAAAATGGGAGAATTTTCATCTCAAGAACTAAAAGTAACAGCAATCTAAAATGACTTTAAAATAAGTATGTTTAAAATTTTTCCAGATAGGAAGAAAGGAAATTATAAACCAAAAATAAAAATTATTTGAAAACAACAGGAAAATTGGGAAAAAGAATCTAAAAGGAAAAGCTATAGCAATTGAAATAAAAACTTCAATAAACTGGTAGGAATATAAAGTGGATGTGGTTGGTGAGAGAAGAAACGAATTAGAAGACAGATCTGAGGAAATCACCTAGAATGCAACACAAAAGAAAAAGAGGTAGAAATATTGGGTAAGAAGTCCTATATTTCTCTATTAAGAGTTTCAAAATTAAAAAAATAGAAAGATTAAAGGCAAAAGGCAAAGAGATAACAAACTGGAATTTTCACCATCAATTCCCCACCCCATCCTCAAGTTACTACAAAGTATAAACCTCAAAGCTACCAGAAAGAAAAACAAATGATCTACAAATGAATGACAATTAGAATGAGACTCAGAAGCCACAATAGATGGCAGGGCACAGTGGAATGATGAATTTAAATTGCTGAGTAAAAGTAAAATAGAGTCAATTTCAGAAACAAGATGTATGTTGGCAAGAACAAGAAAAGAAGTACCAATACAAGAAACATATAAATTGAGTAAATATATTAATAGGTCTAAATAAACCCTCAATATTAATTTAATTTGTGAGCAACAGAAACAAATTGAAGATGAGATAGCAGATCAGAGTTAAAGCATATAATATTTAGAAGGAAATAAGTGATATTAATTAATTCTAAACTTTAATTTGGGTATGAGTATTTAGGGCAACTAGAAGAGGATAAAAATAGAATGCTTCAGTTGCATAGGTGAGCTGGAATATTACCCACTCAATAGTGAGGTAGTTTCTTCTTAGGAGAGAGGAAGGGAAGGGGAAGACCAGAAAGGAAGAAGAAGGAGGAAAAGGCAACTTTAACTTTATCTGAAATAGTCTACATTTTCAAAACACTTGGGAAAAGATACCAATGGCACTGCCTTATGTCCTCTTTCCTCTGACTATGCCATATAGCTCAGACTCTCCAAGAACGGTCTAGTTTCTTGAAACCTGGCTGTATGCTTCCCTACCAATTTTGTTCCCTCTCTCCCTCCTTTCAAGCCTTTTCCATTCCTCCTTTGTCTCCACACTTTGCTGACTTCATGACTCATGACTCCGTTTTCTAGATCCTGACAGATTTTAAGCCAACAATGATGACCGCAATAGAGCTGTCTGTAGCATACAATTATACTGTTTAACTCTCTCCCGTAAACTACTTCATCTTTTATATTTCACGTCCAATCATTTTCTCTTATTCAATGTGTTTCCTTCAAAAGATTATAGAATCCCAGAGGTCAGGAACTGGTGTTTATTAAATCCTGTTCTGGATTCTGTCATGGCACAACCCACAGCTAAGCTGATAGTAAACACTCAAGAGCATATTTGTGAAATTGAAAGCAGTCCCACTGATGGAAGGACAAGGGAGAAAAAAAATGATCAAAGAAATCTTTGAACATTCTTTGGTGGATAAACTGCACAGCCAAAATAATAATATAATCCCTTATCTCAAGATGACTTACCTCCTCCACACCTGGAACATAGTTGTTGAAAATGTTGGTGAAGAACATGGCCTTTGGTGTCAGACGGATCCACTATGGATGTCATTTAGCTATTATTACTCTATGTGACTGTGGACAAGTAACTTGTTCGAGTCTTGATTTCTTCATGTGTAAAAATAGGGAAATAAGTACACATATGTGTATAACACTTAGCACAGAATATGGCTCTGGTTGTCAGCTTTCTGTTCCTGTGACAAAATACCTGAGAAACACAAGGAAGTAAACATTTATTTCGACTCACAGTTTCGGAGGTTTCTGTCCATGCTCGTCTGGCTCTTCTGCTGTGAACCTGAGGGGAGGCAGAACATCCCTGTGAGTAGGCTGCTTGCTGCATGGCAACCAGAAAGCAAAGAGAGAATGGGGAAGAGGCAGGCTGGGGACAAGATATAGTGCCCTAGGGCACACCCCAAAGACCCACTTCCTTGAACTACATCCCACCTCCTAAGTTCCTATCACCTACTAGTATCATTTGGATATGAACTGTCCTCCAGGAAGACTTGATCCCCACCTCGTGACACTACCTTGGGAGGTTCTAGAAACTCAAGTCACTGGAGGCGTATCCTTAGGATCTGTATCTTGTTCAGGTTCCCTCTCTGTCTGTCTCTCTCTCTGCTTCTTGACCCCCATGAGGTGAGTAGCCTCCTCCACATTTCTCTGAAATCATGAGCCAAAATAAATCCTTCCTCCTTTAAGTTGTTTATGTCAGGTATTTTACTGCAACAAAAAGTCTGATTAACACATCTCCCAATAGCTCATCAACTTATGAACCCATCAATAGATTAATCCATTGATGAAGTCAGAGCCCTTATGACGCAATCACATCCTGAATTCCTATCAGCTAGCAGCCAAGCCTTAACACATGGCCTTTGTGGAGACATTTTACACCAAACCATAACAGTAGCGCTTAGTAAAAGCACTAAGTAAATGTAAGCTTGGGATTATTATTACAGTACATAACCCAAAGCCATGCATGAGTACATCCAGTTCTCTCCCATCCCCATTACCAGCCTGTGACAGAATTGCATTTATCTGTCTTCCCCAAGTCAAGTGTGGTCATGTTATTTATGTTAGCCAATGACATGTCAGCCTGAAGACTTACATGCTTTCCTATAGAATTTGTAAGAGCTACTCCCTCCTCCCATGCCACGTGGATTATGGAAGCATGCCTTGAGATGGAGTCTTTGTTGGTTTGGGTACTTGAGTGTCCATGCTGAATACAGCCCTCTTGAAACTCAAGTGGACATATAAAATACATGATGCACAAAACTTTTGCTTTGTTCAGCACCTAAGATTTCAGGGTTTCTTGTTTCTGCAGCAAAACCTAGCCTATCCTGACTAATATAATACTTCAGAAGTCACACACCTCCCCTCAGAAAAAAAAAGCTACCTAAAACCACATCTCAGAGCTTACTTGCTCTTACTTAAAAATACTTCTATCCAACTTGCTTCTGAGGTTTTCCATGTGACAGGATGTTAGAAGCAAAACACTAGAGTAGATACCACCACAGGTGGGCTGTAACCCCAGAGAGAGGAGAACTGCCAGATGTACAAAGAAAAGTTAGGAAAACCATCAAAGGAGATAAGGAACTAAAAAGCATTATGATCCGGGGCCATTTAGGGTAGGTGGAATTAACTGTGCTTACTAAAAAACCTTTGAAGTCATCTGTGAATCATAGAAGTGCTCACTCAGTTCATTGCAGTTTTGTTACACTTTTAATTTTGCTTATGACTTTATTTTATTATGCATTTGCTTTTACTACACTTTTTCCGCAAACACTAGCTCCTGGACATCATACTAAACACGTTCAATATTTAGCAGGTCGTTTAACCCACACGGCATGTCTTAGAGTTGGGGGGGTTATCCCATCTCTGTGGATGGGAATATTGCAGCACCCAGAGAATTATGACTGTCCGAAGTCACATGGCCAATCCAGCAGCACGGGGGGACTTTGTATAAATCCAGCCTGTCTGATTCCAGAGCCTTCTCCCCATCATGGCTCCCCCATGCATTAGCAGAAAACCATAGCATGACCGTCAAGAAAGGCTAACTCCTGTTTCAAGAAAGTCTGTTTTAAAAGGCTAGGAAGCATGTGACATTTTTGGAAATCTTTCTATCAAAAAAATAAATAAATAAAAGATTCCACTTTAATGAGTGTTGGTGCCTCCAAAGGAATAAAGCTTGGGTTATCAAAAAAAAAAAAGCCACATGTGGGAAACAGCTCTCTCGCTAACATGGTCAGATAAATGAGACAGTCTTGAATTTCAGTGATCTCATCAATGCAACAGGAGTGATAAGTATAAATCCATTAAGCTCTTTCATTTAGAACAAGGAAACTATATTTTTTGACTGTATTAACTTTTTTAAATGCATCTTTCAAATGGAAAGACTTATTTGTTATTGATAAGCAACTTCCTTGGTTCTTTACAGAGTGAGGGAAAGTGTCAGAGACAGGAGGGGAGGGATCCTGGGCCTGCAAGTGACTGCCAGAGAGGCCCCTGGGAGCCATTTCATCTCTCTAGTTGTTTCCTTATGAACAGGATGGCTGCCAACACCCAGCCAAAAGAAAAAGCAGAGACCAGTGAAGTCTGGAATTCCAGAGAAGTTTCCCTCATTGGGAGGCATGTGGTAGAAAGCATTTCTTATCCTATGGTACTTTCCTCCTCGGTGCCAGAATGGTATCTTTGGGGCTCCACTAACCTGTTCTGGAAACCTGTGTTTTCCCCGAGCTTCCACTCCAGGGTTAGTTCTCAGCAGAAGCTCAGGTTTTGCTCATGTTTTTGGGTACCATTCAGCAGGTGAACGGATGTATCATAGCACAGCGGCTGGGCTACCATTTGCGCTGCTGTTTAAGTGTGGCACCGGCAAGGTCTGTGCTCTGGAAGGACTGTTAAGTGAAAGGACAGTGTCCCTTTCCTGGAGCTGTGTGGGTATTAATGTAACCTTCGAGGGGCTCAGATGTGCCAGGAAGGGGATGACTGCTTATTATCAGGCGACTTCTGACAATTCCTAATGTAACCCATATCCCACACATACATTCTGGTTACACGATTTATGAGGTATAACAAGGGGAGAGAAATGAAGCTGGGATATAATTGTGACTGATGTGAAACAGACATGTAGAATGAGTGGCCTTACAAGATTTTCTTTGAAGTTTGTTAAAAGCAGTAAAGTGATCCCTACTCTAAGTGAAACCTGCTGTTACTGATGTCCACTGCCATGGGGAACCTTGTCTTTTGACTTTATTTCTTGAATGTTAATTTGCCATTAGAAGGTTTTGAAAAATTCTCTTTAGACATGGGATGAAAGAGAGAGAGAAAAAAAGTTGTGGGATACCTACTGTGTGCTCACCATGTGCTAGGCATTGCAATTTTTAAGTTCTTTAAAAATTATCTTGAAAAATCAATAAACTCAGCCATAAGGAAAAATTGAGATTATGTCATTTGCAGGAAAATGGATGGAAGTGGATGGAGACCATCACGCTCTCGAAGATAAGCCAAGTTCAAAAGGCTAAATATCACTTGTTCTCTCTCATTTGTATAACCTACATCTAAAATGATGACAACGACAACTATGATGACGATGATGACACGCGCAGTATATGGGGGACCGTCTGGAGGGACTCAGCAGAGGTGGAGAGGAAAAGGAAAGGATACTGAGATGAGGACAAGGACAGACGCACGCTACGTACATCCACGTGAAGACAGCATATGCAAACCGACCAAACACTGCTGCAAAAGGGAGGGAGCAATGGCAATGAAATGGGGGGGTGAACTTGTTCAAGGTGCACGGTATGCAGGTATGGGATTTTCACAATAAAATCCCCTTGTTTTATTAATGTATGACAATTCAGAAATAAAATTAAAACATTAAAAAAGAAAAATACTAAAATGGAAAATTAATATATGACAATGAATTCCACCTGGATTATATTTGTCTTTTGTACTTTATGGAGGAATTGACCCATAAAAGCAGTGCCAAGAGCCCACAGATGTCCTCTGTAACCCTGCTTGATATAAAGTATGTCATTTAATTCTACAACATAATTGTAAAAGACTAGAAGGTCTAGGGGAAGTGATGCTTGAAAGATTTAGGACATCTTCCTGGGTCCTATACCCAGGAAGTATAGGTTCAAGTCTCAGGATCGTGAAGAAGAGCTTAATGCGTAGGCAATTCTACATTGAACACCTGGGGTTAGAAATGAAAAATAGTCCTTGTATATGTGGGAGCAAAGAAACAAATGGAAAATCAATTCTGAGGTTGGCATGTGGTTTTCTATAGACTGCAGGAAGACATCTAGAGATATATGTAACACACATGGCCATGCTCACCAGCTTCAAGGGCAGGATTTGCCTTTAATATTCAAGCAATACTCTAAGTTCCCACCCTCTGTCCCACAGAAATCCCAGACTTTGCCTATCTCCATGGCCCTCCCCATCTTTCTTTGGGGGCCTATGAAAGCCATTTGCAGGTCCTCCTATCCAGGCCTGGTTAAGCTTCGTAGTTTCAGCTAGCTGTCATGTACCAGACACTCAGTATTTCTTGTTGGATCCTCTTCAACTCACCACATCTGTCCCCAGACTACTGTTCCTTATGCTTGGATGAAGGTCTTACCTTTTACTCCTCAAATCACAGCTAAGAGGGAGCTGAACCTTCTAGCCAGGCTAGATGGGGACATCACCAATGCAACACCAACGGTGACCATTGGTCCACTTTTCCAGGACTAAAGAAGTTCCCAAGAGCTTTCAGCTTTAAAGCCAGGACAGTCTGGGGAAACTAGACAAGTCATTTGCCCTTCAGCCCACCTTCCTGATCAACCTCACTTTGGGTTTTGATCTTTGCCACAGCTTGCTTCAAGTTGTTTGGTTGGTTTGCCTGATCCCCATAACCTCCAAGTATGCTCTTTTCTTTGTTCCAAACCCAAAGTGGGCAGAGAGAGAGGAGTAAAGGAAGAAATCTCTCCTCCAGTGTCACGCCAACCTCCTTGTCTGACTCAGCCTGACTCAGCAACAGGACTATCTCTTCTGTTTCTGGGAAAGACCTGTGTCCCTCCGTTATTATGGCATTAAATCTTCATGGCCCTAACAAACCCAGAAATCCACAGCCATTTTATCCAAACTGAAAGCCATTTGGTCTTAAATGATGCTGTATGCAGGATCCTAAAAGTCCAATACAGGTAGTTCTCTACCAAACCTAGTACACTTTCTTATCCTGATCACTTGGTGCTCTACATGGAAGGGAGAGGGAGCACAGGCTGCAGTTTGCTATCTCTCGTGGGCAATAGTACATCAAAAAGTACTATTCAGGCAAATAGCAGTATAAATCCAGATTTCAGGGGGTGGGGGAAGAGGTTTATAGCTCTCCAGGAACAGTTCTGCTGAAACACAACACACACATCGTCAAGTAGGGTGTGGGGTGTCCACTTGGTTACTGGGCTTCTGATCCAGGACTTCTGCCAAAAGCAACATTTTGGTATAGTTATCCCTCCACATCCAAGGGGGATGGGCTCCAGCACTCCTTCAAGTACCAAAATCAGAGCCTATTCAAGTTCCTCATATAAAATGGCATAGTGTTGGCACGGTACCTACGAATACCCTCTTGTATACTTTAAATCATCTCTAGATTATTTATAAAACCTAAAACGATGTAAATGCCATGTAAATAGATGTTATACTGTATTGTTAAGGGAATAAAGATGAAGAAAAAAAACGTCTGTACATGATTAGCACAGACACAATTTTTTCCCAAATGTTTTTGATCCATGGTTGGTTGGATCTGAACCCATGGCCATGGAGGGCTGATGGAATGTGTCCAATCACCTTCAAATTGGACATCTCTGAGAAAAGAGAAGGTTCTTTTCCAAATGCTAATTCTAAATCCTACCTCAATAGAGTGGTTTATCAATAAAGATTTGAGTAATGGATGGAAGAAAAAAATAGAAAAAAAGAAATCCTACCTTGAAGTCAGCAGTGTTTCTGACTCCAAAATAATAGGGTGCTGATCTTGAAATTTAACAAGTTAGTTTTACTAGGAGTCCCATCACATGTAGATCAAAGATTCCCTGAAGATCACAAACTTTATAACTCAGTGACGCTGCCACATGAGTGGATAACGTTTATCTCAAAGTTAAGATGTCTTCTTGGGCAAAGAAACCAAAAATTTAATATTTCTGAGAAAGCATGACAGACCAGTGAAGTCAGATAGAGCACAGGTAAAAACGCTGATTCTAGGGGCGTTATACCACATAGGGAAGACTAACAGTTTCAAGGTCATGGGAGGGCTGTCATCAGGGTCTATAGCATTGATTTTAACAATTTTACACTGAAAAAAAATCATTGTTACACCTTCCTTTGTACCTTATCATCATTTTGCCTGTTTCCTTTTTTTGTTTTGGGGGGATGTGGGCAGTACTGGGGTTTAAACTCAGGATCTTGTGACCCCTTGAGCCATGCCTCCAGCCCTTTTGCTTTAGTTTGGTTTTAGATAGGGTCTCTCCCATTTTGGCCCAGGGCTGGCCTTGGACGGCAATCCTCCTACCATTGCCTTCCAAGCAGCTGGGACCACAGGTATGTGCTATCACACCGAACTTGCTCTTCAGATAGGGTCCTGCTAACTTTTTCTTGGATTGACCTTGAACAATGAGATCCTTGTCTCTACCTCCTGCATAGCTGGAATTATAGGCATGACCACCATACCTGGCCTCGTTTCCATTTTTTGACCAAATAGTATATGTATATGGTTTTGGAGGGAGATATTAAACCTGAAATTAAAAGTCAAACTATCAATAATGTTCACCCAATCTAGTAAATGTCATTTGCCTTTATTTTTTCCCTGTAAATAATCTCAAAAAATAGATAATAAAATAGATATTCAACTAAAATTCCAAGTGGACCTAAGAAGTTTATTGTGTGAAGGCCTGGATAGACTTTGCCCACGTGAATCTGGGGATCAAGGGAGAGTTTGTTCAGAAAGCAAGACAGTACAGCTAGTTTTTGTGTTGGTAAAAAGTCAGACTTCCATCAAAGTGCGGGTAAATGCAACAAAGCGAGGTAGCAGAGCATGTTGGGGGAGCATCAGAGGCTAACCTGTGGCCAGGATTAATCTGAAGAGGATTAAGATTGGACAGGGCTGGGAGCCAGGAGAGGGAACAGATGAGGACTGCTGGGTGGATACTGTGTCAGAACAAAGAAATTTACTTCCTGTAAAGTTTTTCATGGAGTTATGTTCTAGAATTGAGTTTTCAGAGATGAGCATTCAAAAAAGCATTCAATAGGACAGATGGGATATGGTTAGCCCAAAACATGTCCAAATGAGCCTTGATAAAATTCAGCACCCATTTCTGATCCAAACGCCAAACAAAAGATTTTTGTTTCTATTTAGAAGTAGCTGGCATTGGGCCAGCCGTGACACTATAAACAACTCTAAAGCCAACACACTTGATGTACTTGTTTCAGTCATGGGATAATGGGCAGAAGAAAAGAAGAACAAGAGGGGAACCCCACACCCATACTGGCTGGAGGGGCTTCTGGATCATGGCTCCTAGAGGTGGAACCCAAGCAAGAGTCTGAAGGTCATATGATCTGAGAAGGCAGAAATTAGAATTCAGGTGGATTTTGGGAACCAAATTACTGGAGAAGAGGGACAGGTACATAGAAGAAAACTGACACATCTGCACAAGAGAGCCCCATGTCTCTGGGAGACCCAAGAGCCATTGAAGAACAACTGGGTACGTGTGTGAGTCAAATAGAGCCCTTGGAGGTTGTGCAATGCAGAGGCACATAGGTGTGCAGACCACACAGGATATGGAAACCATGTTGAACACCCTAGGCAATCAATTAACTCTGACAGGTCATGCCTCAGGACTTGCCCAACCAAAGAATAAGACAGCAAATATTTTAGGCTTGATAGTCATATGGTCTTTGCCACAGGATTTGACTTTGCTGTTGTAGTGTGAAAGTACCACAGCCATCCATCCCATCAACAAATTCGTTTTTTTTTTTATTCCCCTAACAAAATAGGTGGTGAATGTAATTTGACCCAAGTGATAGTTTGACGTCCTCTGCCTAAAGGATCAAGTTGCCACTAAATTAACTGGCTCTAAAAGCTAACCTCTAAACTATTTTAAATAATATGGACCTGATTTCAAACCCCAGTGCCACCAGAAAAAGAAAAAGAGAGAGAGAGAGAGAAAGAGGATACAGACAAACCCAGATTCTTAACAATGTAGCAGTGTCTAGCATAAAATAAAAAAAAAAAAATTATCAGGAATGCAAAGGAACAGGAAAGTGGGACCACTAACCAGGAAAAAAGTAATAGAAATAGCAAAGATGTCATGATTAGTAGACAAGGACTTTGAGGTAGATATAAAATAATGGTTACTCATTTAGAGAAAAAAGCAGACTTAACAGAAGACATGCCGGGAAGTGTCAGAAAAGCAATTAACATTTAAAAATTCTACTGGTAACTCTAAAATCGAAAAATACCATACCTGAAAAAAACTTAAAATCATGTCATTGGATTAATAGCAGATTGGATAGTGCAAAAGAAAAGATCAGTGAGCTTGAAGACAGGGCAAAAATAAACCACACAAGCAGAAACACACAGAGAAAAAAAGTCATGAAGATAAGCAGAGGCCCCGTCTCCTGTGAATCACTAGAATATGAAACCCACACATATGCACATCACTGTGGCCAAAAAAAGGAGAGGAAAGAAGGGGGGAGCTGAAATTTCTCCAATATTTTCTAAAAAATATTAATCCACAGATACAAAAAGTTCAATAGACTCCGATTAAACTAAATTCAAAGAAACCATACCTTATGCATATCATAAAAAACCCAAGGACAAAGACAAAACCTTGAAAGCAACCAGAGTAAAAGAAGCATGAGGACTGAGGGCATAGCCAAAGTGGTAGAGCACTTGACTGTCAAGCACCAGGACCTGAGTTCGAACCCCAATGCCGCAAAAAAAAAAAAAAGCAGCAAAATTTTAAAATTAAAATATGATGTTTAAGGCAAGAATGATAAGAACTAGTGCTGAGTTTCTGTCACTAATAGCAAAAGAACAACATCTTGAAAGTTCTGAAGGAAAAAACAAAAACTACCAGCCCAGAACTCCATATTAAGTCCCAAATAGCATATATTTCTTAAAATGTAAAAAAAAAAAAAAAAAAAGAAAACATTCCCAAAAAATCAAAATTTGAGTCAATTTGTTACCAAAATTGATAAAGATATGATAAAGGAAGATCTTCAAAAGGAACACAGAAACTTGCATCTCTACAAAAAGAGTTAAAGGTCACCCCCGCAAAGGGATGGAGAGTTCCAGAAGTAGTGAACAAGTATGCAATGTAAAGGATTTTGTTTTCTTGTTTCTTAAGTTTTAAAAAATATACTTGGCCCAAAACAATAGCAATGCATGAGAAGTTTCTAACATGTACAAGTAAAATGTATGCAAGTTCATTGAAAGGAAGAAATGAGGGTAATTGGGGATGTGTTGCAAACATCTTAGATTAGACACTCAGTGGGAAAGTATTAATCTGCGAAAAGCTGTTAGTAATGGATGTGTATTGCAATCTCTACAGATCCTAAAGACACTCGAGGCTCACACCTGTAATGCTAGCTACCGGGAGGCAGAGATTGGGAGGATCACAGTTCAAGACTCACCTGGGCAAATTGTTCAAGGTACCCCATATCCAAACTAACCAGAGCAAAGTGCTGGAGGTGTTGTTCAAGAGGTAGAGGGGCTGCTTTGCAAGTACAAAGCTCTGAGTTCAAACTCCAGTTCCACCAAAAAAAAAATTATGTATATATTATATATGTATAAATTATAACATAATATATATACAAATATACAAGCTACCAGTGAGAGAAATCATCACAAAATACAAGTGGCAAAAACTTGCATCTAGAATATGTAATGAACATCTATCGCTCACTGTTAAAAAAGGTAGTATGATTTTTAAATGTGTAAAAGACTCCAACAGACAATTCACAACAGAAGAAACACACACGGACAACAGGCACGTAAGAAGACACTCAACATTGTTAATCATCAGAAAAATATTCATTAAAACCATCACGAGATCCCTCTATTTACCTATTAGAATGGCTACAAGTTTAAAGGCCATCAGTACTAAATGTGTATGCGGTGTGATAAGAATTTCAATATATCACTGGTGGGAATTTAAAGTGGCACAATCACTTGGAAAATAAACGTGCTTATAAAACTAAAACTACACTTTGATCCAGCTGCTCAACCCCTAGTGATGTACTTAAGGAAAATGAATGCGTAGGTTCGTAAAAGCATGTGTACAGTTTTCATAGCTGCTTTATTCAACAACAGCCCCAAATTCAAAACAGCTGAGACATTTGTCTATGGGAGCCTGACTGGACACACTGGTATGTATTCATATGATGGAATGTCGCTCGTCAATGAAAAGGAACAGCCTCTTGATACATACAACACAGGAGTAAAGATCAAAGGCATTGGCCACGCACTGTGGGTGGCTCATGCCTATAATCCCAGCACAGAAGAATCTGGGATTTTTGAGTTCAAGACTGGCCTGGGCTATGTAGCAGAAATCCTGTTTCAAAAGCAAGCAAGCAAGCAAACAAACAATCCCAAAACAAAACAAAAAACCATGCTAAGAGAAAGAACCTGGACACCAGAGGTGTGATTCCATTTATATATCAAGTTTTTTAACAGGCAAAATTAAACTATGATCCTAGGTAAATACTCAAGAGAATAGAAAACATGTGGTTACACAAAAATTTGTACAGCAAGGTTCAGAGCCCAATTAATCACTGTAACCAAACAACCTAAATATCTATCAATTGATGGATGAATGAAATGGAATACTACATTGTGCTTCCATTCCATGAAGTGTTACTTCACCAAAAAAGAAACAAAGTGCTGACACATGCTACAACACGAGTAAACCTTCCAAACATGGTTAACTGAAAGCCAGACGCCAAATACCGCAAATCCCATGATCCCATTGGGATGAAATGTCCAGAACCAGCCGATCCACAGACACAGGAAGCAGAGTGGTGGCTGCCAGGGCTGGGAGGAGGATGGGAGGGAGAGTAAGTGCGAGTGAGTGGGTGTCTGCTTCTTTTGGGGGTGATGAAAATGTTCTAGAATCAGAAAGTGATGATGGCTGTACAACTGCGTAAGTATGATAAACACCACTGAGTCCTACCCTTGGGAGTTTGAATTTATGGCATGGGAATTAGTTTAAAAAAAAAAAAAGAAAGAAAACCCGTGATCTCTGGTGACAGAAATCTGAGTAATGGTTACCTCAGAGTGGGGTTGTGTACAGAGACTGATAGAGAAAAGATAAGCAGGAACTTTCTGGAAATGCCTGTTCTGTGGCAGAAGTGTGAGTGCCACGGCTGCACAAATTCTTAAAAGCTCATCAAAGAATAACAAGTAAAAGCTTGTAAATTAGATTTCACAGGTAAATTTTGCTTCAGTAAAACAAAAAAATTAGTAAGACTGGAATACAGTACTTCCTTAATCTAGTGTGGCAGTGCTATCACATGTAAAATTTCAAACCAACAGTCAATATCTTGCTTACTATTGAACCCCTAGAATCATCTCATTTCCGCTGGAAACGAGACAAAGTTGTCCCCTTCTGGATGATATGCTTTAAAATGTTCTAAAGTGCTTGCCAATGTCATGAAATGAGAGATAAGTTTTCTGTCTTACATGGGAGATGCAAAAAATATTGCCATTTACACTTCCTGAAAGTGTTCACCTGAAAACATTGAGAGAAGCTGAAAAGGTGTTAGGAAAAATCAGCATTCCTTCCTATCCTAACTAGTTGTGAAACCAATAGTTTTCCTATACAATAAATACTGAAAGCTAGTTAGAAACTACAATGGTTAAAACAATCCAACTAACAAAATTAGCAAAAGCATAAAATGCTCAGGTATAAACTTAATAAGTGTTTGGAACCAGTGGAAGGAAGTTCTAAGCTCTCCTGTGGACCCCAGAGATTACTTTAACCACCTGAGGGTGCACCTCATGTCTGTGTGGGTCAACCCATTGCACGCATCCAGTCCCACACAAATCCCAACAAGGTTTTTGTGAACCTGGACAAAACAGCTCTAAAACTAATCTAGAAAACAAATGTGCAAGGACAGCCAGGAAAAGAATAATGACGGTGAATTGTCTTCTATGAGTTATTGGTCTTCAGTAATTGTTAGTCTTCAGCAATTAAAATTGGTGCAAGAAGAGGAAGTTTGACAGAAAACTAATAACACAGAGCCCAGACAAAAATAAAAGCAAGAATATGGATTGGAACAATATAAATAGCATTGAAACAATTGGGAAAAGATTGGGTTGTTGTGAGGTGGGACAATTGACTGTTGAGGAGAATTTTTACAATACATTAACAAAGCTAGATGCTAAAGAGGAAGAGGCTTCATTCCTTAAAATGAAAAACTTTGGCTGGATGTGTGGTACACACCTGTAATCCCAGCTAAGCAGGAGACAGAGATGGGAGAATGGTGTGTGTGGGGGGGTGCTAGTAAGACCCTATCTCAAACAACAAGCCAGGCATGTTGGTTCAGGCCTGTAATCTCAGCTACTGGAGAGGTGGAGGTAAAAGGAAGGATGTGTGAGGCTCCAGGGGGAAAGGGAGAATATACCTGAATAATTAACTAAAGCAAAAAGGAGTAGAGTGTAGTGGCTTGAGCAGCAATGTACTTGCTAGGTAAGAGCAAGACCCTGAGTTCAAACCCCAGTACTGCCAAAAATAAGGAAAAGAAAAAGAAAAACTTGTATAGCATAGAAATGACCTTAAACCAAATTAAGGACAGACAATTGAGGGGGGGGTGGAATCTTACCAAATATAACAGAGAAGTGTTAATATCTTCAATGTATGACTTTTGTCAGGCTACTTTTAACTGAAATAATAAGAATCCAACTCAAATTTGGTGAAGCATTCCAGGGGAGTTGCTGGCTTTTGCAACTGGAAAGCCCAGAGATGGGCTGCCTGGAGTCTCTTCAAAGGGATTCGGGTTGGTTGCCTGCAGCCCGGTCCTACAAGCTTAACAGTCTCCAGGAAACTGCTTCTCTGCTAGTTCCTGGAGAAGAAGGATTGGGAGGATTTTGGTTCAGCTTGGGTCACAGATTCATCACTGAATATTTACAGTTTCTTGAGCAGGCTACTTTGATGGGGTTGCCAGGGGACACTTGCCACCCTGTGGCAGGGAAAGGGGTAGGTTGTGCCATCCAACCCTGGGATGCATTTCTCATAACACAAAAGAAGGGATAAGGAGATGGAAGAGGCAAAAGCAGCAGTTTTCACCAACATATGTAAAGAGCTCAAACAAATCAGCAAGAAATAGTGTTATCAGAAGGCCTCGAAAGCCATGAAGAGTCATATCAATTAAAGATTGCTTTTCATTCTTTTATACCTCTGCTCACTTTCCAAGGTGTAGTTAGCTAATTTGCCGGATGAAGCTGTAACAATTTCTCACAAGATGTTAATACACTGTACGGAGCTTTTCCTCCCCTTAGGTGCTGTGTGGGCCGTAGAGCACTTCTGGTTTTAATTCAAAGCCATGTCTCCAATTGTGAGAATTTTGGACATGATGACTGTTACAGTCAGTCCCTCAGGCAGGATGAAATCTTAAATCTTTATTTCACAAGTTTAATAAACCATTCTTCTTTCATCTCTAAAAAGTACGGAGGGCCTTGCTCATATGATTTTCCTTGAAGAACCTGTAATTTTGCAATTATTTAATGTGACCATTTTCCAAATGAATTTAGGCACCTGAACCTCATTGCTTTTATTTCCAATGTTGCATTGAGGGAAAAATTAAATTTTTGCTCTTATATATTTTGCACAAATTTTTCTTTATGTAATTTTTACCTCTTAATTTTAGGTAGTTGATTCTTAAAAATATAAGCTGTGTGTTTTAGACCTGTATGAAAGTATTCATAAAGATGAAAAGCTTACTTTTTGAGAAAACCAAAAGTTCATATTAACTTAACATCCCCAAACCCACAAAGCACAGGTATGTCGGGGGGCAGGATGTGTGCATGGGAGGGGAGGAATGGTAGTAGTGATGGTAGTTTACTTGATCTTAGTAGATTTGGACTCAGAAAGAGAAGTAGCAAAGTGTTAGTCAAGAGAGCCCCTCTATGCTGTGCTGCATTGAGTAAAATAAAAATATTCTCTATCACGTACAAACTGTGCGCTTCACGAGTCACTCATCTTCTCTGTGCTTCTGGTTTAGCCTCGTGGATGGGATTAAAATAGTACCTACTTCACAGCATGATTTTGAGGGTGCAGTGAATGAAAGAGGTTTGAGCAGTGTCTGGCTGAAGCAATCCACTTTCATTTGGCCACAACTGTCAGTTTATTTCCTTTCTAACCATAAGACCCTCTGCTGACTACTGTGACCTGATGCTACTCATAGGGACTTAGGAGGTTTTAAAATGCCTCCTGTGTGACAGACTGGTTAAATAGAGTTGAATAAGCTTATTTCCTTGAACTAGAGTTCTCTGGAAATAGGCATTCTTCAATGGGGAACAAATGATCAGTATCATTAATGAGAAGCATGATGGATTCCTGGTTATAGCCACGACATTTATTCTATTGTGATCATCCATCAGTATTTCTCCTTTAATGTGTTAGGGAACCCCAAGAAAGATTGCCTTCCTCAACACAGATTCCCCTGGATTCACCATGTGAATGAATGAAGGGACAAACAGATGAACAACAGACCAAGCAGGCCTGGGACTCTGCACCTCTAGCTAAACTAGTTCTCTCCTATCTGGTTTGAGCAGTGTGCATGTCACAACTAGAAAGCCCACAGGCTAACGACAGGGAGAGCAGTGGGACAGGTTCATCTCCTCACAATCTATTAAAGGATCATTCTTCAAAAATTCTTTGAAGCTTCTTAAAAAGAGGAAGTTCCCTCAACATACACACTGCAGCCATGAATTTCAAAATTTCTTCTTTGAAAAAAAACATGAAATATTATACCTACTTAGATCAAATCTTTTCACCACTTTTGTTGGTCACTCATGCATATATATTATCAAAGATGAAACAGAACTGGAAGGTGATTACCAAAAGGGAGCATGATTTAATTTAGGGAATTAAAGGAATGAGAGGGAAGCAATAAACATGGTTAACTTTGCTGATCATTTTTCTACACGTGGAAAAAAATCACCTTGTGTGTATTAGACACTTGCACAGAATAAAACATCACTTTAATTCAGAAAATATTTTGAAGCTTTGATTTTGCAGTAGATATGGTCTTTTTGTTTTTTTAAGAAAATATCTAGGCTAGATTCTGTTTGATAGTCTTTTAGTATTTATTTCTTGTTAGTAAAACTTGTCTTATTTTTTTAGGTGGGTTCAGTTTGGTTCATAGTTTACCACAGTTATGTGGTTCTTTTGAGTGTTGATGGTGTTGACACCTACATGCTGGTTTAGTTCACATCTCCTCAAGTAGGGTTCAAATTTCTCTTCTAGCCAGTCACCTGTGGTTCACGCATGTAATCCTACCTACTCAGGAGGCAGAGATCAGGAGAATCTTGGTTCGAAGCCAGCCCAGGCAAAAAGTTTGTGAAACCTTATCTTGAAAAACCCTTCACAAAAATAGGGCTGGTTGAGTGGCTCAAGGTGAAGGCCCTGAGTTCAAGCCCCAGTACCACCAAAAAAAAATTTTTTTTTCTCTTCTACTATAGCAAATGGGGACCCAGTGGAGCAGGCTCCTTAAGCTGGGAATATTTGCTGAAGAAAGAGTTCCTTCCATGACTTCCAATAATGGTCCAGGGCCCATTATTTAATTCATAGCTAAGTGAATGTCAGCAACACGTTGGGTTTTCATAAGTGGCCAGTTGAAATCTCTCTTCTCTACACTCACAATAAGCTAAGAAATAGCTATCATCCAATAGATGAAGATCAAAATGTCATCGCCACTAGTGGCACAGCTCAATTAAAAACATGACTGAAATCTGTGGCCTAGGAGTGGGGCTCCCGCACCTTGCCTCTCACTGGCTTGTCCCTCAATCCTTTGTCACAAGGGACTAGGATGTACCCTTTGAAAAGTAGACACTTCTTGGTCAACTGCACATAGGATCAATGTCTCTATTTGGAAATTTTCCTTAGTTAGGGCCTGGAAGTGACCCATTGATCTACCTCCAGAAAGCAGAGGGCAGGCCCAGGTAGGTGCTTACTGGATCAATGCAGGAGTGAGAAGGGATACCTTCAACAAGCATGTAGAACTGAGAGTCAGGAATGGGCAGGCCATGCTTATGCTCTCTGAGTGCTACAAAGAACAGCAGCTACTCCTTCCCTTTCGGGGCCAGTGTGTAAAGGGAAAGGACATACCAGCTTTGTGGTGGTATAGATGTTCTCGCTTAGAAACAAAAGGACCACAGAGCAGTTGTCCACTCTCATGCATTTCTTCCATACCCTTCCTGGTTCACACTTCAAAATAAGCTTTGGAAACTTTGTTTGGTAATTAACTTGAATCCCTGAAGTAAAAGCACCCCCACCCTTACCAAGAAGCCTTTCCTTTGCTTCTCAGTGGCCACTGACAGAGTGCGTACAGTAGAGACAGAGACAGACAAATAGAGCTGGGTCTGACTTCTTATACAGACTTCCCTTTCCTAAGTTTGTGTTTATTTTTGGTTTTGTTTTGAGATAGGGTCTTCCTTTGCAGCCCAGGCTGGTCTTGAACTCAAGATCCCCCTACCTCAGCCTCCCAAGTGCTGGATTTACAGGCATGCACCACCACCATGCCTGGCAGAGATTTTCCTTTCCATCATGTCTAACCCTTCCCCAGAGATCTCTGTCCTTGTCACTTTCCTCATTCCTAAGACCTGAATGTCAGTTGTTTTCTCAATTGTCTCTTCAGTGTTGTCATAGAAGCCCAGATGTCTGTCACTCAGCTAGAGGCATATTTCTCCCATCCCCACCCATCCCCAACCCTTGTTGTCTACACATAGTACACACCTCAGAAAGTGCAGTCTACACACAGACTGGACCATATCATGTGGTCTTGGCTACTTACTGTAGTCACAGCCATGTTAGAAGGTTTCCTAGGGTATTTCAACACTCCCTGCACAAGTACACTCAGTTTTTCCTTTATCTATGGACTATAAGAATCCAAATGGAGTCCCTTATAGCTAACAATTGCTTTGCTCAGTTTTGTTTTTTCTTTTGTTTTTGATTTGAGACCAGGTCTCTTCTATGTAGCCCAGGTTGGCCTTGAATTCATGATCCTCCTGTCTCAGCCTTCCAAGTGCTGGGATTACAGGTGTGTGCCACCATGCCAGGTTTAGTAATAATTGTCAATGATTCTCTTGTGTTCTGTTGGTCACATTGCACATGACTTTTGTGCAATTTCATTCATTTATTTATTCATTCACTTACTAGTCTTTACTGAGTGTGCCTGGCGCTGTGCTGAACCCTTAGGTTATAACTAGTAATACTTAACAACTCCTGTCTTTGGGGACATAGTGTAGGGAAAAGGATGCTGTGCACACCATGCACTGTCTAACAGTGCTGTCAGTTAAGCTGCATTCTGGAAGCTCATGGATTCCCATGGAAGCAGTCTGCCCTAGGGCAGGGGATATAGTTGGGCATCATTTAACCTAGGTTTTAAGTGAAGATTGCCAGGTGACTGACTGTGTCTCCAATGTCAAAGGCAGGTTCAGGTCTCCTTTGTTGTCAAGTTCATGGGGAGCCTCGGGAACTGTGAAGGTCAACCAGGGCCCAATCTAGGTATGAATGGCTTTACAAAATGAGCTTCCGTGAGCAGCAGGAAGCTGGCAGAGCTTTTAAGCAGAGGTGTAACTGATCAGCTTTTTCCTAGGGAGGTAAAGCGGCATGGAAGGGTCAGCATTCATTCTTAGAAAGTTAATCCTTAAAGGGCAACAGGCGTTTGGCTGCTGAGAAGCCCAGCTTTCAGCCTAGTGTTTGGAGGGTCTCGAGTGATAATGATGTAATTGAGCTTTTAGCAAAAAAGGATGAAATCGTAAGAGCCAATATGTCTAAAATGAAAAGAACGTGCTTTGCCTTATAATAACGCACCCCCCTAAAAATAAATGTTTAATTCAACCTATGAATCTTTAATGTCCAGAATGCAGCATAATGCTTTGAAATTGAAACTTGAGACCTAGACGTGGCAGAATCAGTCCTACACTGGGTTGGGACAGACAAATGGAGCAGTATGAACTCTGGCCTCCTCCTGGTGGCAGCAGATGTGTGCTGTTCGCCTGGCCAAAACAAGAGTGAAATGAATCACAGGCATTACAAATAAATAACACTGGCAGCCCAGAAGGAAGGGAGGGGAGGATAGAACGGCCACGGTCATGGGCAGACCTGGTGGAGGCGGGAGAGATGGCAGAGGTGGACTCAGGCACCTGGGACCCACAACCAGAACTCACGCTGAAGAGGTCAGAACAAGGGGACTTCTAACAAATTTAAAACCCGAAGGTGGGCTATGGAGTTGGGTCTTCCAGAATGTCCTCTGGAAGTATTTAAAGGAAATTGCTTTCATTTTCTAAACATGCAACCTAATAAATGCTTTTTCAAAGTAACCTCTTTCTGTGCGGTAAGTACTGTGTAACCGTCTCTGAGCCGTCCACTTTCAGGCTTGTGTTTAATATCCAGGGAGGCAACTCAAGAAGAGAAACACCTGGCGTCATCTTATTCCTTACTCCGGATGTTCTACTTAACAGTATTTTCAAAAAAGTTAACAAAGATGGGAACTTAGGAGCCATTGAATCACAAAAACAAAAGCTCATCAAATGCCATTTGAGACTGACACTGCCACCTGCTTAACAGTGGCAAGCCACCGGAAGGCACAAAGGCAGGAGACTGGGTTTCTGACTCACTGGGGTGGGTTTAGAGTGGAAAGGGCTCGGAAGTGAGATGGAGCTTTAAGGACACAGACTCCACCGCTCTCTTGCTAGGTGCTCATCTTGCCAGATGGCCCTAGGGCATACATCTCTGGGCCTCAGTTTCCCTAAGGGTAAAGTGAGAAGATAGAATCCAAAAGATCCTCAGGATCAAGTGAGGACAGTGCTGCCTTATGGCTTTAAGCACTTGTGTCTTCACAGGCCCCCTCCTCAACTATAAAGTTCTTTAAAATTATATTTTATGACTTCTTTGGTACAAGACAGAATTGCGTGCCAATTATTTTTGTCTTTCTACCAACATAGTCAAAGTATACATCGTGCGTATTACAAGAAGCACAATATTCTCACGGGCCGCTAGCAGGACGGTGGACCCTGAGCACTGTACCTGCTGAGCCTGGACCAGCCCTATGTGGGTGGGGGCAGACCCGTGCTGCCAGAAGAGGCAAAATATCACGGGGGTTAACAGTGCAAGCTTAGCTCGAAATGAGCTTGCAGTCAAACTTGCGCCCAGCCACTTACTGGCTGTTTGGCCTCAAGCAAGTTATTTAACCTTTCTGAGCTTCAACTTTCTCAGATGCAAGATGAAAATAATCAATCACACCAATTCTGTAGGCTTTCCACAAGGGCTCGGAGAGGCCCTGCCTCCTCATCGCAGCCTATTTAGCTGTGTGTGACACCGAGTAAGCGGTCAGTGCATGGCAGCTGTTACTCTGATTATCGTCATCTTTCCAAAGAATCTGATCAGCCCAGAGTGGGGAGACAGCCCCATGCACTCACCGCCTTCCTCCCCTGTCACGTGAGCAGGGTCCTTCCTCCCACCAGCCTCAGGCCTAATTTACAGCAGCAGGGCTTAGGCCAGAAGCATGCGTGCAGAGGTCAGCCTGCCCGCAGCTCTGTACACAAGCTACAGCCTTGTTAGAGCCTCAGTCGTGGAAGGCAGAGTGGAAGAGGCCGCCATGTTTTTCTGTCAATTATTTAAAATGCTTAGATTCTTTTGTAAGCATTTGTTTTGCTAGATACAGGGATGACTATAATTTTTAAAATGTAGCACATACACATCTGAACATGTCACTACAGGTTATTACTGGAGAGCAACAATGTTTCTTGAAGTGTGTGTGCATGTATGTGTACATGTATGTGGATTGTGTGTGTGCATGTGTGCCCATGGGGGGGTGTACATTCGTACATGAGGGTGTATGGGTGTATACTTGTCCCTGTGGGTGTATGTGTGTATGCATGTGTATTTGTATGTGTGAACTTCTATGCATGTACATTTGTGTGCCTGTGCCTGTGTGTGTGTGTGTGTGTGTGTGTTTGTGTGTGTGTGTGTTGGGTCTTTGGCACTCTTAGAGCTTCAGGTTCTGTGGGTTTGTAAAGCTCACGCTGATAATGGAGAAAGGTTACTTTTGCTTTACCAAAGGCCCATCACACAGGTCAGTGATGCTTCCTTGCTCAACTGCTATTCTTTGGGCATTAATTTTAATGTTTAAATAGCAAGTGCCTCTTCCAAAGGCTGCATAACATGCCAGATAAGTAGAAAGCCACCAGCTTGGGAAGAGCAAGTGCTCAGCGAAGCCTTTCGCGCAGGGAGAATGCTGAATTCGCCACCATTATTTAGCTTCAGAATCAGTTATGGTTGTCTGACTGATGGACAATTTTTTCCCGACCTGTTCTCTTTGCAAGTGACCTATACTGTCTAGACAGTTGCATATTATTTATGCATTCATTTCAGATTTTATGGGTTTTCTCTTTTCACTAAAGTTGTGTTGGTTTCATGTAACCAAGTAACTATTCAAAATGTACTCCACAAAAAGCCCTAGAATTATACCAGGTGAATGCTTGCTTTCTTAGTGTGTCACCATTAAAAATTTTTCAAAGACCATGATATGAGCTCTGAAGAAAAAATGAGACCAAACTCCCCAATACACACACACACACACACACACACACACACACACACACACACGCATATACACTCACCCCTCCTATCTTCAGAGCTCCAGCAGCAGGCCATGGAGAGAATTAAAGACAGCTAATTTCAAAGGTTCTTAATCAATTCAAGTTGATCCCATTTGTTGATTAGGGAGTCAAAATGCATTATTTGCATGCTGTTTCAAATTCAGAATTTTTTTGAGGAGGTTGGAGGCTGGAGAAATCTTTTACAGAGTGATCCCCTTGGGCAGAAAGGGAGTTAATTTGAAAACTCTGGTGATTCTGATGGGTTGTGAAAATTCCACATGAAACATTTATAATGGCTTCTTTCAGGGTGCTGGGGTTTGAGGAGGCGTGTGTAAGTCCATGTACGTGCATGTATGCACGTGTGTATGTATGGCCTTCAGTAAAACCAAACCAGTGGCAGAAGCTTTGTCTAAATATCAGGGTCATTACATCTAGATATTTGATGCTGTGTAGACATCACAAGTGGAGGGGATGGGCCGGCAGAGTTTATAGGTTGAAGTGGGTGTGCTTCCTTCCTGATTTGCACTTGAAGCTGGAAGTGAGTTCTGTGTTGGTCTCGGACCAATCCCTGCCCCAAAGTGGTCTCGGACCAATCCCTGCCCCAAGGTGATAGCCAGCTTACAGCATGATATTTTCCTGTCTTCTTTGTCAGGTTCCTGTAAGCCCATGTCCTGGCCAGCTCCTGTCGATGTGTGAGAAAGACAGAAACTGAGGTCTGCTTCTCCTGGGAGAAATGTGCTCATTGTGGTCAGAAGTGAGAGAAGGCATCCCAGCCCTTCCCCTCTGATTTCACAGCCATTGCCTTTTGCCAGGAAAACTCCAGCCCTGCTCAGAACTGATGCAAGTCCTACATACTGGGAAGACGCTACTTCTTTGGGGCATGATTACACATTAACCTATTTGCATCTCATTTATGTCAACTGGAGGTAGTGAGGGTGAACATTTCGTAGAAATTCTATGCAAAGAATATGTAACTCCAACTGCCTTAAAAATCTGTGCTGCATGTTTGGACCCAAACCCTCCCCCGATCCCCCAGGCCTTAAACACACACCAGCATACACTGCTTCCCACTGAGAGTCCCTACTGACATCTTAAAATTTACCCTGGCCACCAAGGGCCAACCGCATTCTGCACACCATCCAACACCAACACTCAATTGTCAAACTTGCTTATCTTGTGGGTAAACTTATTTTGAATGTAAAAATCACCATGAGGAAAGAAGACAGCCCTCAACATTCTCTCTTAAGGGGAGAAAGTTTTCCTCACCTAAGAAGCAATAAAGCACACCATTCCCTTCGATAACACGGAAAAGTCCCTCTTTTCAAAGGCTGTTTCTTTCTCAGCCTCGATTTTATTTCCGTTCCACTTCTAAGTATAAGATTAATTCCCAGTCTGCCTTGCTCGGAGTTCAGTGCACATGTTTACTGAGGTGTACAGCTTTCAAATAACTTGGGTGCTTTTTTACTCACTGTTAGGAAGTATATTTAAAAGAAATTGCCTTTTATAGATTTAAATTACAAAAGTACTGATATCATGCAAAAGGCGGTTTAACTCATGCAAGCCTACAAATAGGTAAATCTTAGGGGAAAAGATACCAAGACTAATATGAATGTAAATAGGATTAGCTGCTTGCATTAGCAATGGCTGTGAAATTTAAAGTGCTTTCTGGTAGGTTATTCTTTAAAATACACCTATATTTCATGTGTGCATTTGTAGATACTTGGGAATATATTTTACTTTGTCTTCAGTTTGAATTTTGAAACAGGATAGACAACAGCCTTGACTTGTGCTCAGTGGCAACCAAGATAGAAGTGAAATTTAACCTTTTTTGATGGGTAATATTTATTGTCGGACAATTTTAAATCTCTAGGAAAATATAACCAAGTGTGACTAAGAAAATGTAGATTCATATTGCAAAGGGATTAGAAAACTGAGTACACTGTTTTTATTTCCCTCTTTAGATAAGGCTTGTTTATATCCAAACATTAGTTGAGATTTAAGTGGTCCTAAGCCAACAACAGCTAGAGCCCAACACTGCTGCCTGCTTTTGTTCATTCTCCAAGGTAGGAATGGTTTTTACAATTATAAACAATTTTTTAAAAAATCAAATAGGAGAGTCATATTTCCTGGCACCTAAGAATCACATAAAGTTTAAGTTTTAGTGTCTATAGATAAAGTTCTATTGGATGACCACACTCATTTGTTTCACTCTTGTCTGCTTTTGTGCCATAATGGCAGAGGTGAATAGTTGTGCCAGCAAACCAGGCCTAAGACATTTGCCAACTGACTTTTTACAAGAAAGGTGGTCTGCTGTAGGTTTAAGCAAAAGCATCTTCATGGACTTTTTTGTTAAGAATCCAAGTTAGATTTTTGGGGTTGGAAATCAGTTCTAAGGAGTTCTTCACGTAGCAGGTTGAGGCTTAACTCATATTTTATTAGCAGAAAACATCAAAAACAAAATATAGACCATAAGACCATGTTGCTTTTTTAAAAATTAAGCCACAATCTGACAGAAGCTCCTGGGGAGCCATGGTCTGACACTCTGTGAGGGATGTAGTACGGTAAGGGGACAATAATGGGAATAATGCCTTAAGGGTTGCTGTCAGAATTAAATGAGATAATGCAAATAAAATGTGTAGAAGAATACCTGGACTTCGCAAAGTGCAACAAATGCTATTATTATTATTTCTATTTTAATAGAATGTTCTCATTTAAATCCTTGTTAATTCAGAAATAAATTTCCATCACAGAAGCATCTATTTTTTAGGCCTAAGCTTTTCTGGGGAGCTGGGCGGGGGGGGGGGGGGGGGGTTGAGACAGAGTCTCACTGTCTATCCCAGGCTGGCCACCAGCTCACTATCCTCCTCCCTCAGCCTCCCAAGCACTGGAATCACAGGCCAGGCGTGCGCCAACACGCCCAGCTAGGCCTGAGCATTTTCTCAGTGTTCATTAAGTAATAATGCTTTGGGGTTCTGTTAGCAGACACTTTTGTGTGAAGTGCATTTATGCTGGGGGCCAATGCTAAAAATACACTTTTAGGAGACAGTGATCACTTTTCTCAGCCTGTGCTAATTTGATGCCAAGGATGGGATGGGACCACCAGACCTGCCAGCAGATGTGCTTCAGCCTGGCCTCTCTGTATAATATAACACTAGGTCTACCAAGGGATATTTCAGATCATCTCGACATCACCATTTTCATGTGGGGACTTCGAGGTCCAGAAACTGGGATGGATGCAGCTGAGGACACACAGTAAGGCGATGACAGAGCCCTGAGAAGAACTGAAGTCTGTAACTCTCAGCCCTAGAACTGTTTAAACAGTAAAAGATATGCCCTTGGCCCCTTTTATCAGCACAGTGCAGGTATCTTTGTATATGAATACATTATTGAATGTGATGGTTGAAAATTTTCAAGATCTCTAACACACACACATAAACATGAGGTGCAGATATTTATTCCAATGTTAATTGAGGAAAATTGTTCCCAGGACAAGGGGTAGATCCTCCCCTTGTCCTAGATTGGAGCATCTGTATTGATTGTTAATATCTAGCCCATCATTCTTTTGTGGGGCAGGAGTCTGAATTTTAGTGATTAAGCTCAGACATACATATTCAGTTTATGCCTTTTCCTTTACATTTTTTAAGCTACTCATAATTTATAATATAGTTGCATATTTTATGAAGCCCTATAAACAATCTTCAATCCATATTGTAATAAAGTATGGTGTGGATGAACAAATTCTTAAAAATGGATGTATGGGTAGATAAAGAAATAAGTAAAAAAATAAGGAGAATTAATGGAAAGTAGAATAAAAGAGAGACAGCCATTCTACCAACAATTCACCTCTTTCTGGTTGGTACCTAATGAGCATAGGATGACAGGATGGGTAGATAATATATTTTAGGATGGTTTTCAATAGGCAAAGTTGCAACAAAACAATACATGACCATTAACTTGACCAACCAAGTTAGACAAGTTTTTTTGTTTTTGTTTTTTTTGTTCTGGAGGTTGACCTCAGGGCCTTGTGCTTACTAGGCAGATGCTCTACCACTTGAGCCATGCCCTCAACCCTTTTCTTCATTTTTAGTTATTTTAGGGATAAAGTCTGCTGCTTTTGACTGGGACTGGCCTGGATGGATCCTCTTACTTACATTCCTGCATAGCTGGGATTATGGGCATAAGCCAGCATGCCTGGTTTTTTTGTTGAGATGGAATCTCATTAGCTTTTTGCTGGGGTAAGCCTCAAGTTTCAGTTCTCCCTATCTCCATCTTCTATGTTGCTGAGATTACAGGTGTCATCTCCATACCTGGCTGTTAGACAAGAAGATTTTTGTGTCTATCCTTATGAGAGATGTGAGAATAAAGAGTGCCTCCTGAGCAAGTCTGATAGATGAAAATCTGAATTCCCAAAACAGCAAAGAGGAGTATATCTCATGCTGCACTCATTCAGTGAGTCTCTCCATGTTTACTGCTCCCATACTAAGTACTGGGGGTCTGAAGTGTTGTTGTTGCCCTCATATAGCTTACAGTCTAGTGTAGTGGAGCAACTGTCATTTAACAGATAATCACAAAATATGACAACATAATAACTCGCCACAGAAGAATTCACCACAAGATGCAGCATGTGAAGATGGGGTTAGCTAAGAAGGCCTTATTTAGAAAATGTCTGTGTGGTTTTGAGGGAGGAGAGATTGGGCAATATATGAGTCTGAACATGTTCTCCTGGGGTGTAACAATGTCTGATCTGCTTCCCACAAGAAAGATGCAGGGTCACCCTCAAACACCAGCACTTTGGAGAGTTTCTGTGCTCAGGGAAGAGCTTATAAGACCTAGAGCCAGACAGATGCATCAGATCTAGCTCTGCCTTGGTCCACACAGGCCACTTTTTTAAGGCTTTTTGCACTATGTCAAGTTCATTTGGAAGAAGTGGGAAAAAGAGGTCAACTTTTGAGGCTGTTATTTGACCATATGTCTGGTTCATCAATTGGCTAGTGTCTCAGTGTCACTCTGAATATCCATTTCACATAAATAAATAATAAATAATGGATGCTTAATAAGCATTGTTAATAAGTATTTAGTGTCCAGGTTGTACAAAAGCTTTGATCTCTACACCATGAGATGGCAGCTATGAAGGTATGCTGCTCAGATCTTGGTTTAAGACTGAATTTGCCATCTAGCTGCAAGGAAAGCAGTTACCCAATAGCCTCAGCTATTTGTCTTCAGAATCCTCCTCCCCATCCAGCCAAAGTCAGGTTTTTCTTGGGCAACCCTCAGCTGGTGACTAAATGTTGGTAATTTTTGCTCAGTGTTGTGCTCTGCCGATAAGCACCCTTAGTTCTGGAAGTTCCTGTGGAGTTGGCTAAGACTTTATCATGAACATCACGGTCCGACTGTTTTCTCAATGCCACTTCTTCCCCCTCACCTTTCACAAGTCTCAGGTCTGCATCATGATCAAAAGCTTCTTCTCACCAACCCTTTTACCTCCCTTTTCCCAGGTCACCTTCTAAGATAGCCCCTGGTGATCTTAGCCGCCATCCCCCCACACACTCATGCTCTCTCCTTGAGTCTAGCCCAAGCCTACTGACTCACTTCTAACAAATAGAAGTCAGCAAAAGTGATGAGAGGTCCCTTCTGAGATTAGGTTTTGGGACAATGATTGTGGTCTTGCTGGCTCCTGTGTGCTCACACGGAGTGAGGCAGCTACATTGTGCATGGAACTACAGAGAGGCCACAAAGCAAGACACCAAGGGCAGACTCAAGCCAACAGCTGGTGATAAACTGAGGCCCCAATTCAGTAGTCTGCAAGGAATGAGATCCTACCACTGACCAACCAAATGATCCAGAAGCAGTTCCTTCTCCACGTGAGGTTTTAGATGAGGAGACCAGAGGGTCAGTCAGCACTTGACTACAGCCTTCAGAGACTGGAGTGAGAGGCACCGGCTACTGTGTTTATCCACATGCCCTACAGAAGCAATGAGAAATTTCCTATCCAAGTTGGTATATGCTGCCTCTTCTATCATTCACAGGCATCCCTCTCAAGAAATCTCCTAATTCCTCGTTCATTCCATCCTCTGCTTTCTGGAGGACCCAACTGACCCACAGGCCATCAAATCCAGTGTTTGGGAGACAAGTCAAGTTGAGAATGCAGACCTGAAAGTTAGCAGCTTGAATGTGGAGCAAGAGAAGTCAGCCTTCCAGGGCCTGAGGTTAAGGGAAGGGGTCAAAGATGAAGTCTTCAGGCTCTTGGGAGCAGATTCAGCCAAAGGGATGGAGGCATGATTAAGGAGCAGCCTCCTCCAGGCTGTCCTTCCAGCTCCCCGCCCCTCCACAGTTTTTCAAAGCCAGTCCCTCCAGGGATGGAAACTCACGTCAAGATTAAGAAAGTATTTCCTGGCTCTTAAAAATAAAGTTTCTTTTTGATATTATAAATTAGACACAAAGTAAAACTTTAGACCTAAGTGGTGTATTTTTTCTGTACAGAAAGACCCCAGAAAGCTGGATCTGGGTGGGATGCCCTCCTTCCTCCTAATATGGCCTTGACTAACCTGCATCATAATGTAGACTTCACTGTCAAGCTCCCTAAGAAGCCACAGGTGGGTCTCATTCATTGTTGACTTCTTAGTGTTTCAAAGGCTGGTGGGTAGTAGGCACTCATTTAACGTTTGAACAAATGGATAACAAAAATTCATGAAATCTGCTAAGTGGGGTTTGTGTTTGATTGTGGAAGTATAACTAAAGAGCTTTTAAGTAAGTATGTAAATGTCTCCTTTCAACCCTCCTAACTCTAAATAGTTATCATTCTCTCCACTTCAACAATGAGAAGACAACAAATGATGTAGTAACTAGGAGGTAACAAAGCTTGAACTTGGATGTAGGC
Source organism: Castor canadensis (assembly GCF_047511655.1). Lineage (NCBI taxonomy): Eukaryota > Metazoa > Chordata > Mammalia > Rodentia > Castoridae > Castor > Castor canadensis. The sequence continues at coordinate 30,733,873 of NC_133400.1, forward strand.
TGTTGGGGCCCAGGTCATCATTGGGTACAAGAACTATAAAGTAAGTGAAGGCTTGTGGCCTTGGACCATTAGTCTTGAATTTAATCTTTTTTTTTTTTTTGGTGGTATGCAGGATTGAACTCCAGGTCACTTTTTGGGTAATTGGGTAGCTTGTTTTTAGATAGAGTCTCGTGCTTTTGCCTGGGCTACCTCAGACCAAGATCTTCCTATCTCTGCCTCTGAAGTAGCTGGGATTACAGGTATGGGCCACCAGTCCAGCCCTGGAGTTGGGCTCTGCTGCTCATGTCTAGTGTCTGCATCTGCAAGCGGTAGAATGCACGTTCCTTCTTGCTCCAGACACTCGGAAATGGCTGGGAAATTCATACCCTTCCTGCTGAGTCTGCAGGATGTCTGTTGAATACCCAGCGTGGCTGATTCTGGTTGAAATGTCTGAGTTTGGTCTTTTTGGAGGTTCAGGGTGACCTGGAAGCAAGACTAATACTCTGTTTACTGCCCAGCCTGTTCAGTTACAATTTTGCTTATTTTTTATTGGTTTTAGTGAAACAATGACAAAGACAGCATCTGTCATTTGAATTTTGCCATAACCATTTGTTGAAACGTGAAAAGTTGACTTCTAGAATTTCTTTCTTTCTCCCTCACTCTTCTTGTTTTCTTCCTTTGTTCCTTTCTTTCTTGCTTTCCTTCTTTCCTTCCTTCTTCCTTCCCTCCCTCCCTCCCTTCCTTCTTTCTCTCTCTCTCTCTCTCTCTCTCTCTCTCTCTCTCTCTCTCTCTCTCTCTCTCTCCCTCTCTCTCTCTCTCCCCCTCTTTCCTTCTCCCCTGCCCTCTCTCTCTTTTCCCAGGACTGGAGAGGCTTGCACATGCTAGGTGAAAAGCTGAAATAATAAGCAGGCCATGTTGGGTCATTTTGGATCATTCCTCTTTAACTATCCAACTCCCCCACTACACACACAAACTGACAAGACACATAGTTGTTACATAGAAACAATTTCAACCAATTGATTTTTCCTGGTAACACCAACAGGAAAGCCTGCGGGAATTGCACACGTGCGGGCACAAAGGCTCTGGAAGCATCAGAATAAGCGTGGTTTCCTCACAGAGTTGACTCTCCATGCTGAGCTGACATCTGGCACTCATTGTCTGCTCATATTGTGCAGATAGCTGAAGAGCTGCACAATTATTGAGCAAATTTTGGTTAGACGCATTCCATGTTTTTCCAGGATTGAAAAATACATGAAAATGCCATGAAAAGCTTTCACTGATTCAATTCAGTCAAAGAATTATCTTGAATGGTCTTTTTAATCAAAGTTTCTTTTTTTCCTTTGGCAATACTGGGGCTTGAACTTAGGACCTTGTAGTTGCTAGATAAGTGCCCTACGACTTGAGCCACAACCCCAGTCCTTTTGCTGTTAGTTTGTTTTCCAGATAGGGTTCTGCAGCTAACTTTGTCCTGGCTTGCATTTGACCTTGCCTCTCAAGGAGGACCACAGGCCTGTGCTACCACACCCCGCTTTGACCTAAATTCCTATACAAAGCCTCTGAATACACTACTTTGGTCCAAAGTTTCACTCTGTTGTTCTCCCCGCTCATCTGATCATCAGCATAGGTAGGATGTCAGGGCAGTTTGGTCAAATGGAAAAGCAAACCATACAAGAGCAGTGGCAGAGTTTGAAGGGATGGCTCATGTGGGCTTCAGTGACAGTGAATGGATTTGTCCCCTTCCATTGATTGACCTGATACATGAAAAAACTCAGGCTCAAGAGGGTGAGTCCCTGCTTCACAAACAGATTCACCACAATGGTACGAAATGAAGATCTGCCTTCCAGGAACTGTATTCATGCTAGGTGGATCAGATGTAGTTTCGTACCTTTCCTCAGTTCATGAAGAAATGTCACATGACCTCTAGTAACAACTTGTTGATCGCTCAAGTTTCTGGGTATGGAAATTTGGGACTGCAAGTACCAAGCCTGTCTCCACTCCCAAACATTTCTTCCTGAGCCTTTCAAATGTCTTACATTTGATGAAGAAGACCCACATGTACACAGGGAGCCACACTCCCTCCTTCAGAGTCTTCGCTTCCTGCCAAGGCCCGATCTCAGTGAAGTACACCTTTTTTTTAAAGGCTTCTGGAGTTTCTAGGCCCTCTTTCACCCCTTGTAATTCTCAACTCCAGCCTCACTCCCCAATATGTTGTGTTTTCATAATTTTAGTCAAACAGAAAATTTAAATCATGCCATAGTGGCCAGAATTCAATGTCTATTTTGTTTGTTTGTTTTTACAAAAGCAAAAAACAAGTAAGAGCGTCCTTTAAATAACAATATTTTCTGATGTTAATGTTGAAATAATCCAAGAAATGAATATGTATTGATGGTATTCTTTAGGGTTTTGAAAATCCTTACAACCACATAATTAAATGAGTGCCTTTAGAAATACTGATAAAAGCCCATTGCCATTCAAATATCTATACAAGACAATGGCCCTAAGCCGTGGGCATGAGAGATTAGTTTGGCCACAAGCCAGTGTTTATCACAATATTTCCATCTCAGCTGATAAAATTTAATCATTCTTATTTAAATAGAAATCAGAATTAATGCAGGTTTTAAAGAGAAGAATAATGAACGAATTGCACTATCTTTATTTCAGGGCTTCTGGCAAATAATGTCTATTCAGAATGGAAATGCTAGCGGTTGTGTTGTTTTTCTACCTTGGACTTTCATCCCGGAGTCCTCAAAAATAACAAGCTATTGCTGTTCGCATATTTATTTCTTCAGCTCTGCTTAAGTCAAGGGCTTTCCACTTCTCTCTCCAGTGAGACAAGTAGGGCTTTGTGTGACCAGGACATGACTTGAACCTGAGATATCAGGACATATTCTTTGAAGTGCTTCTCCCAGGCTGCTGAGGGGTCAGGATCCATCTTTATCCACATTCACACTGGACTCCCTTGAGAGGTAAGAAGGCTGATGGTGTGGACTGAGTAAAGCCATGGGCTTTGGACCAGAACCACCATGCTACAGGGGTCCAGAGGCAACTGTCAGAGACAGCAGTCCTACCCACTCCTTCTGTGGAGAAGGAAATTGAGGCCCAGTGAGCAGAAAGGATTCAATGTTACCCACCGAGTTAGAAGTAAAGATCTGTAGCAAACCAGGTCCACAGACCCCAACCCAGTTATGGACCTGGAGTGGATACGAGTCAGTACTATGTTGTTTGACTGTCTACATGTCTTTGGTTATGTCTCAAACCAAATCCATCCAAATCGAAGCACCTCCCCACTAGTGCACTGTGGACCACAAGTCCTAAACAGCCCCCTCTCCACCCATGGGGTGACAGGAGAAGCAACAAGCATGATGAAGTCAAGTCAAATTTTTAGTTCTCTAAGTGACCCCGTGAATTGTCAGTTAAGTTGCCTGGACCAGAGTATCCTCAAATTTGATGTATCCTGGACTGGGGGTGGGGGTGGAGGTGAGGGTGGGGGTGTCCTGCCTGTTTTAAAACCTTCACTGAAAGTCTCAGAATTACAGGCTAGAAGAAGAAATGTAGGAAGATGAGCAGAACCACCAGTGAGCCAAGGCTGACCTGCCATGTCCTCCCCAAGTGCCCTGAGGACATTTTTCTCTCAAGAAAATTATAAAGATCATTTCATGGCACCAAGTTTAAAAGAACTACATAGTTTAGCTGACAGACATACAGGAAAATTGGAAAGTTAAGCAAGTTCTGTAGAAATGAGCCAGCAGTTAGGGCAGCACCTCAAGCAAAGGAAAAAGCTGAACAGTTCTTTTCCAAACCAAGAGTTCTTGTCCACATGTCTCTCCTTTCTCACAAGGAGCCAAGCAGTTATGCAGACTCGTTGGTTCAGTGTATAGATTCTAGAGCTGTCAGAATAAATAAAAATGAACACTGCAAAGCTCAGTGTATATAAACTCAATACCCTCCCCTCCAAAATAAGTCAGGAAATATTTTTATTTTAAATTTTCTTTTATCCTGTGAGTTACAGGATCCTATGATCCTAGGATCCTATGAACTCGCAAAATCGGAAAAGAAAGGAGTTTGATTGACAGCATTGATGCTTCAAGTCTTTTGTTGGTTCTATGTGTACTTCAGTTCATCTTGTATCTTTTTTTTTCTTTTATTTTTCTTGCAGTACTGGGACTTGAACTCAGGGCCTACTCCTTGAGGGACTCTACCAGTTGTTTTTTGTGAAGGATTTTTTTGAGATAGGGTCTCAAGGACTATTTGCCAGAGCTACTTTCGAGCAGTGATCCTCCTGAGTAGTTAGAATTACAGGCGTGAGCCACCGGCGCCAGGCTCGTCTTGTAGCTTAACAGTAGAACTTTGTACAGGTTATTGAGACAATTTTAAGTTACTGTTTAATCATTGTTTTAAGTAGTTTCCAAATTCCCAATTATATAAATGATGTTATGCTGAACATCTTTTTGACAAAATCTTTGTTTATATCTGTAATTGTTTCCTTAAGATAAGTTCTTACAAATAAAATTGCCAGATGAAAGATTCTGTCTGTTTTTAAAGCTTTGATTTGCACTTATACGTGGGTAAATGGTTCTGCAAAGTTTAAAGCAATTTGTTTGTATTGCTCCTGTATGAAAGATTCTTTTAAGAATTAACCACTAATACTACGCCTTGTTTTTTGCTTCTAATTGAATCTGGGGGAAATGATGATTTCTTGTTTTACTTTTATTTAATTTACATTGATATCTAATGAAAATAAGCATCTTCCATGTGTCTATAAGCCATTTTTATGTCTTCTTCTCGAATATCTATTCATTATTATTTGTTCATTTTTTCTGTTGGGGTGTTTGTCTTTTTTTGTTGTTGTTTGTTTTAATAAAATGTTTGTGAAATCCTAAGCAAAAAAACAAAACAAAAAAATCCTTCCAGTCCACAGAACCAACCAATCCAACCGTCTGAAGGAACCACATCCGCCCCCCCTCCCAGATTCCATTTCTTAGGTAGAAACATGCAGAAAATCTTTTATTTCTCCTCCTCCTTTACATAACATTTTAATATGTCCTCCATACATATATAAAATGAAAAATACCAATCTATTCATAATGTCACCGTGTTGGTAAATGCCAACATTGAAAGCAATAAAATAAAATAATGACAATAGATAACATTTATTGACCAGTTACTGTGTTCTAAACACTTTGGTTTTCTGTAACCCCACAACATCTCTATGAGGTGGACACAATTTTTAGTTCCATTTTACAGATGAGTAAACCAAGGGGCAGAGGAGTCAGTGAACTAACTTACCCAAGGTCATCCTACACTGGCAGCATGAGGATTCTAACACAAGTAGTTTGGTTCTCTGGCCCAGGCTCTTTGCCTTCATCCCAACAGCCTCAGAAATGTGGAGTCTCACTTTAGTCAATGCTAAGGACTTACTTTAATTTTTGTTTCATACTCAAACTCTGTTGTGCATCTCCTGGTTTCCATGGTCATATAACTTCCCCCAGATAGCAACTGGGCTCTATTAAAGTCAGTTGGTGTCAAAAGTCAGATCTTTTATAACAGACAGTTTGGAATCCACTTGACTATATTGCTTTTGACTTTGTTATGAATTTCAGTTTGGGTTAGGGCATATCAGACTTCAAAATGTCTGGTTAGGTCATTTAAGAACCTTCCTGAGACTTCACAACCCCTTAAGACTTCCTTTCAAATTCAGACATTTCCTGTCACCACACTCTTACAAATGTTTTGAGAAACAGTAAGACAATGTTCTATTTGGTAGAGAATACATACAGAAGACCCCATTAATCTGGCATCAATTTCCTTATGTTTCAATAGGGGAAAAAGTCAAGATAACTAAACCTTAGATTTTTAAATGCTGGATTTTGTTTTGGTGGTTACACTCACTTTTTTGTTTGTTTTAACCATTTCTTGATAACCCAGAGCAATGATTACAATTATTTGTAATATTCTATGTGCTCCAGCAACAGTCCTCTGGAAACATTTTCTTTTGGGATTTGGAAGTTCCAAACAAATGCCACTTTGTGAAGACATTCTCAAAATTACCTGGCACCCTTAGATTTTAAGATATAAATTGAATTGGTGTCCCTTTATGATAATACAGTAGTTTGGCTAGAGATGACCCTCATATTTTTAGAGTGTGACTGGTTGATAGTATGGAGGGTTGGTGAACCATTGATGGGTGGCCCGTCTCATACTTTCTGTAGCAGATATGATTAGGTCCAGTTGACAGTCCCCATAGGGATGGGATACATCAGTTGGCCTCTACCTGGTTGCATCCTGCCACAGTAAGAATGCTGTCCTCCTAGCCCCTATGACCATATGAATCTGACTGGATCCCCTGGGACCTCAGACAGCCAGGCATCGCCACCTCCGCACTCAGAGACATTACTTGGATCCACTTCTTGAGGATGGCAAATAGGGCTGCAGCAGACATCTTGGAGGTCCATTTGTGTCTCTGTGCAAGGGCTTCTTTGCACAGACACCAAGAAGTACAATGGCAGGGCATGGCCATCTTTATTCAGTCCTGCTGAATTGCTGTTCACTATAGTGATTATACAATTGACAGTCACATCAGCAAGATGTGAGGCTCCCCACGTCCTACTGCTCTCATCAACATTCGCACTTATCCGTCCTGTGTTGTTGTGTATTTTATTTAGTCTTCTGTCAAACAGATGTTTTGTTTTTATTTTTGTTTTTTCTTTTTTTTTATTATTCATATGTGCATACAATGCTTGGGTCATTTCTCTCCCTTTCCCCCACCCCCTCCCTTACCACCCACCCCACCCTCCTCCCTCTCCCCCACCCCATTGATACTCGGCAGAAATTATTTTGCCCTTATCTCTAATTTTGTTGAAGAGAGAGTATAAGCAATAATAGGAAGGATCAAGGGTTTTTGCTGGTTGAGATAAGGATAGCTATACAGGGAGTTGACTCACATTAATTTCCTGTGCATGGGTGTTACCTTCTAGGTTAATTCTTCTTGATCTAACCTTTTCTCTAGTTCCTGGTCCCCTTCTCCTATTGGCCTCAGTTGCTTTTAAGGTATCTGCTTTAGTTTCTCTGCATTGAGGGCAACAAATGTTATCTATCAAATGGATGTTTTTAACATAGTAATTCACCTGGGAACTAAGGAGTGAGAGAAATATTTTTCTGGGCAATGACTTACAGGTAAGGCCTGACTTAAACATTCATGGGGTAGAGAATGAAGTCACATTTTGTATGATGCTGGAGGCCATTCCACCATTTGGCTGCTTTAAAAGGAACACCAGTGTTTAGATTTCCTAAGGATCTCTTTAGAAGTTTGCTGCATCTCGGCACAAGAAGCAGAAATCTTGGTTGAGGTCCCAAGGATCTGGCAGATGTCCTGCCCCCTCAAGCCCTAGTCCCAGTGGGAGCACTGATGACCCCCAGAGAGGCAAAAGGCAGAGGGTCTAGCTTCCCATGACTGTCCATAGACTTGGGCTTCCTTATTACTCGATCCACCTCCTTAAATGCCATTTGGGGACAAGTACTCCTTGTTTCTATTGTGACAACCACGTTGCCCTTTCTGGACCTTTTTTATCTCTTATGTTTTCCACATTCCACTGCCAGGGTTTGACTTCCCCAGAGGGAACCTTGGGTTCAGGGCTCTGAGAAAGCTCCTTCTCTCCCATCTCTCCTTTCCAGGCTTTACCAGCCCTTCCCCTCACTAATCCAGGCACTTTACCCCTTTGCTCCGGTGCCCTGTCCCTGTGTCCACCTCTCAGCCATTTCCCTTTTCCACTCTTCTATCCTTCTCCCATCTGCCAATCTGTATCCTCCACTCACTGGTTCCATCAGAAACAAACCTCTTACGCTGTGTGGTAGTTGGTGAGTTGCTTCGCCTCTCTGGACTGCAGGAGTGTATTTAATGAGGAGGTAGGTTGGCATCAGCAGTTCCACAGTCAAATGCAAGGTTCAGAAACAACAGAAAAGACCCAACGCCTTTTTCTTGCATATTAAATACCACCTAAAATATTCCTCACTTTCCCCTACAGACATGATTGGCTGAAATACACTGTCCTCTCTGCCTAGCTTTCTTCTTTCCATGGAGAATGAGGCAAGAGGATGAGAGGGGCACATTGCTCTTTGCTATAAGAGCAACAGCACAGGTGTGAGCCACCTACGGGTGCGATGTACTGGCTTTCGCCTTGGGAGGCAGTAAAGGAGTGGGGGATGGCAGAAATATGGGAGGCAGTGTGCATTCTTGGACTAGGGAAGCTACTCACTGTTATGTGACCCAGGGTGGGCATGTCTTGGCTCTCCACAACCCCGAGAAAAATTGCAAATTCAGACTTTTATTACAAAATCTCCCCAAATTTTATTTTATCGAAAATATTGGCATGTAATTCAAGTCTAAAACTGAATGAAAAATTACCATATTAGTGAGCACAGTACATCCCTAGCACAAAAGGCCTCTGAGCCATTTCTTGGGACACCACTCTGCATCCTGGGAACTACATGGCCCCTTAGGAAGTCCTGCCATATTCTCAATCAATAGCTCAGCCCCTCTTAATCATGTCCTTACCCTGTGGATTTTCAACACTCACACATCGTCACATTTATGGCTTTGTGTTTTCTCCACTAGCCTCATCTTGGTGTTTTGCCTCATTCCATGGGTTGGGATCTTTTGTGGCAAGTAGATGGGACAATGACAGGGAGGAGATGGGAAGGTTTGTAAGTGAGCTAGGCAGTTCAGGCAGACACATAGCCAAGAGCTATAATGATTGAAGGTAGAGTGAAGGGATGTTTGAATGAAGGATGTTTGAGAGAAAGGAAGAAGCAATGAATGTGCACGAGAACATACCTAGGTCTGTAAATGGCAGATTGTTTTCCTAAGAGCACGAGAGCCCCAGCAGAGGGGCTGAGAGACCCTCTGAACTTCCCCAGTGCTGACAGGCACCTGTGCTGACAGGCAGAGCTCTGACTGAACAAGAAAGGGCCCCAGAGACCAGCTAAACTCCTTCCCTGTTGCTGGTCCTCACCCACTCAGTGGCAGGGAGCGCACATGTCCGGAGATGAGAAAGAAAACTGTGGTCCTTACCCCAGTGTTCCTGTTACTGCCTGCCCTCAGTCAGGGTGAAGTCAGCTCCCAGCCCAGCTCCTTACCATGCCCCAGGCCCTTAGTGCTCCTGCAATAGATCCCATGCGCAGATCTGAGCTATTAGACAGGGAAGAGGAGAATGAACGACCAACAAGACCTTGGTGAGACATCTGAACTGAGGCTGCATATGCAGGCAAAACTTCCAGGAGACACTGCCTTTTCTTATTACTGCAATTCCACAGCCCAGGAAACTGTTGGATGCTGATTGTGGAACCTGGAATGCAGAATATAGTTTGGGGAATTCTCAATCATCATAATACTTACATAGCACTAGCTTTGTGTTAGGCACTGTTCCAGGAAATTTCCTTGTATTAACTCATCATAATCCAAACTATTATCACCCTTCCACTTTACAGATGAGGCACAGAGGGATTGAGAATGTCACCTATGCAAGGTCACATAGCTACTGAGCAAGTGGCAAAGGGTGGGGGTGGGGTGGGGGTATTCAACCCCATGTAGTCAGACTCCCCAGAGTGAATGACCTCGAAATTTGTACCACTCCCTGCCTTACGTGTGACAATCTGGAAGCATCTATTATAAACCAGGCTTTCTGTGCGGGATCCAAAGTCAAAAATAGCAATCCTTTGCCCTTGTCAAGTAGTTTAGAAACTGTTTCCTAGATGCTCAAATGGCTCTATCCTCAGATGAGGCCACTTAAAGACCATAGAACTCATATCTCTTTCAAAGTTTCACAATTAGAAAGAGTTTGAACTTGGACCTGGGAGTTCTGTCCACAGGCCCAGTGTTATTTCTACTCCAATGTACTTGCTGAAAATACCAGAGATTAGACAACACAGATACGTAACAAAAGAGCAATGATTTGTGCCTTCCTGGAAACATACAACACCATGGTAGGTGTAGATTACGGTTAAGTGACAGACTAAATGCCACCATCCTAAGTGGAAATCTCACCTTCTTTGTGAGTTTTCCCGCAGAGGAGGGGTAATGTGATGGTTGACTTTGTGTCAACTTGACTGGGCTATGGGCTCTGTGAGGGTGTTTTCCAGAAGAGATTAACACTCAAATCAGCAGACTGAGTAAAGAAAACCTGCTGGCTTATATGGGTGACTCCATTTAATCTGTCAAGGCTCTGAGGAGCACAAGGTAGAGGCAGGGTAAATTCACCCTCTCTGCTAGTGGTAAGACACACATCTTCTCTTGCCTCAGACCTTGACCTTGTCCTGCTTTCCTGGACTTTGGACCCAGACTGGGATTTAAGCCACTGATCTCCTGGGTTCTTAGGCCTGTAGGATTTGACCTGAAACTTCACCAGTGACTTTCTTCCAGACTGCAGATGGCAAATCATGAGACTTCTTGCCTTCATAATCATGTGAGCTGTTTCCCAGAATAAGTCTCTTTCTCTATATATCTATATATAGCCTGCAGATTCTGTTTCTCTAGAGAGCACTGGCTAATCACGGAACGTGTTGTTTTAAAAGCATAAATGCAAGGCATCTTGTGAAACAGACAATCAAACTGGCCTCATTTCCATTCAGAAGAAAGTTGAGTCCTGAGCCTCGTGATAACAGACAGAAAGTCCTGTTTCCCAGTTTACAAAAATAATCCCTGGTCCACATTTTTCCCCCTTATGGATTTCTTTGCCCACTGCAAAGGTTGCCCTTCTGTAATGAACTCTCATTAAAATGCCCAGTTAGTGACATCGATAAGTTTATCCTTGGGAGAAGGGAAGCCTGGCGCTATAATGACATGATCTTTTGGTGTTCTTAAGGCATCGACTAACTCTCACCTGCTAGAAGTCATTAGCGAATGGATTGCTATTTTCTGATAGTTTTGAAAGGTGGTTAACTTTTAGTAAATAATCATTGGCTGCCTTCCCAAGGGAAAAACCAGCGTGGAGGAGCTCTGCAACACCATATTGGTTTATTTTTTTAGTGGGTGTATTTAGAGAGGAATGGAAATAGCGTTCCAAGCAGCTAATTATAGGATAAGCATGCCTACTTAACCAGGCAGCAAGCATGTCAGCTCGGCACAGAGCGATCACATTATATATATTTTCTGTTCTCTGGATAATTAACAGGATCAAAATATTACTGTCAGATTCGAGGGGAAAATTAACACATTATCCTAATTGTCTTTTCTACGCAGGTAGGAGACATTACCATTTCATAAAGGGCTTGTCTAATACACTAGAATTTTAAACTGCGATTCCTGGAGATGTCGTTAATCCCTTACCAAACTTCGATCTGCTATTGGGATATCTTTGGACCCTGGCTTCGGTTTCACTTTTGAACTGTTTAAAAATGGTCACAGAGTGTACTGTGGTGTGCCAGTGTATTGCCTCATGAGACCCCACTGCTGACTCTTCAGAAATTTTGTAAACTGGGTGAGACAAAGCTATTATTAAAGTACCAACTATAAAAATTTACAGTTAAAGAAATTATGTCAAGACAAAGGTAATGACTACTTAAAATGCCTCACTTCATGGGGCGCTGGTGGCTCACACCTGTAATCCTAGCTACTTAGAAGGTGGCGATTAGGAGGATCACAATTCAAAGGCAGCCCAGGCAAGTAGTTTGCAAGATCTTATCTAGAAAATACCCAAATCAAAAAAAAAAAAAAAAAAAAAAAGGGCTGGTGGAGTGCCTCAGGTGGTAGAGCGCCTGCCTAGCAAGCATGAGTTCAAACCTTAGTACTGCCATAAAGAAAGTACCACTTTCTGATGGTTCTGCTACATTTTGCTATTTTAAGTGTTCCTGAGGTTTAGCTACTGTATTTATATGGTGGGAATAACACACCATGGCGAGTCAGTGGTTGTTTTTTTGTCTCTTTCAGCTCTGTGTTCAGTAACATTACATTGGTAGAATGAAATCGGTCATGGCGGGATATTTGTACCAAGACAATGGGCAAGTACTAGAAATCAGGGCTCTGTTGATTAACTAGACCAAGGCCTATGGACCAGAAACTGATTGTAGTAATAAAGCTCATTGGAATATTTCTTTACATGTTATCACTGGCTGCCTTAGCAGAATTGAGTAGTTCCTACAGAGACTATATGTTCTATAAGTCTGAAATATTTACCATCTGGCTCTTTGCAAATTCAGTGGCCTCTGGTCTAGATTAGGAAGGTGATGATGAAAGTACAGTTGAAATATATGAGTTTCAGGTCTTTAGCTATTGCATTCATGACTAGCTTGTGTAACTGAAGAGGACAAGGTGACTGCCTTCAGGCATGGCTGTATCTAGGTGTTCAAATGATGTTATTGGATCATTCAGTTTGATTTTCTTCTCTCTTAACTTTATTTTAATGTATCTTTATCATAATGTAATAAAGTGGCTTTGCAAAGTCCCAGACTAATATCTGAGCTTTAGTAACTCCAGCTAAGAGAACAGCATTTTGCTACAGTTAGAGCAGTGAAAGCCCAGTGTTGCCTTAGTCTGCCATGAGTCATGTGCTTACATATGAACCAATCACAGAGATAAAATGCCTTGATTGGCTAGGCCTGAGGTAAGGGCCCATCATTGGAGCTGGAGGGTCAGGATCAGTGTTGGTTCCCAAGTGCCCTAATGGCAGGACTGTGGCACTCCAAAAAGAAATCAGTTCCCTTATTAGAGAACAAGGTGTTGGACGGTGGGTGGCCAAAGGCCCAGGTGTGCACTAAGAGTACCATTTAAACCTCACTGCTAGGGGAGTGGCCCAGGGCCAGTCACTCACACATCTCCTGGGAGATTAGACACAGAGTCATGGGTGTCGTCCAGACCTACTATACACTCATCTTCACTGGACAAGACCTCCAGGTGACTTACATGTGTATTACAGTATGACAAGTACTTCTCTGGGCCACACTTTTCACTCCACAGGAAACTAAGGGTCAGAAGGCTCAGTGACTTATCCATTGTCACTCAGGTGAAGTGCTAGGGCAGCTCCAATTAGAGCTCAGTTCTGAATGCCAACCCACTCTTCTCACTGTCACCAACACAGCTGCTGCACACACTGTCATGGGGCTCTCAGGCTGCAGTTGTCTTGCTCTACAGCCCACAAGAGCAGAAAACAAAAAGGAATTCCCAGCATTTCTAAAAGATCCTGTCTTTAGTACACCATTGCCAGAATACAAAGTTAGACTCTCAAAATCTTAGAAACACACATGCTTCTGTGTCACATTAGTTCCGGACCTAGCTGGCCTTGTTTTATTTATGCTGGGTGAACCCTGAATCCTATATATTTTCATCATCATCGCCCTCCTAACAACAACAGTGATAATAACAAATAGGTATTTTAAAAGCCAACATTGATGCTTGCCATTCTTGGAGCTGGCGCAGAAAACACATGCGTTAGGCCTCTCCCGGATTTCCTTCCATGTTGACATCAGAAATGACACACATGGTGAACAGATTTTCCACACGTTTTTCTCCTCGCTGACGTCTCCCCGCTCAATCAGAGCAAAGGCTGTGATCAGAGAGAGTGTTGACTGACTGCTTAGAGGCGTGAGCCTTTGTGAAAACACAAGCATGACAGTTTATATAAATATCCTGACACTTTTTTCTTATTCTCCTCCCCTTTAAATTCCCCTTTTTATTTTTTCTTTGAGCTTAAAATTAATATTTTCTTTGTGGACATGTACTATCCCGGCATGCCTCAGAGCTCACTCAAGCAGCTTGTTAGCATTTCCTACTTAATTGGATCTCTTTCTCCCTTACCCATGTGGAATTCTGCCACGGGTTTCCAATCGATCTAATGTCAAAGAAAGAAAAAAGACTATCTCCCCAAGTAACACAGTGTAATATGTTGTTTCCTTCAGTAAAGTAACCCAGACTCAGACTCAGGCTGATGTTATTTTAGGGGCCAGGTCTATAAAGTCCCAATTATTTGTATAATTTGGGCAAACAGGCCCTCTCTCATTTCCAAATTAGTTGGCTAATTGCAGCTGTTTCATTCTGACCTGAAGGGATTTTGGCTGCTTCCAAAGTGGAGGGAAATAGATGATGTCGTTCCCTTTGGAACATTAAAGTTGGAAACATTTTAATGCGTGCAATTTTCCTACTGATAACATTTTATCTTCTGGACACCTGGGAGTGGAAGGAAGATTTTACTCTATCGACAGAAGTGACATTGTGTTTTTAGTTTGTGGTCTCAGAAAGCTGTCATTATTGTGTAATACATATTTCTTCAACAAAAAACAAAACAAAACAAAACAAAAAAAAAACTGCTTGGACAGTCAGAAAAGTTTGGTGAGACATCTCACAGTTATTCGGATAATCCCAACCGGCAGTGGGTTGACCCCAATCCTGTCAACAGCCACCGGGGCTCTGATGGGATTCGAGTTGGTCTAGGAAGTGCACTTGGCTCTGACACCACCCCCTGACTTTTAAGAAAGGTAGATCTCCTTGTCCAATTCCATCCTCTCACCCACTTCTTCCCAAAGTTCCACTACCCATTAGTCTGCCAGCGATGCCATGGGCCCTGGCAACCCGTGGACAGAACAACTAAAAGATAACTCTTGCATTCTTCTGAGGTTGTGCTTCTCAGGCTTTCTCACTCCTCTGAGAGTCTAAAGTGGCTGTTTAGAGCCCCAGGCAGCTTGGGATTACATCTCACCAGCAGCTCTTACTAGTGAAATTCTGGATGGCTCCCCCATTCCACTAGTCCTGGGAGACTCTGGCAAATATCTCTTAGCTCACCTCTGCTTAGAAGCTACAGAGATAGGTCAAATTAAGAATTCTATTTTCACCATGGGAGGCTGAGGCAGGACTGTGAGTTCAAGGCCAGCCTGACCTACATAGTGAGACCCAAAAAAGGAAAAAAGAAAAGAAGCTCTGGTTTCAAATCCTGGCTTTGATTATCCTGTTGTTTAATTTAGGAGAGTACATTCATTGCTGTAGGCCTCAGTTTCCCCACCTGTAAAGTGGAAGGCATTGACAAAGGTTGGCGTTAAGTCCAAACCCAAAGATGCATGCATTTCAAGAGAACAATATCATATACCCCAAATCAGATTTTGGTTCTTCTCACCTTTAAAAGGAGTCAAATGATTATGCATTAGTAAGGTCTGGCAAAATAATAACCAGACTTTAAAAAAAAAAAAAAAAAGCTGTGTGTATTCCTTGCCCCTAGCACACAGAGAACTGCTCTGTGTTTCCTCACAATGAATGTTTTTGTCTCTTCTGTGAATATCTAAACACTTCTAAAGAGAAAATTTCAACTCCGCTTTTCTCCTTTGTGGGCCAATCTTTTGAACTGCAAATATATGAGCAAGGAATAGTTATGCAGTCTACGTCCTGTATCCATGTTTGACTGGTAAAATAGGAGGGAAGGGACTATTTACGGATATCTTTGAGAATAATGCAAGTACACAAGGGGCCAGAAATAATAGGTTAACAGTGCAAAAAATGTAGGCTGGGTAGAAGCTTCTAAGCAGTTTGCATGATTCAGTTATGAAGAGGTATCCCCTAGGAAGACCTTTGATCAGCCACACTTGAGACATTTTCAACTTTGTTGGATTTAAAAACAAAAAATCTCTTAGAGTGATCTTTGCAAAACCAGGAGGAAAGGCTGTTCAGTGCAGGGTCTTTCCTGTATTTGTTTCTTTCTCCTTTTTTACTCCGCTTATTAATTTCTTTGAGTGATCACTACAAGGAAGTGTACCAAGAGATTCATTCAGGATTTCCAGGAAGTGTGGCACTGATGTATTTTGTAGCATGGTACCCACCTAATCTGATTATGTTACTTATTTGAAGTGCGAACGTTTAATTTAGGACTCAGGACTCATGAGTGACTGTAACTTTCTAGAAGACTTTCTAGAAGACTTGAAAACTCCATTTTCATTCTTTGTCTATTTTTGGTCAACAGTTTTAAAAGTAAAATTAGGCACAGGGAAAAATACATCAAAAGTATGTACAAAGTTATGATATGACAGACATCCTTGTAATTGCTCCTCAGATCAAGAGCTGTAAGTGTTCCAGTCACCCAGGCTGACCTTTGGGTGACCCATTCCAATCACAGCCTTCTTCCTCAGTCATCCTCACCTTTGCAAGGGTCACTTCCTTGTATTTTTAAATAGTTTTACTAGTCACGCAGGCTTCCCTCGACACTCCACTGAAGTTGTGCCATTTTTAGAGAAACTTTACCTTTTCCGTGTCTCTTTTCATCTCTAGGTTCTCTGTCCCTCCTTCTCTCTGCCTTAACTTCAGGACATTTGACCTGAGAGTGTCCCACAGTCTGAATTTTGCTGATTGCAAATTCAGGGTCCCGGTCAGGGCGTTTCTCTGCCTGCCATTTTCCCTTAATGAAATCCAGATGTTACACTAAACTCATGTTTGATCTGCTTGGGAAGAATAGAGGAGATTGTGTGTTCTTTTCTCAGGAAGCCCTTGAGTGTGTGTGTGTCTCTTTTATGATAAAAGCAGCCATAGCTAGTCAATGCTTAAGCACTTTCATTCATTTGGGCTTGCATGATGGTAACATTTTAATTTAATGGAAGCATGAATATACAGAGATGCTTCTACTCATCTGTATTTAATTGTCCAGTGGCATAGTTTACATATCGCAGGTGGAATAAAGCTTAATTTTCTCCCTATATTTACTAATTTTCAACATGAATTAGCTTCCTATTGTCTCAAAGGTGACCAATTAATGTTCCCTAAAAATATCACTATGAATTGTCATTTAAAAATAGAAAAAAAAATTAATTGAGCACCAAAACTAAGGAAGAGAGAGAAGAAGGAGGAGAAGGAGAAGGAGGAGGGAAGGAGGAGAAGAGGGAGAGTAGGGAGGGAGAGAAGGGGAAGAAGATGAAATACTTAGATATGAACCATAACTAATCAAGATTGGGGTCTACATAGGGAAAATTATAAAATACTAATGAAAGAAATCAGAAAAGTCCTAAATAAATGGGGACATATTTCGTATTAGTATATTTAGTTAGATTATAGTGCGTTAATATGGGTTCACCAGTTGTAACAAATGTATTATATAAACATCAATGTGATAATCAGGAAAATTCAGCGAGAGGAATATGAGAATTTTCTCGACTATTTCCACAATTTCTCTATAAACTGAAACTACTCTAAAGTAAAGTATTTATAAAATATCATTGTGACCTCATGAATGAAACGTATCTGATGGAATTTGAATTTGTTCAATGGCAAATTTTGTCCTTTTGAAGCTTAATTTGTTCCATCATTGGTTTCTTCAAGGTTTGTTCTTGAGTCCTTTCCACCTGATCCTGATCTTGGAAGGTTTGTGGCGTCTTGTACAATGAGGCATTACAGACTCAACTTTAACACTTGTGTGCCAGACACGAAATCAACCATTCTCCAAGAAGTCATGGTAGTATGAAATGGGATTTCAAGACCACAATCCTTGTGCTGGGGACAATGGTCATTTCTAGATCTCTTCAGTGTTTGCACTGATGATTTTGCTTCAGATGCAAGAATCTACTTTTCCACTGGGAATTGGGAAAATTAACATACTATGCCTGTGCTACTCCCACTTTATTCAAAATGTTCTCCACTTTTCTCAACCATTACTAAAAGAATTCCTCATTTGACACCAAAAGAATAAATATTAATGTATGTTACATGTACTGTATATATATATATATATATATATATATATATATATATATATATATATAAAATATGACATGGAGAACATTTCTGGTTTCATTTTATTTAAAAAATGATTATTTTTAACTTATGGGATCTTGTATTTAAAAAAAAACCATTGGGGAATGAACCCACAGCCTCCTGCACTCTACACTTAAGCCATGCCTTCCAGTCATTTTGGTTTTAGTTTGTTTTTCAGGTAGGGTCTCACACTAACTGCCCAGACTGGTCTTAAACATTAAACCTCTTACCTCTACCTCCAGAGAAGCTGGAACCACAGACACACTCATGCACCCAGCTTGTTTTTGAGTTAGAGTCTGACTAACTTTTGCCTGGGCTGGCCTGGAATCATGATTCTCCTGTTTCTGCCTCCTGAATGGCTGGGATTACAGGCATGCACCCACCATGCTTGGCCTCAAAAGTTTTAAGAAAGTAGTAAATCAATGAAAGGAAATAGACACAAATCACATACACACAAACGTTTTATGCTAACCATGCATCTTAGAAAACTGTTCAGCATAGGTGATTCTGGGGGACTTTTAGAAAATTTGGTAAGCTGGTAAAATAAGAATGCCAGTTTGTCTAGTCACAAATGGTCACACTGTATAGCCCTTCGAATCTATTTACAGACACTATTTTTCTTGATGTTTGAGAGCCCTGGTGCTCAACGATAGCCAATCCAGGTTGAAAATTATCTAGATCTTTGTTCTTTTTTTGTTGCGCCCCCTCAACTTCCCCCCTTGGCTATACAATATCATTAGTATTATCATAGCAATAATTAGTATTCACATAGATCACTCCTATTTTCAAAGTGTCTCTCTTCAGCCAAACTACTGAAGCCTATGACTCGTAGAGAAGTGTTCTGTTGGAGATGTGCTCAATTTGAAATGGCAGAGAAGGGCTTAAACATATGGGAATTTATTTTCTTATAAAACAAAATCAAACACAAGCAGTCCAAGATTGCTAAAACTTCTTAGCTGGATCATGGAGGACCAGCTCTGCTTCCCACCATTGCATCCTTACTACAACCTTTGTGTTCATCATTGCAAAATGGTTGCGAGTTTGGGAATTTGATGCTAAATTACAACAAAACAGAATTCAAACACACGTGAACATGAAGAGCACATTACCCTCTCTTTTCAAAGTTCTCTCTGTGGAGATAACTAGTTGAATCCTAAATGGAATACTCTCGTGCAAAAAATGTAAGGCTCTTGTGATAGTTTCACGAGAATGTTTTGGGACTTCTCAGAGCTCTGGGCACTTCATGTTCTACCACTTGTCTTCTTGCTATTGTCCTGGGAACTTACTAGGGCCACACATAGTCCTGGGACTGGCATACTGGAGCTTGATTTTTACTTTTCTGTACCACAGTTATCAGAATACTTGATAAATGAGGTCCTGTTAGATCTGTTGAAAACTTACTCTTCTTCACTCGGTGACTACTTGACTAGCTTGGTACTTGATTATTGTTTTATAGGCAAATGTTAACAAGAGCTTTGGACAGTCATTGTTTTTGTCATAGATCCATTTATTCATAGATCCATATATGTGTCTTTGTTAGCATAACATTTGGCCCAAATCTACCAACCCTACAAATAATACCAAATCCTGCTCTGCACCATGGGCTACCAATGCCATTGAAAGGTGATCTGTCTAGGTCATCCATGCTGACTTTTGGAGTGTCCTCTCCTCAGTGTCCTCCACTGTCATTGTAGGCCTCATACCTGGACTGTGTGTGAATAAGACTCTCTCTTCATTCCGTCAGGTGGGGACAGGCAGAGGTGACATTATCAGATGCTTAAGCAAAGGAAAAGAAAACAACTAGTCAAGTCCAACTGGACAGCCTAGCTCATCCTTCATTTGTTTTTCATCTTCTGCTTTGGTACTCTAAGAGCAGTGATTCTTAAACTATGATCACTCCAGAACCCAGAGTATCTAAGTTCACCAGTGTTCCATATCTCTGATTTAATAGTGAATGTGGGTAGGTGTAAAAATCTCAACACATAATGAGTTTGTCAACAAAGATACAATTAAAATTAATTTCACAGAATTTTGGAGTCAAAAGTTATCTGAAAGGCTCACCTGCTGAAGAATCCAATCTTTTTTCACAGGTGAAGAAATCCAAGCTCAAATATGTTAAAGCTTTGCCAAGGTCACACAGGAAGTAAGGAACAGAGCAGAGTCAGACTGAAGAGTCTGGATTTTCCAGTCCTGTGATTTTTCCATTTTTAGCATGTAGAATCTGTCTTTCAAGATACACATTAAGAGAAAGCCCCTGGTCATCTTTTCACCAAGAGCAGCAAACCTATTTTAATCTAACAGCCTGCCATGCTCCCCAGAGAGCCTTTCTTAAATTGGGTTCTTAGGCCCTTGAGAATTTTGTGGGTCATAAGAATTTAGTTTTTGTGAAGGGAATTGATTGATGCTGAGTTTAAAAATCAAAATGATTTACATTGAAGTGGGTCATCTTAATATCACAGCGGATGGCAGTGTTATCAAATATAAATGATGTGTTTGATACATCACATTTGATAAGATTTTCTTTCTTTAGTTACTGCGCAATGGTGTTTTTCTCTCCTTTAAAATTCCTTTTTCTACTTTTTTTGATACACTAAGTATAATAATAAGACACAGTAAATTACTTAACCCCTCCATCTCCATTTCTTAGAAAACATTGTTTTCCACGATTACATTAAGCTACTCTGAAGAATGAAATGTAGTAAGACCGTCAGAACTTTGTGAGAATGGAAAGCATAGAGTAATTTTGTTTTCACCAAAGTACTTGATACCAGGTTCTTATGCCCTTTATGACTTTTGCTTAAGCCAGATCTGATATATTAAAAAGTATTACATTCCAAAGCAATGAAGATTTCCTTATGAAATGATTGAGAGGTTAATTTTGCACTTTGGACATTTTGTATAACAAATTGTCTGAACCGATCCCAACTATCATAGGAGAAACCAATAACCAGCCTAAGAGTACCCTGCTACATGACAGGTACTTAGCTATGTCCAAAAGAGACAACCTTCCAAGTGCAGTGTGTATGACCTTCATCTTTCTAAGGGAACAAGTGAGGCTCAGAGGCATCAGACTTCCTCAAGGTCACTGTCCATTCAGAGGCTGTTATGAGTCTCATTTATTCTGGAGCAAGTACCATCTCCAATATGCACCCCCCAAAAAAACAAAAGTGCTAGACATTCTCCACTGGAAGCAAGCATAAAGATTTTTGGGCCACCCAAGACATAGCACAAAGCCACCTTGGATCAGAGGTGACTGGTGTTTCCTTTTGCATGTTCTCTGACTATGTCACTTGTATGAAGCAGGCTTCTTGAAGGCTGATGTGGAGTCTCTTACCCCTGCTAACACTTGTCAATCTCCCTTTTTAATAAAGACATAGCAGTCTTCCAAGCACAGATGTTTGGGAGAACAATTATGTCTAACTAGAATTTAATAGTGTTGTTTTTGTATTTGTGTGTATTTTTGTGGTGTCTTTCTTTTTATTCCAAATCATAATAATTTCCAAATTAAGGTAGGGGTTTTAAAAGGCTTCTTTATAAAATACATCTACTGAATTTTAAAAAGTGAGTAGATGTGAAGAAAAATGTTAACTGAATAACAGTTAATAACAGAGAGACTATGGAGAACTGGCACTCAAATTACTGATGTGTTGGAAACTCTACCTTCTCATGCTTCATTTACTTCTGACTGCAGGAAGCCAAGCCTGTATTAGACACAGATGGACATGAGGACACATTGGCATCTACACTCTTATTGTAGAGGTACCGTCTTGTGACATTTTAGAATTTTCTCAGAAAAGGTTCTCAGAAAAGCCTTCAAATTATTCATCAGGCATTTTCCCAAGGCCTTGACTTTCCTGAGTTCCAGGCTGGAGGGGTGTGAATCTGACCAGTGCATTAGTACCTGCCATAGATGGAACATGAGAAGGGCTGGGACTGAGGCATTGGCAGAGTGTGGTGGTCTCCACACTCCACACTCACTTCCAGAAGTGGGGGGCAAGGGTCAGGATGGCTTCCTGGAAGGGGAAACAGGCTTCAGAAAATGAGTAGCCCTTTATTATGTGGTTGTGGGAGTGGAGATGGGAGAAGCAGAAAGAAGGGCATCCCCCACACAGAGTGGAGGAATACAGCCTCAGCTGGGAAGCAGCTAGTATCTGTTTGCCCAGAAGATATAGTTGAAGAGGTAGATTGAGGCAAAATCAATCCTCCAAAACAGCCCAAGAAGACAGAGCCAAGTTTTGAAGGGATGGGGCATCACTGGAGGCTCCTCTGTGGGAGGGCAAATCATTAGGACCAACTATTCATCAGACTCAGTTGCCCTAGAAACCTGAATTTCCCCACTTTTGTCTTTTCCTTGTCTATTAAGTCAACTACTTCAGGGCCTTATCACCATGCCTAGGAGTATATTCAAAGAACCCATTGTGCTGCTTAAAATTCCATCAGTATAAATTCATTCCTTCTGTGCTCCATGCTTCAGGATGAACACTCTGAGGGGCGGAGTTGGACTTCCTAGTGGGCTGTTACCCAGGATTGGAGGGTTTGGGTACTTGAGGTACATGACCACTTTCCATCCATCATAACAAAGGTAAGAATTTCTCCTTTTCTCTGTTTTTACCAAACTCTTCACAGAGAGCATATGAAAAGTCCTGATCCAGAATCCATATTCATGGAGCAGTAAATCAGCTGGCAGGGTTTTTATATCCAGGTAGTGGAATCCTTTCAGGTCATCAGCTCGTTACCTCTGGCTGCTGGAGGAGAAAGCTTAAGGCTCCATTTTTGTGCACATAGGAGGCTGGTTTTTGCTTCCTGTGTTTAGTAATTGTGCACTGTGATCTCATCTTCAGTGAGTGGGAACCTCGGTGGGACTGGTCTCTGAATACATCCTTCTAGTATACTTGTTTCTACCTGCCAGGTATCCCCTCTGGAGATATTCTCAAGTTTGAGACCACTGAATTTGTGGGTTCCCAGATGAATCCCAAGTGAAGTAAAAGCAGTCTTGTAGTTAGGAATTTTCATGGGAGATATTTACATTTTTTTTCCACCCAGGCTCAGGCCTAGGCAGTTCAGCTTCTTTATGAGAGATTTCCTAATTCATCCGTCACTGAGGATGCAGCTCTCGGAGTGTTCTGGCTTGATGCATACATAAAGCAGTGACTCCTGTCCCTGTGTGCCTCCACTTTGCCCATGGGCAACCATGAACCCCGTCCTGAGAACAACTACAGCATCAGTTTCCATGGAACATTCAAGACTTTGAATGCTTCCTTTTGTTAAGCCCCTGAGGATTTCCCTAATATTTTTTTTTCAAACTTAGCTTTGCATTTAAAAGGATGTTCATATGATGCCATCCAGCATACCTAGAGACAAATCTCTAGCTAGAGAATCTGGAGGTTATCTTGTCCAAAATAACCCCAGAAATAAAGGTCTACACAGGAAATTGCAAACCCTATTTTCACTGGCTACTCCTATCATGGCCAAGGATGAGTTTTCTCAGAAAAAGTCATCATTTTGTGAGAGTGAGGAAAAGAGAACAGAAAGTCTTGAATCTCCTTTGGAGATGAAAAAGTAAGTGAAAGGTGTTCCAGGCAGCTGTGTTTTCGAAGGATGATGGGATCATGGCAGCATATCTTATTATGTGATGTATGGCTTCTTCCTTAAATTACGGAGGAATAATGCAATAGAGAGAAGGATATTTCATTTTAATCTTTTACATCTGTTCACAAGGTCCAAAAGGATAAAATAAGATAAAGCAGTGTTCTCTTGAGAAGTTCATATTTTCAAAGGCTTTGGCATTAATGTGCTTATTAATTGTCATAGATCGTCTTTGTCATCAAAAGAATACTGTACAATATATAGTGATCTTTATAAGACTCAGGGAGAGAATTCAAGTTTCTTTCTTAACCTGAGCCACTTAAAATGAAAAACAAAGACCATTAAAGTCTGTTCATCTGTAGTAGGTCCTAAATATTGTTTATTGGGGCTCTTAATTCACCCTGAAAAATGCTGTAATTATTGAAAGTGTCCAAGCTGTTAACTCAAAAACAACATATGCCACATTTACATAATGATTTGCATATAATTTCCATGTAATTCATTTAATGTCAAAATGTACAGTTATGTTTCCAGCCCTCTGCCTTTTACTCTCATGCCCTTTCCTGGCCTCGCTGTGTTAAATTGGAATACCTTTCTTATTAGAAACTATTTATGAGTGGGTTTCTAAGAGATGGGTGGATGGATGGATGCAGTCTGTCATCTTGGTCAGAAAAGGTTTGGCTAACCATGTTTACTTTTCCCAACTGCATTGGTTGTACTGACTGTCTGCATTGTGACAAAATGGGTCCTAGCCACACTGTTCTGCTTGAGACACATGGACTCATTTTACAGATGAGAAAACTGAGGCTCAGAGAGGTTCTGCCTGGTGTGTGGTGGCCTTTACTTGCTTCCTCAGCTCCAACAGCCCAAAGGCTGGTGCCTGTTGTACATAAGGGTCTCTTGCTCTTCTTCCTTACATGTAAAAGTGCTTTTTAAAAAGAGTATTATTTGCCATGGCCCATGCAATTGTCTGTGATGTCAGAGACATACTCCTGGGTTTGTCATCAAGGATGAGGAAGATCTTCTATCCAGTTCATCACCACAACCTGTATCTAATTTGAGTGTGCTCACTTTCTGTCTAATTTAACTTTCCTCCCCTAAACATGCCATGCTTTTGCTGGCTCCCAGCTTTGCTTCTTCATGGGCTGGTTTTGCCCTCCCTATTGCTCAACCTGGCAAATGTCCACTCCGTGCTCAGCATCTAGTTTATACCTTCCTGGGATGCTGCCTACCACTAGGTTCCATGCCCTTAGAACTTCTAGATCATTCTGTTTTTGTGTGGTTTCACTCAAAGCAAAACTCAGATTTGGGTGTAGGTAGTATATTTGAGAAGTGAGCCTGGGGTTCAAGAATGAGGGTGCCAGGAGAGCAAAACAGGGAGAGAGAAAAGCAATAATAGGACACACTGTGGAGGTGACTCGGTTCCACTGCACCCTCTTGCAAAGCACAGAGAATGCTGCCCTCATCAACACCTGAGGTGCAAGAAGCTGGGACATTTCTCTGCTGGTTGACTGTAGCCCTAGGAGCCAATTCCTCTGCACTTTCTAGCCGTGCAGATGCAAGGACCAAGCAAGCTCTCTGGTTCTTCTGCAGTAATGAGCTGAAAGTACAGCCATGTGGGAAGGAGTTGAAACTTGATCAAACTTCACAGGTCAAGCCAAAAAGATGTGAGCTGGTTACCAGATGTGTCTAGCTCGATACTTACCATTCTGCTCTCTCCCTTCGCTGCAGGTCCTTGAGGACCACAAGCTCTCCAGACAGACACAGTGCCACTGTCTCCATAGGGTGAGTGTCGCATCCCCAGCTCCAGAAAAGCAGGTTACTGCCACACTTAGGAAAGTAGTGAGTTGGTTGATTATTTAATTTAGCCTTCTTTCTCCTAAATTCTACTCACTCTAGAAAGTTGTAAGAAAGTAGGAGTCACATACACATCCCAAAGTTACCAGAAGCAAAGGGGAAAGCAGGTTAGCTGGGATTCTTTATCGAAGGTATCAGCAAAATTTGAGGCAAAATCATAGCTGGTAATTGGCTTTTTTCAATGAAATAGCCTCAAATAAGCTAAGCTAAATGAGTGATAGTCCAGGCCACAGTCAGAGCTCCTGGCATTTCCTGTCAGGGATTTGCTGACCCACTTACAGCTCTTTACCTTTTCTCCATTGTCCCTTCACTTTCTTTACTGTGACCTCCTGTCCATTCCTTACCCCTTCTCGCGGACATCTTTGGCTTGCCAGGATGCCTTTCAGACAAAGGCCCCTGAAAACCCAGAGGGCAGCTGTGAAAGGTGGAGTTTCACAAGTGTTGGGCATAGCCAGTCACATAGCTGACAGAGGCACCCATGATAAATGAGTAGGAGATGGGTTCTTGTACTTCTGGCTGTACATTTTAGTAAGTAAAGGGCTAGAGGGAGGCCAAGGGACCAAGTGACCACTGTTCTTTCCAAATAAACACAGAGTCCTGACACAGTCACAGTTTGAGAGGAGGTGGTACAAGTAGAGAAACTGAGTGTAGTTAGTGGGTCTGTAGAGGTGGGTGGCACCCCTTATCCACCCCCATTCTTGCATACCCCTGTGGGCCTCTAGGCTGTGGAAGTTCTGCCCTCTAAGCTAGATCCAGTTAGCTGCTGGGACCTGCCTGAGGGAGACCTCTCCACACTGCTCACACACACCAAGGGGAGTACTGAGGCAGGGGCAGGGAGAGGGAGTAAGAGCCAAAGGGACATCTGGTATCTGGGAGGTTGATGGCAGCCTCCCTCCATCATTGTCAGATGCTATGAGGGAAATCCTGGTTGGCACTGACAGCCATGCCTGGCACATCTGCTTCATCCCAGACCTGCCTGAGTCTGTCTCCGAGCTCTGTGCATGAATGTGTGTGTATGTGAAAGAAAGAGACAGAGATGGACACAGGGACAGAGACAGAAGCAGAGAGACTAGAGAGAGATCTTATCAATGCCCAATACTTATTTTCTATAATAAATAATGATAACTAAATTTATTGGGTGTTTTTCCAGTTCTGTGATAGCTGCTTCACAGATATTTAACCCTCCCAACAACACTTTGAGGATGAAGTTCTATGAGTTTTCTCACTGCACAGATCAAGCATTGAGTCCCAGAGAGGTTATGTGGCTTACCCAAGGTCATACTGAGTTAAGCGGACTCACCAAGCTCAACCCGGGTAGATCAAAACCTAGAAAACCAGGTTGTAGCCCCAGTAGGTGGTTAGAGAACACAGGATTTGTTCAAAGTTTGGCATACAAGGGTGTGTGTGTGTGTGTTCCATGAGTCTGTCGTGTGCTTGTGTGAGGGCATGTGTGGCCCCTGTGGGCACACATATGTGACAGTAGCATTTTGATCACAGATGGCATGGGTCTGAAACACAGTACTGTGATTTCCCACCTGTGTGAACTTAGGGAGCTTAAACATCTCAGTCTCAACTTCGTCATCGGCAGACTTGTGCCTAGCACCCAGGATTAGGAGCATTTATAAGGGTGACATGGGGACTCCCTCATGCTGCGAAAAGTGTTCTGAGGATAGAATAATGTTCAATAGTATGCCACATATTTATTGATAAAATAGTAATAGGAACATTTTGATGCAGTGCTGTGAATCTGTTTCCTGCTTTAGTCCTCCCAACTCTACTCAGGAGGCAGGTATCATTATTTCCATTGTACAGACAAGGCATTGAGACTTAGATACTAAAAAAATTAGCCTAAAGACAACTATCTATGTGTGAGCAGAGAAGTCACCCTTGCTCTACACTCACACACACACACCCTGTCTTACACACTCTGTGGATTCTGTGTCACTTGTTTACCATTCATACGGGCTTGAATCTTTACTTATCCCAAATTAGGAGTTGTGCCTACTTTGCGACAAGTTTGCCACAGAGCTGCTTTGAAAAGACAACCTCTTGCAGCTTTTTAATTGCCATTATCTCTTTGAACATTTGGAATTTGTAATGAAATCACTTTCCAGCCCTGATTCTTCCCAAATTCAATATTCAATTTCCTTTTGGCTTTTTTGTCTCCCCAGCAATGAAAAGATCAGTAACTTTATAGAACATGTGAGAGGTTGGTAGAAGTTTCCTGGGGCTTCGAATGTTGTGTTATGTTATCTTCGGAATAACTTTGAAGTCCCAAGGGTGTAATCGAAGCTGTTATTATGTCATGGAACTGATTAGCAATGCCGGCGGGAAACATTAATTCATGCTGACATCATAGCTGGCTTTGCAATCAATCAGTTTATTTTGCTTCTTTTTGCCCCGCCCCCAGTGTCTTCATGTAAAGGTGAGGGGCCACTTTCCCAGGGAGTAGAACAGAACATGGTTGGATTCCCCTAGAAGGGACCGAACTCACCCACAGCACCACAACCTCCTGACCGCACAAGGAACAAATGAGACAAAGCCTTTGGCAGAAATCAGAAGCATGGAGGGGCTGCTGGCTCTTTGATTTGCCTGGAGAGGTTCTGATTTAGTTGGCATTCAGACTCTTGATATATAAAACTTTTTAACTCAGTAGTCAGCATGGCTGCCTGAATCCATTTGGTTCCGGTCATTTCTGATTAGGTTGATAGCTGGTGGCTTTGGTTTGCCGGCAGCTGAGCAGGCCTTCATTGGGTAAGATGATCACATCCAAACTATCTCTTTCTTCCACACAAAAGTACATTTCATTGACAAAGAAAGCTGCAAAGAGACATGGAGACTCCTATTATCTCAAATTGTTAATATTTAACATGCATTAAAGAGCTATCTTTCTGTTCGCCACGTACAATTAATTTAATCACCGATGCACTGTTAAGTATCTATCAGAAATGCGAATTTTTTCACAATGTATTAATCTGGTAATGATGTCTTTTCTTTTACCTTTAGATGAGTATGATTATTTTATGTTACATGGAGTGCTCTCTTGGGAGCGGGGAAGAAATTGCAGGAAGGAAGAACCTAAGGACATCTAACATGGAGTGGGAACCCCTTCCTTCTTCAGGGCACATGTGGTCTTGTCAACTCCCTCACTGTCACCCCTAGATCTACATACCACCTTGCTGGAGCTCCAGATGAAACTGTTCGGGAAACTGGGGTGTTCATTTTCTTGTGCCAATTTTTGATCTGGAAGATGGAAGCTCCATTGTCTGTGACAAACAAAGGCAGGAGAAAACTGAGAAGGATGGATTTGCTCTAATCACATATGTTGATGGCTGCATTTTTCTACCAGGAAACCACCTACTCACAGTTATAAGACCCCCAAATTCCCTATATTCCCTCTTCTAAATGTTCATGACAGAACTACTTGTTCATTATCTGTGGTCAACCACTAGACTTAGGCTATAAGAAGACCAGGACCCTATTTGCCATGCTTACTGCTTTGTTCTCAATTTTGGGCACATACCATGTGCTCAAGAAAGACTTTTGAATAAATGAGTGGCTCAGCCAGAGCTAAGCAGAAAAAGAATTCACTCCGATGGTTTAAGATCTTTAACAGAGGGGCGACTTCAAAGTCGTGGGTAGCATTACGGGAATAAAAAAGGGATGACTGACATCCATATGCCAGCAACAGCAGGTAGCTGTTATCACTGTGAAGCTTTAAAGGACAGAGGGAAGGAACAGTGTTATCAAAACCAATGAGATCTGGAGCCTTGGAGGACAGACCGCCTGAAAGAAACCATGGTCATGGAAGGTGAGAGTCTCTGCCTGGGAATGTGGCCCAAGAAAGAGAAAGAATAGAGATTATACCCTTAACTTCTCCCTCCTCACCCTCTCCAAAATTCTCATGGTGCCTCCTTTGATTAAACTCAAATGAAATCCAGACACAGGAGAAGCTAGATGATCTTACGAGTCACCTACCAAGATACAAACAAGGGAAAGAAAGATGGGGCAGAGGGCTGGGGAGAGGCAAACCAGCACTCTCAAAAACCTTGGATCATTTTGGATTTTGGATTTTCAGGATAGGGATACTCAAAATCTATGGAAATGCTCTAAAATCCTGAAAATCTCCAAAATATGAAACATTCTGGTCCCAAGCATTTTGGACCAGAATGTTATGCAAACTTGTCTGCCCAGCACACAGCCAAATGGAAGGAAAGAAAGAACAACCCAGGGAGGTGGAGGCAGGAGGATTGTGGGTTTAAGGCCAGCCTGGGCAAAGGTATCAAAACCCCATCTCAAAAACAAAATACAAATAAAAAAGGGCTAGGGCATGGCTCAAGTGGTAAAGCCTAGCATGTGGGAGACTCTGGGTCCAATTCCCAGTACCACCGGAAAAACTAACAAAAAAACGGAACCGCCAAAGTTGATAGCACAAAACCCCTTTGCTCACAGAGAAGCCTCATGGACAGTGAGGATCCTGTTTATTCTTACTCTATAATATAACAATATTTGGGGTGGTACTTTGGAAACAGAAGTAGAAGCAAGCCTTTCAAAAAGGCATGGCAAGATTTTATTAGAAGCTGACAACTGCAGACAGAGCAGCCTAGGGCACTCTGTACTAGCCTAGGGTCACCTAGTGCAAGACCAACTTCCCCCACACACATCAACAGCCTTGAGAATACCACTGTTTTAAAAGCAATGTCTATCCCTGTCTATGGCTTGGTTAGATGACCCATAGCCTCTACAGCAATAGGCAGGGAACTACATTGTGCTCTTTGAAATCCTCAAAGATTAAATAAAAGACTGCAATTCAAGAGGGAGAACACCTGACTATTTTGTAGATCAGCTTATTCCTCTAAGTGCCAGATGACTGGAACCTTGTTGGAAATGGTTCGACTATACACAGCATGATGGCGGTTGTCTTCCTGCATCACCTTCACTCCCCCACCAGGGAGATACAGTTCACCTTCTTCCTAAAACGCAGAGTTGACCAAAGACAGAACTGAGATACCTCAGCCAGTACATCTAGTTCTATTGAATAGTTGAACAAATGATCCATGAGACTCAGGTTTCTCTTTTTCTTTCTTTCTTTCTTTCTTCTCTCTCCTTCCTTCCTTCCTTTCTTTTTTTCATTTGTTGTTTTTCAGAGATAAGATCTCTCTATGTAGCTCAGGCTGGCCTCAAACTCTCCTTCCTCCTGTCTCAGCCTCCTAAGTGCTGAGATTACAGGTATATATCACCAGGTCTGGCCCTACACTGAGATTTTGTGTTTTTGTGGCTTTATTTAAGTCTCACCAATACCCCATGAAATATTATTTGCCCCATTTTACATCTGAGGAAGCAAATTATAAGAAGTCAATTGATGTGCATAGTTGCACAGTTAGAAAATGGTAAAGGTGTGTATGACAGCCAACATGAATTGGAGACCTTATCTTTTATGTGCTTGGTAGTGTCTTAAGTTTCAGGATTATAAGTATGCATAAGATATAACTCTTGCCCTCCACCTGTTTTTATTCTTATGTGGAAAGCGGTCATGCATTCGAATAACGAGAATGATGCTTGGAGAAATACTGTAAGTGAGGTCTACCCCAGTAGGAACGGAGCAGGCAGCCAGCCCACAGCACAGAGTGAGGTCAGACCTGGTTTGAAGGTAACTGGGAACTTACTTGGCCACACTTCATGTGGAGAAAATGAAATGTGCAAAGCCATGGAGGTGTCAGAGGTCACTGAGAAGAAATCCAGAACAGAGGAGAAGTGAGAGGGAAAAAGAACAAGGAGCAGGAAGGCAGTACAGAAGCCAAGAATGCTAAGTGACTTGTCAAATTCACACACAAGGTGGGAGCTAAAGCCAGCTCTGCTCCTAAGCCCAGCGCTCTTGTGGTTGAGTGGTGGTTAAGCGAGGCCAGCTGGAGTTAGAAAACATGCCCTGCTGTCAGGGCTCTGCTCGGGTCACCCTCTTCTGCCGCAGCACGCTTCTAGTTAACACGTAGTTTTCAAGCCACACATACTAAGAGCCAAACCTGAAGGAATACAAAGGTTTAAACCATTCATAAGGGCTGGAGGTGTGGCTCACGTGGTAAAGTGCCCGTCTCATAAGCGCAAAGTCCTGAGTTCAAACCCCAGCATTGCCAGTAAAATAAACATTCATAAGTCATTGTTGTATTGGAGATGAGACTTCACGGTAACAGCACAGTCAGGGAAACAACTGTGGAAATCCTCAGCTGAACTGCAAATAATCAGCCCCTCTTGGTCTTGCTTCATTTTCTTCCTCTAGTCCATGCTAGGTGATTCTGTTATTTTAACTTTAATTTTTAAAGTTAATTTTTAAAATGTTCCCCCTCCATACTCCAAATCCCACAGACGCACCCTTGGTGTATTTAGCTGAGGCTCTTTCCATCCAGCCCTCCGGCATCCGTGCTGACAGTGCTTCTCCTTGCACATATTAGGTAGCTTTGGCTATAAATTTTATTCTATCAGCACTGGAATAATTTATAATTGCTCTTCCTGCATCAAAATACATGATTATTCACACCAAGTGGGGTACAGAGACTCAATTAGCCTCAGGTCAAGTTTTGCCTCCAAAGAAGTTTGTGCCGAACCCGTGATGAAGTCTTATTTCCACAGAGGTTGTGTGCAGAATTGTGGGCAGGGATTGTTCTCTGCTCTGTCTGTGGTGTAAACCTTACGTTCAAACTCTGCCAATGCAGTCCCTTCAAGACAGGGACTCCCTTCAAGATGGAGTCTGTGAACATTTGGGAAAATGTTTCCAGAATGGACACACAGAAGAGGGGTTTCCTAGGGGGGCAGGATTTCTGAATTTGATTTCACTAACTACTGCCAGATTGTCTCCAGGATAGTGCTGCAGTTTAATTGTCACTAATTCAGGAGGGAGGTCTTCTGTTTCCTAAGAGCCTCACCATCACTTCTCATTTTCTCATTGTCTAATTTCCTCCCAACTCAATCAAAGTATACCACAGTCTTCTTTTATTTTCATTGCTCTGATGAACCTTACATATGTGGGCTGTTCTTGTTTCCTTTAATGGGATACACCTATTCATCTCCTTTTAGTTCTTTCCCTGTGTTTGTCCTCTCTCTCTCTCTCTCTCTCTCTCTCTCTCTCTCTCTCTCTTTCTCTTTCAGGTCATAAATACATTTGTCTTGTTTACTATATTTTTTATGTTTTACTCTTCATATATATTTGTCCCCAATTCACCTAATTCAGATGAGTATATTTTCATCTATGGCATAAAATTGTGACCCAGTTTTTTCTCTGTTACGAGCCAATTTCTCCATTTAACAAATAACCTGTGCTTTCCTCACTCATTGCTAATGTTACTTCTGATAGATAGCAATGAAATGTGAAACTCTGCTAAGATGCTGATGGAAATTGAATTGACTGTATGGATTTTGGGGGAAATTTTGTGTTTTTATATTGTTTAAACCATTCCATCCATGAAAATGGTATGTCTCTTCCTGCATTCAGATTTTCTTTTAAAAATCTTTAAAAATAATTCCCCTTTTTCTCTGGGAAGCTTTTTGCATTCTTGATACCTTGTAATTTTACCTGATATTATAAATGGTATAACTTTTATTACCGTTTTCTAATTCGATATTGCTAATGGAAAGTTTCCATTGACTTACATTGGTCTTAAAGAGAACACATTCCAAGTTCCTCAGTTGAGAACGCCTTTTGCTCTAGGTTTCTTATCAGGTTGTGGCTATTCTCTGCTATTCTTTAAAAAATATTTTAAAAGAAATCTTAAGTTATTAAAAATTATTAAAATTTCTGTTTCTATTGAGATAGTCTTGCAATTTTTTCCTTCAATTTCTTAGTGTGGTTAATTATATCAATTTTTATGATATTTAACATACTTATTTTCCTGGGATACATCCTAATTTTGATGAAAATGCATTATTAAACTTGACTGATCATTTTTCTTATGATAATCAGATCTTCATTCTCAAGTAAACTTTATTATTTTAGTTTTTTTCTGTGTGTGTGTGCATGTATCTGAGAGAAAGAGAGAAGAAAGACTATGTTAATCTATATACAAATAAGATTTGGGCAAATAAAAATGACACTAGTCATGTGGCCAAGGAACAGAACAAGGATAAATTCTTTGAGTTCTGTGACATCTATAAAGTTTAAGCATACTTTAGAATACATTGTATTGTTTTACTTATTTTGTCAAATTTTTTCTTGAAGTTACTATTATTATGGTTCATCTTAGCAGGAGAGATGGCAAATGAAAAAATAAGATACTTCATTGTCTTTGTCATTATAAATGATTACTTATGACCTGACATATTTGGGGGAAATTAAACCTTTAAAAAAAAAATCAGAGTGGGGATCGGAGGAGTGGCTCAAGTGGTGAGCGCCTGTGTAATGAGGCCCTGACCTCAAACCTCAGTGCCGCCAGAAAACAAACAAAAAAAATCAGAGTGGGAAGAGAGAAATAATTTTTCTTCTGCAAATACTATGTACCAGGTGCCATGTTAGGAGTTTTATATATTATACCTCATTTGGTCCTCACAAGAACACAGTCAGACAGATATCACTACATCCTCAATTTACAAAGTAAGAAACAGAACAAGAAGCTGAACAACCTCTTAGTGACCACTGGGCAAGGACTCCGAGCAGATCTGCCTAACTATCTGAAGTGTTTTCCTTTTTTTTTTACACCCTTGTGTTCAGGACTGCTAATCTGCCTTCTCCTGTCCTTGTGAATATGCCCTTGCTTATTTATTTATGAGCAACCAGACCTCCTAATTTACTTTCCTTTTGCTACGGAAATAACCCATGGGTAGTAGTTGCCAAAAGTTCTCCAGTTAGCCTATAAACATTTTCTTCTTCTGTCTTAAACCTAGGGGAATCTCATGGCTGGCTGCCCCCAGGAAGCAAAAGCAATAGCTTTGACATTCTTCGTGACCTCAAATCCAACCAGGAGCTTTGAAAAGTGACCTATTTTACAGATAAAACAAGAAATAGACACCATAAGTATGGAAATTCCAGTTCCCACTTTTAATTCTGGTTACTGAAAGAATATTTGCTGGATCAACTTATAGAAATTTGAAGAGCATAGAAAATCTCTATTTGGGTCTGGAAACAAGACATAAAATTATTGTAGTAGAAGAATAAGTAGAAAGTGATAAGAACAATCATAAATATACAGAGCTATAGTTTTTTTACAGTCATCATATCAGTTTCATGTTCTTTATTTCTTTTGGTCCTCCCAAGAATGTCTTAAAGCAGGTAAGTGAGCTTGTTTTATAGACAAGGAAATTGAGGCATAGAGTTTACACAAGTGCAATTGTTTGCATTAATGCCCTCCCATTCTTCACTTTAGCTGTTGTGTCCCATGGTCACATACATCTAAGGTTTCTGCCATTGAGAAGTACAGTCTATTTCCTGGCCCTTCATTCCATGTCTGAGGTTGTTAATTTGTTTTGGCCAATAGGGTGTCAGCAGACATGGGTACTGTCAAGACTTGAAATTGCTTGGTGTGCATGCCTGCATGTTTCTGTTTGTTCTCTTGCTCCTCAGACATTGTCATGAGAAGGACAAGCCAGGCTGGTTGAGGAAGAAGAGGAGACAGGTGTGGAGCAAACCTGACCCATCTATGATACCCCAGCCAAGTCCAACCTGGAGCAGATCCTCCCATCTCACCAGCAGAGTCTTAAACTTTAATTATCAGTGATTGTTAGTTTAAATCACAGAGTTTGGAAGGTAGTTGTTACACAGCAGTAGCTGGCTGATATATTTACCAAAAGATAGCTCGTAAGTGATAGAGCTGGAATAAGAATCCAGTTCAAATATGAAGCTTTACATACTTTCCACTATGCTAAGTTCTTTTTCATGCAGAAATGCATTTGCTTGACTGTGGAAATGTCTTAAACTGAGCTCGTCATGGGCAGGGACTGTATCTCACTTATTTTTGATTCACAAGAGCCTAAGTTAGTCTCTTGCACATGGGTAGGTACTCAGAAAATGTTCATTAAATAAATAAAAGACAAAAACATTAGGAATGTACCTCTCTTTCTCTCTCTCTCTCTCTGGTCTTATCTAACAGTTTCTACTTAATAAAGTTTTTTCAAAAAAAGGAAGGCATATTATTTTCAGTCAGTAAAGACCAACTTCTAAAAATAGGTCCCAGCAACTGCACAAAGAGGTGCGATCGTCATTTTCTTTTTCTGACATCTGTCCATATGTGGCCTATTTCCTCTCTGAAGAAAGATCAAACCCCATAAAATGCATCATTTATATGGCCTTGCCCATTATGAAACAGCATGGAGACCCTTAATGAGAAGGAAAGGCTGAGGAAGGGTTCCTGGAGTCCGGGGCCAGCAGACTGTGGTGAAAATGCCCAGCCCTTTGGGAATCGCAGGACAACAGAGCACACATCATGCCCCTCACCCTCACCCTCGTCCCCGCTCCCCCAGTCTGCACAACAGCTTGAGGTGGAGAATTTGCAAAACCTCATGGAGAGCTTTTTCCTCTGATTTTTTTAATCTCGGAAGCCCAACGGTGCCGATGAAGGAAACTGTGACATTTGCAATTTTCCAGGCACCAGTCCCTTCCATTTTCTTTCCTGGTGCTGCTTCCATGGTACAGTGAACCTCCAGCTCTGACAATAATTACAGCTGGAATAAAAAGAAGGGGGTAATAGGAACAAAGCGTCACTGTAATTGCCTTTTCATTATTTCCTAACAGCTCGTTATTCAGTCACAGGGAAAAATTACACAGTAATTGGCCGACAATAGGGAAGCCAGCACCGAATCCCACAACTGTGATATTTGTGCTTGTTGAGCTTTGGACGCTTTATTCATATTTTGATTAAACAGCTGGAGCATTAAACTGACATATGAATGTATCCTTGGTCAAATTCTGATGCGTTTGTTTCTACCCTGTTCAAAATATCAAATTTAAACTAGCACATACGGTACTATAAATACTGTAGTATTGCCTTTCAAATAAATTCCTCCTCTTTACTCCAGTTTGTAAGGATAGCACTGCGGGGGTAATAGCACAGACATCTTTTAACAAGTCAGTTTTCAGTTGGGTGTTTTGGAAAAAGAGATAAGAGAAGATGAAATCACATGGTGCATTTTTTTCTGCATTTAGGGTTTCCTGTCATTTAACTTTCTAAACCCAAGATCTTTACAAATAGACTCTTAGAAAACATCTACTCTTACTGCCTCCTACAAGCAGGGAAACTGAGGCACAGAGAGAGGACAGAGATGTCCAGTCATCTGTCTCTGTCCTAGTGCTAGTGAACAGGAAACCAAGACTCTGACTGTGTTCTATCAAAAGGATCTGTCTCCACATCCCCCTGTAAGAGGAGAGCTAGAAAAGACAGATAGGTAAGACTATGTTGTATGAATAAGTTTTTCTCCATGCATACACGCACAAGAGTACACACACACACACACACACACACACACCGGTACTACACTCTGGCCGATTGTAGAGCTTGGTTCAGGTGTTGCTTGCTCCCTGGATGTGATCGTGGGGTGGTCTCACGGGTGGCTCCATGACCATTTCCTGGGTTACTCCGGGTATCTAAGGGCCTCACCCGGGGCCATGTGCATCATGACGCACGAAAAGTGTTTGAGGGTGATGACAACGTGAGGAGAACCAATTCTTACCACAGAGCTTGGGTATCTTCTTATTCTAGGTTGCGTTAAATTTCTCTTGGTTACACAGGGAGTGTTTAGTTGGTGTCCACATGGCAGTGGTACACAGAGAAGGAAACCTTGCTGAAAAAGTGCATTAGAAAGAGTGAAACTACTTGATGGCGTGCTAATATGTGCACATGTTCTACTTCAAAGATAGAAAGTGGCAGACCATATGCCCATGGCCTTGAACCCATTTGAATAGGAGGTAGGAGATAACCAAGACCATGACTGAGGAATTGTTTTGGAAAGCAAGAGGAAAAGAAGGAAGTGGGGGAAAGGATAGTGTAAGTATACAACTAATACAACGAGCTAGGAAATAAAGTTGCTGCTTCCCACGCATCCACGTCTCATTCAATTCCTACAGCAACTCAAGGAGACAGAGGTACCACCGCACATTACAGACGCAGACACTGAGTCTAGAGCTGTCACGATTTACTCGAGATTATCACACTACTAAGTGCAGACCCAATGATGAAAATCCAGAACCTAAGCATTCACCCTGAAGCCATTGATAACCTTCAGGCCTTGCAATTTTCAGATCTTATCCAGTTTCTCAAGTCAATCCACAGAACATGTATTTAATGCCTACCCTCTGTAGTGCACTACAGGTATTAAAAATGAATTAAAATTCTCATTCTGGGCTGAGTGTGCTGCATGCCTGTAATCCCAGCATGTGGGAGGCAGAGGCTGGAGGATTGTGAGTTCAAGGGCTACGTGAGACCCTGTTTCAAAAAACAAAGCAAAAATAAAACCATAAGTTCTTTAAGGAGCTTGGCATCTCCCAGAGGAAACCATGAAACAAGGCATGGATTGGCCATTCCAAGGAAAAGCCTCTCCTCTGACCATGATGACTGATTTTGGATTCACTCAGAAGCAGACACTGAGTCAAAGATTCAAGGACAACCAGTTTATTTGGGAGATGATTCTAAGACATGTGGACACAGGGTAAGGAGTAAGACAAGAAAGGGCAGTGCTGTGCCAAGCACCAGTGGCTCACATCTGTAATCCTAGCTACTCAGGAATCTGAGATCAGGAGGATTATGGTTCAAAAGCCTGTTCAGGTAAGTAGTTCATGAGACCCTATCTTGAAAATACCCAACACAAAATAGGGATAGCAGAGTGGCTCAAGTGGTAGAGCACCTGTCTAGCAAGTAAGAGGCCCGGAGTTCAAACACTAGTACCACCAAAAAAAAAAAAAGGCTGCAATGAAGGTTACTGCTGAGAACATTCAATCCTAATGACATCAGTCTCTAGCATACTATACTATCCAGCCACAGCTTACATCTAGAAAGGTTCTTATTAACCCATCTTGAGCCCTTTTTTCTGCCCATTGTCACAACTTTGCAGGGCCACCATGCATCTTGCCTTCAAGGCTTTGTGAATGGTCACAGTGTTGGCTGCAAGCTCCCCTTCTACACTCTGCCTTTCCCAACCAGCTGGGCCAGAGGAGGCCTTCCTCTGCCCCTTGCTCCAGGGCCAGCTCACTGTGCAACTTCCATTCAGTGTCAGCAGTAAGACGCCACGATCCATTATACACATTTCTCAAGTCCCTGAAGCTCCAGCAAATCTAAGGATTTTGTTTCTGTTTTCATTGGTTTGTTTGCTTTGCTTTTTTGGTTTTTTGATCTTACGTGGCAACAAAACCTGACCTAAACTGACACAAAGCTATTTATAGTTTTTACTTGATCTAAATATTCATACATTTCATTGCATAAATATTCATGTCTTTGGTTACAGAATGTAGTCTCAGACCCTGCTGAGATTTTATATAATAAATGATCTGTGCACCATATTTCTTTTTCTAAAAGCTGAACAAGTCTGAATTATAAAACACATCTGGCCTGAAGGGCTCGGCTGTGGAGTTGTGAGCCTCTAATAATAATAATAATGATAATTGACACTACTATGGTCTGTATTTTTTGTATATTTTGTGGTTTTAATTCTCATGAGGACCTGATAAAATAAACTCTATTAACCTTCCTATTTTCCTAACATTCCTTGGGAAAAGAAGGTACAGAGATGTTCTGTAACTTACCTAAGATCTCACAGCTAGTAAATGCCGGAACCAGAGTTTGAACCCAAGGGAGTCTGGCAGCATTCAAGCTCTCATCTGCTATGCTGTAGAATCCAGCCTTAAGGTTGTTCATAGCACTCAGCCCAGACTTGTCATCTGGCTCATCCCTGGATGCTCTGTTGGGGTTCTTGCTCCTTCTGACTGAATAATTGACTGATCTCCAAGTCTCACTTGACTCCAAGTCCAAGCTCCCACAGAGTTGGTCCTTGGTTTCCATCTCCCTGTAGGAGGCAACTTTCAGCAGCTTTTGCCAACTTGAGTGTTCTTCAACCCTTCTCGCTCCATGGCCTGGGGAGCAGCTTGCCTCTTGCAGTTTAGTCCTTGATGGAACTGGAGAACATCATTCTGAGCAAGGTTAGCCAGGCTCAGAAAACCAAAAATCATATGTTCTTCCCTCATATGCGGACTTTAGATCTAGGGCAAATACAGCAATGTGGCCGAACTTGGGTTACATGATAAGGGGAGACACACACGGGAGGTATGGGGATAGGTAAGAAACCCAAAACATGATAGTACTTGATTTCCCCACTGCAGAGGAGCTGATGCAGAAACCTTAAAGTGACAGAGGTCAACAGGAGAAGGGGATCAGGAACTAGTGAAAAGGTCAGTTAGAGATTAATCAACCTGGTGATGTAACACATTTGTACATGGAAGCAATGCTAGGAATCTCTTTGTATAGTTATCCTTATCTCAACTAAGAAAAATGCTTTCCCTTTCTTATTATTGCTTATACTTTCTCTTCAACAAAATTAGAGATAAGGGCAGAACAGATTCTGCCTGGAAACAAGGGGAAAGGGAGGGGATGGGAGGGTAGGGGGAAGAAATGGCCCAAACAATGTATGCACATATGAATAAACGAATAAAAAAAAAAGGGAAGAGGAATAGAATAGGGAGAAAACGGAGAGGATGAACCAAACTGGGAAACAATATATGTATATATGGAATGTTATGAAAGCACCCTGGACAACTATCATATACTAACATAAACATTAAAAAAAAAAACTGGCTGATTCATGAGCCTGGGATATATGGTCCCTTCTTAAATGTCTCCCCTGAGCCCCAGCACCTCACCCCTGCCTCTTCCATGTCTGCAGCCTCCACCTTGCCTGCTGCTCTAAGGTTAAAGACCGTGTAGGTCCGTGCTCTGAGCACTATCTCAGCATGTCAGGACACCGTGACAAGTAACAGCAGTCAGAAGTAACTGAATGGGGAGGTCCAGGTCTAGACTCCTTTGCTGAGCAGACATGACCTTGCTTTTGAAATGACTTTCATGCTTGGCACTGTAGCAAATACTTCCATAGTGCCAGAGCTAGGATTTGAATCCAAGAAAGCTGGATCCAGAGTCCTGCTCTTAACCATGATGATGACAAGTGCTTGTTAAGTGCTCATTCTGTGTCAGTCGCTGTGACGAGCACATGCCTTGGCTGTTAATCCTCACAACAGCTCAATGGCGAAATTATGGCTTCTGTATCCATTTGCTTATATGAAGAACCCAAAGGGCTGAGAAAGCGGCAGCCCCGGGCCTCAGGCCTCCTCTTCCAGTCATCTGTTATCACCATAACTGTGGAACAAATCACTTCAAAACCCAGTGGCTTAGGAAAATAGTCATTTGGTCTTCCTTGCACATCTGTTGGCTGGGTGGCTTTTTATCTCATCTGGGCTCCGGGGAGCTTGACTCCATGCTGAAGGTGGGGTTCGGGTCCTGTGGCCTGTTCCAACATGTTCTTTATATGCTGATGGCAGAAACATAAGAAGGAAAACATGATCCCCCCACACAAACATGAGCCTCTGGTCCTATCAAACCCACTAACAACCACTGGCCAATGGCAGACACATGGCCAAGTCCCATGTCAGTGGATGGGAGTGACACCTGACGCACCAGGAGGTAATGGCAAGTAGTGTGGCCAAGGCCATATCAAAGGAGGCTCCTCCCTGTGGTGTCAGGGCAATGGGAGGCGGAGACATCAAGAGCTAGTGAGTCACTTACGCTACCACCTACAAACAGATAGAGCCAAAAATCCCCAGGGCTTTCAAGCGCTAAAGCCTATTCTTTCAAGAACTCGTTTTGAGTTGTAACAAGTACTCAGGGCACATCTTTGGTCATACAGGAAACAATGCCTATGAAGAGTATTGGATTTTTGCTCTTGACCTTGAAGCAGTAGACATGAAAGCAGCTCGTACCACATGTGTGAGACAGTGCGGTAGCCCAAGCCCTGGAGGTCTCACTTAAGTGTGCACTTTGCCATGGTGACATGCTGTCCTCTGTGAACACATCGTCCTGCCTTTGCTTCTTTCTGGGACTTGGACCTATTATTAGAAGGCTGACTCTTGTCACCTCTTTATACATGCTGTCATTCAGTCTCGAAATGCATCACCCAAGTCCAAAGCAAGTCCATTTGGATTCTTTGCTTGGCTGACCTGTTCTCTTGTGTTTACAAGGGGTTGTTAGAAATAGCCAAGTTTTGGTGCTGTGTTTTCACTGGGAAAGTGCAATGAAAAGAAAAGGTTCCCAGTGGATTAATTTATTTGTATTTGGTTCTAACTCCTGACATTTGGAAAAGGCTTAAAGATCTTATTAATGTTTGCTATTTTGATCTGCTTTGGAAGATGATAGATTAAACCACAGAATCCAGGAGAAGAGACTTTCTATTTTCCTTTCCAGAGGTACAGGGTCTGAAACTATTTTCCTATGTGCCAGGATGGCTGGTCCTCACTTGTCACAGCTGCATCTTACCAGACATTCTGGGTAGGTTCTAGCAGTGCTGCCCTCTGTGCATCCTCAAGCCCTCCAGTGAGCCACCACCACGTGATCAGAGCTAATGCATTCTTGCTCCAAAATGCTTCAATTTTAACATACCATTGACATAACTTTATGCAATCTTCACAGAGTTCTGATAAACACACTACCATCTTTTGTTTCAGTTCTCATCATTCCACCACTCAACTCAAAAATCCTCCATATCCAAACACCTTACCTCTACCACCTGACATTTTCACACTCAGGACTAACATCCTGCTAATCCCTTTGTCATCACTTGCAGTAGGCAAAATTCTCATTTAACTTCCAAGATTCCTACCTGTGGTATACAAACTCCACACAGTGTCCTCTGCTCCAGTATAGGAGGGACTTATAGATGTGATTAGGTTACTAATTAGTTGACTTAAAATCAATCAACAGAGTTATCCTGGGTGGGCCTGACCTAACTAAGTGAGCCTTTAAAACAGGGATTCTTGTCTTTAGAAAGTTTCTCTTGATGGCTTGAAGGAGTGAGCTGCCATATTGTGGGAGGGTCCTTGGAGGGACTGTGAGTCAAGGATCTGAGAGTGGTTCCACCAACAGCTAACAAGAAAACAAGATCCTCTGTTGTGCAATGGTAGGGAGCCAAATTCTGCCAGCAACCACATGAGCTTGGAAACAGAATTTCAGAAAAGAATGCATCCTGATGGGCTCCTTGGCTTCAGCCCATAAGGCCCATGAGGCCCTACTCAGAGTCCAGCTAGCCTATGCCCAGATGTCTGATCCCGGAAGCTGAGATAACAAATGACTGCAATTGTATGTCACTGGGTTTGTGCTCATTGGTTACACACAAAGCAGCAGAAAATGAATGTTCCCTACTCTCAGGCCACGGCCAAGTTCTCGTTATACCCATAGCCAGGCACATTGTCCTGCTTCCAGGAGAGACTTTGAATGTGAGTCTTTTTTTCATGCTTTGAGCTCTTTCTTCTCTCTGTACCTAAAGCATAACCCTATACTGCTTTTCTTGTAGTCCTAGATGTATTTTAGCTAGTTGTCTTTTTTAATGCTATAATTCTTTTCCTTTATGCTATAAACTTATTAGTGCGTGTTTTATTGATTCTCTTAGACTGTGGTCTTCTTTGGAAGGGGTCAATGTCAACAATAAGTAAGTACACTAATTCTTGTACCCCCCATTACCAAACCCTCACATGGTACCTAACACCCAATAGGGGGTTAATAAATCCCTCTCTCTCCCCCGCTGCAGCTCTTGCTATATAGCCCAAGCTGGTCTCAAACTCATGATCCTTCTTGCCTCAGCCTTGGACTGCCAGGGTCACTAGTGTGTATGCACCACCATGCCCAGCTAATGAACGTTTATTACCTGAGTGGATCTTTCCAATGCCTTTCAGAATTCATAGTATGTGCTTGACACTTTTTGTTTGGAAAATTTTTCTAACTTAATGCATAGTGATTTTATGATATTAAAAATATCTCCATGACCAAGAACCAGATAGAGACTTCTCTCCCTGTAGTTCATGTAGCCGCTCTCACACTCCTCTCTCTTCAGTTTAGTTAAGAACGGTACTAATCTCTTATGTGCCAGGCCTTGCTCAGCCCCTGCGCTGTTGAGCTTAGAGTCTAAGCAGGGAGAAGAGTGGCTAACCATGCCAGTTTGCCAAGTCTCAAGGTTTATCAAGACATGGGACTCTTGGCTCTTAAACCAGGGCAGGGTCAGGTTCAACAGATAGTCCATCACCCTAAATGAGGGAGATATGCATTGAAAGTCAAGTTCAACAGAGGGTGACAGCATGCTTTGGAGGGTCAAGGGCAGTGGCCTTATCAGCTAAGCCCTGAAGAATATCTAAGAATCGTCAAGAGAAACTGAGCTAAGTAGGTGTGTGGCAAAAGTGTAGGCTTAGCTGCAGAATAAGCAATGTCTTGGCAGTGAGAGAGTAAGAGACAGAGGACAGCTCTTCAGAGAATTGCAAGTATTTCATAGTCAATTATTAGTATCTATTGGCCATGCTAAACTGTGCATGCATGCCTATGTGTGTGTTTGTGTGTGTATTTAAGGGGTAAGGAAGTGGTCAGTGAAGGTAAAAATACCAGGCAGAAGATAGAATGTACTCAAAAGAAAACAACTTGACAATACACAAGACTCTGAAACACCTCTGTAAGACAATCAAGATGAGTCAAGGTATAGCAAGAAATGTGGCTCAGAGAGAGAAA
Source organism: Castor canadensis (assembly GCF_047511655.1). Taxonomy (NCBI): domain Eukaryota; kingdom Metazoa; phylum Chordata; class Mammalia; order Rodentia; family Castoridae; genus Castor; species Castor canadensis. The sequence continues at coordinate 30,777,718 of NC_133400.1, forward strand.
GACCAAACCATGGAGGCTTTGGAAGCCGTGCTGAGTTTGGGCTCATCTAATAGACAAGGGGATAACAATGAGCCATTGGTTAGTGGTAGGGTCTGGATATGAAGTGTCCCCCCCCAGAAGGCTCCTATTTTGAAAGTCTCAATGCAATGTTTACAGGAGGGTTTTTTTTTTCAGAAATGATCAGATTATGAGGGCTCTTACTTAGTCAATGGATTAATCCCTTGACAGAGTCACAATCCATAATTGAATGGACTATTGGAAGGTGGTGGAAACTGTGGAAGGTGGGTCTGACTAGAGGAAGTGGGTCACTGGGATGCCCTTGAAGGGTGTATCGTGTCTCCAGTCTCTTCCCTCTGTCTCTCTCCTTCCCGGCCTCTGTGAGGTGACCAGCTTTGCTCTCCCACACACCCTCTATCTCACTTCATGCTCAAATTGGTGGAACCAAGTGACTATGGAATAAACTTCTAAAACCATGAGCTCAAATATACCTTTCCTCCTTTAATAACTTTTTCTCAAGTGATGAAACACTGACTAACACGAATAGTATTAAACAAAGGAGTGACAAGGGCCCATTTGTACTTCAGTTGGATCATTTTGGTTCCCTGATTACATGATGGACCTCAAGACAAGCAGCAAGGTGACAACATGCATACTGTTGAATGTATCCAGGGAGACATAACAGTGACCCAATTTGAAGAGTGACTGTGGAACTAGAGAGAAGGGAGACAATGAGACCACATGATCAATAGGACTTAGTGCTGGATTGGACGAGGGGTTGGGTGGTGCAGAAAAGAATGGAGTCAAAGATGAGGTCAAGGCCTCTGGCTTGGGTCACTGAGGCAGCTGAGGTTCTAAGTTATGAGTTGAGAACAGAGCAGGACATGCATATAAGATTCTGTTAGATATACAAGTTAAAGTTGAGGAACCTGTGGAAAGTACATTTTAGTAGGTCAAAGGAGTGAGGAATCAAAGTGGCAACAAAAGGATCTAATGAGAGCCCAGAGCCATACTCAAGCAGTGGTAGGGAAGGAGCAAATTTGAAGTTGACTAGTGAATGGGGGTGGGAAATGTAGATTGTGGGTGGAGTTTGTAGGAAACTTGGTTGTGAAAGAAAGGCAAGGACAAGCCAGAGTGGGAGAGGATGAAAAATGAAGGTGTCCATCAGACCCTTTGGTTACAGCTCTGGTCCCTTGTGTATGATTACAGTCAACCCTCGAGAGCCACATGTTCTGCACCCACAGATTCAACCAACTTAGGACTGAAGACACCAACAAAACATTGCATCGGTACTGAACACGTACAGACATTATTCTTGTCATACTTCCCTAAACAACACAGTACAGGGAATATTTATGTAGCATTCACATTGTATTAGGTATTACAAATAGTGACAGATGATTTAAAGTCTATAGAAAGATATGTATATGTTATATGCCAGTATCACACCATTTTATACAAGGGACTTGAGCATAGATTTTACCTATGGGGAGTCCTGGAACCAATCCCCATGTATACCAAGGAATGACTGTTTTCTCTTGCATGAATCAGTCCTTGATTCTTGAGGACTGGGAGACCTTGGTCTGTGTATTCATCTCTATGTGCCAAGTCTTCTCGGCCTAATTCCAGAATATAGCAGGTATTCAGTAACTGTGTGTGGGACAGCAGGTAGAGAACTTAAGTAAAGATGCAAAATTGTAACCACCTGGAAATTTGCATGGAGGTTATACTGAACTAAACATGGCTTAGAATGAATGTCTGGCTTTCTAATGTCAATGTTGTCTTCCTTGTAGCTTCAGGCCTTTGACAATCAGGGGTAGAAGGGACTGCTAATTGAAATCAATATCCATTTTCACAAGGCTTCTAATTTACAGTAATGTTTACAGTCTAGTAATTAGCAATAATTAGAGTGTTTGGTCCATCATCTACCATAGAAAGTAAATATATTTCAGCCATCAGTTTCTGAAATAAAGGCCAGTTTATCTAAGAAAGAAATTTTGGGTAATGAGAAACTGCAAAAGAAATGTTTGATGAAGGATATGATGGGCTGCACAAGTTAGACTCTTTAAATTAAAGTTAGGAATCCACTTCTTACAAAATGAATGAAATTGGATTGAGACACATAAACAGTGGCCCATCTGTGTTATGCTGCTAGAATAAAACAATTCAATAGGTACATCATCACCCCTTCTTTACCCTCTCCCTCTTTCCCCAAAGTCACGTACTGCATCGCCTCAAACCAGAGCACCTGCCCCTGTATGCCTTGAACGCTGCTCTGTGAGGCAGTGTGTCTAATAGCAAATACCATGTAAAGGTAAGAGTTCTGCTTCGTCAAAGAAGAGTAAATGGGAAGAAAGCAGAGCATCTGTGAAGAACTATCACAAAGCCTTCTTCCTGAAGGTGCGGAAGAGTAGCCCTCAGAAAATGACTTACTGCAGGAAACAGAAAAAAACATCAGAGCGCTATTCCTACATTCTCCATAGGAGAGAACACCATTTTTGAAGAGAAATTGAGAGCCTTAAGGCAGATATAAATGGACAACTGAGTCTCACAGAATGAGAGAAAGCAAGGAGCTATAAGCAAATTTAAAATGCAAAACAATTACAATCTGTAAAACCAAGAGAGGGCAAAATCAAGGGAAAGAGATAGAATAAATGAAACTCAACCAGAACTTGGGCAGCTCTGTCAGGACCGAGAGAAAACGATGAGGGAGTAGACAAGGTAGCAATGCAGGTCTCACCTAAGGATTGAATATGTTTCTGAGGAAGACAGCAAACTGGAATAAAAACAGTAGTCAAGCAGTAATTGAAGATGTATTTCCTGAGCTTGGAAGTCTGTTTGTAGATCTGAATATCATGTAACATTTTAGGCAAATCTATGAAGGACTCCAATTAGCCCACACCTTTATCTCAAAAATTATAAATATCCATACAGAAAAATCAGATCATCTAAAATGTATGAAAATCATGGAGCCTCTAAGTCCTCTTTAGACTGCCAAAACACTGTGGTCCATTGTCTACAGACTCTGCAGGAAAATGCTCTAAAACAAAGCTATGTATTTCTAGCAGTGTGTCTTTCCTATCTGAGGTATCAGGAAGAAAGAACCCTTACATGTAAAAACTCAGAAAAAGAATCAAAATTTAAAAAATATTTCTCAAACATCTTTAATGTAGCAGACACCATCCTAGGTTACAGTGATCTTGACAGCAGGGTTCCTGCCTCATGGGAAGTGTATTTAATAATAACAATCAGAAATAACCAAATAAGTAGATATTTGGTTAATATTGGGTAGATTATGCTGTAAAGATAAAGAAAGTGGAGCAAGAGGACAGAGCATGATGACAGTGTCTACTTTGGAAAAGGCTTCACAGAGCTCTTCTCTGAAGAAGACACAGAGAAGAGATGAAAGAGCAAGCCAAGAACAGGAAGTGCATATAAAGGCAATAGGAGGGAGGTTGCTTACCAAGTTTGGGGAAGGTTTGGGAAGTGGGGGTACCAGCAGAGGGGGAGGGGAAGAAATATGGGAAACCATTTTAGAGAGTGAAGCACACAGTAGGGTCTTTGAAGAGGATTTCAAAGCTTGGATTTCATTTTAGACACAATAGGAAACCACTGTGTGGATTTTCTCCAAGGGAGAGATGCGGTCTGCCATTGAAAAAAATCACACCAGTGTTGATGTGAAAACAGACAGGGAGAGAGAAGGGTCAAGTAGCAGTGGGGGACCCAGTAAGAATGCTATTGCAATAGCACAAGTGATCCATCATGGTGACTTCAATGAGGGTGTCAGCTGTGGAACAGACCAAATAGTCATATCTGGGATACATTTTAAGGTATTTGCTAATGCACTGGAGGAGTCAACAATGATAATAGTTTGTGACTTGAAAACAGGTAAACAGAGGTGTCATTTTCTGAGATGAGGACTGGGGAAAAAACAAAGAAAATTTAATTTGCAAATTAAATTTGAATTTAATTATTCAAATAAACTTTTAATTTGAAAACTAAAAGTTCAGGACACATTTAAGTTTTAAATGGCTATTATTAGACATAGGTATTAGCTAGAGGTGCTACCAGCTACTGTAACATAAGTCTTTATGTATCTGTGGCTTAAAATAAGCTTATATCTCACATGTAATAAGCAGACTAATGCAGGTACTCTTATTTGGTGAGGGGGCTTCCATATGGTGATTCAAGGGCCCAGGCTCCTTCTGTCTTGTGACTCCCCCCTCTTCTGGTGCTACACTGCACTGAAAAATGGCAAAGTGAAAGTGAGAAAGACACACTGGGAAAGAATTAGTTACATGGTCCAACCTAGATGCAAGGGCGTTGGAGGGTGGAAAAGCAATTTCCTATCTATCTATCTACTCACCTACCTATGTATGGTCTACGTCAGTCACCCACACTCAAGCATAGAGCCATGTGCTATATCACAATGTTTTGATCAACAAATGAGTCACATATGTGATGGTGGTCCCCCAAAAGACCATAATGAAGCTAGAAAGTTCCTAGTGCCTACTGATGTCCTAGTACAAAGCATTACTCACATGTTTGGGGTGAGGCTGATATGAACAAACTTGTTTGGATATGCACGAATGCATGAATACAAACCATTGTGTTACGATTGCATGGTATTTGGTACTGTAGCATGCTGTTCAGGTCTGTAGCCTGGGGTTACATATATACCAGTAACTTACATGTGTAGGAGTCTATACCATCTATTCTTACACAGAATGTAAGTACATTCTGTGATGTTTTAACGATGACAAAATCACCTAACACATTTCTCAGAAAGTACCTCCATTGTTAAGTGTTGCGTGACTGTTTATACACACGCATGCATATTGATGGAAAGTATTTGTATATCTATTTATCTGAGGTATACAAGTAACCTTTTGAGAATACAAATATGAGATCATACCATACATACTGTTTTATAACTTACTTTTTGCAACTAATATTTCTTGGACATTTTTGTATAATAAAGCATATAGTTTGCTTCTCTCTCTCTCTCTCTCTCTCTCTCTCTTTCCCCCACCTCTCACTCTCACTGTCTCTCTTTCTTTCTGTCTTAAGTAGCTATGTAATATCCTGTTGTTATGGATTTATCATAAAACAGCCTACCATTAATTGGCAACTAGATTATTTATAATTTCCATTGTTTTTACTCTCCCAATTGAAATGAACATCCTTATACATTATTTTCAAGCCACTAATGTAATATGCAAGGTAAAAAAAAACCTAGAAAGTAAACATCTAGATCAAAGGGTATATGCACTTTGTTATTTTGATAGTTGCTTATCCATGCTGTCTAAAAAAGCTGTGACAATATGCATTCCCACCAACAGGACCTGAGTGTTTATTAGTTTTATAACCATTTAAAATGTAAGAATTATTTAAATATGTTGATATGGAAATATATTTAAGATTGTATATGACTTTGACTTTGATTCCTTTAAAATATGCTCTGTCTTTTAGTGTTTAATCAAATCTCATTTGACTCAAAAAAGCATCTTATGATACACAATCTAAATATCTAAATTAGGTTAAAGCAGTATTGCATGACTCATATAAAATCATATCAATACAATAGCTCACTTTGCCATTCAATGTGATATACTCAGTAAGGCATATTAAACATATACCACGTGATGATAAAATGTTTTCTATTTTAAAATGTCTATCACACTTCTCCCAGGTTCTGCTGCAAAGCAAATTTTGTATTATGGTTCTTAGTACATTTTTTTCTTGCAGCTAGATCTTGATTAAAGGCATTCAAAGACTGTGAGTTTCATGTCATGAATAGGCGCCATGATTATCTAATGAAACTATTCCAAAAATCAGATTAGTAATTAGCTGGACCAACTGACTGGTATGACTTCCTGGATGCTGCTCTTTAATGTTGAACATTTTCTTTGTGCTTGAAGGATTTGTTTGTGTGTTTCCTACGTGTGATGAGAGCTTTTCGATAATTAGCTCCTAAGGGATGTCGTATTCCAATAGTTAAAGAATAATTACAGCCTTATGAAAAGTGAAATGTCCTCTGCTTCCTTTTGTTGTGGTTTAATTGTATGCAACAAGTACAGAAGGTGTCTCATTTCAAATTGTGATAGTGAAGATGTAGCTTTCATTTTTTAAAAAAATGTGAATTTGGTAAAATGGCAAGTTGGTTTAATTTTTAAAACAAACAAGCAAATTATCCGATTGAAACAAGCATTGTGTTATTTCATTAGCTCATAATTTTGATTACAAATTAAACTGTGGCAGAGTGAGAGGTTGTAAGGTTATAACTGCGAGGAGATGGAACTTGATGAAAAAGTTCACATCAAAAGACATCAGCAGCAAAAGCGGCATTCTAATAGACTGTTAATTAGTGCCAACCACAAAAAAAAAAAAATGAGCAAGCGAAGAATGACAGGCCAGTTCCCAGAGATCATATAGATTGGGGCTGAAATGAAAATAAAACATACTAAAAAGAATGTATTTCCTTCAATGTACTTCCTGTTATTTTTGGGGAATTGACTTATGGGGAGAAATGTTTTAAATCAACTTATATTAAGATTTTTTTTATTCCAACAAAGTAGTATGTTGGTCAACAGTGCATCCATAATGCAGAGAGCAAACCATCCCAAACCTAGTGTCTACAAATAGAAAGCATTTATTTGTCACCCATGGGCTTATGAACTCACATATCCTCTTCAGACCAATGGCTACCCACATGTTCTCCTCATGATGAATGGCAGAAGCACATGGGCAAGCCAAAACTCAGGGATAAAGAAAAAGAAAAGTTTCTGGAAGTCGCATGTCCACCAATCTTTCATTCATAGAAGTGGTCACATGGCCAGTCCATGATCACTGGGGTGAGAGAGTATACTGTGCCCCAATGCAAGAAGGAGGGAGGAAAATATGTGCTAAGCCATCATTCAATCATCACAGGAACACGTGTTAATCCTCATGGTTGAGATTATTTCTCCCCATCAATAGGAATTAAGGAATGATCTTCAAACATTGTTATTTTCTTCATGTGTCTTTGATTGCATCAGGCCACACTTAAATTGGAAAATATTTAAGAAAACAGGATGAGTCTTCTTTACACACAGCACTGGCTGTGTCAGGAGAATAAAAAGCCATACTTCTTGTGAAGTAAGAATTGGGTCAATGGAAGTAGGAAGCCAGCAGAGATAATTATCAATCTGTCTACCTGCAATCCTTCTAGATCAAAGAATGTTATGTGAAAAGTAGACTTGTGAAAATGCTGGAACTTTAAACTTGCATTGGTCTTGAGTAAAACGTGCCCCAAGCATCCCAGGAGATGGCTTAGCTCAGCACCAGGGAGGTGGCCACATGGCTGGGGCATGTTGAAGCGTCTGCCTTGGAATGGTTGAGGAATAAAGTTGTACAATTGCCTTGGCTGATGGCACCACTCACTGTGGAATGACGGATCTGTGTTTAACTGTTTTGAAGCAGATCATGGAGGAATTCCCAGCTACTGGAAGGGATTAAATATGGAGGGGATTAAATATGGCCTCTGGACAGCCCTGTTTTTGTCCATTACAAAAATGATGGATGATACCAAGGAAGAAAACTCCTTGCTTATAAACCTCTTTTTGGAAAGTGCAATTGGCCCTTTCGTGGGTTGCCTGGGAGAAAATTCCCAGCACATGTATATAGTAGTATGTAACATATATGTAGCATGTATAAGTTGCTGAGCCATGCATGCTGATGGCTTCTTGTTGTGAACACGTGAGGCTCTCTACCTGACATTTTCTGGCTTCTGCAGTAGGCACGATCCATATACAACACAGGCTCAAATGCTGGAAAGTTAATGTCTCCAGCAGAGCAGGTTTTACTTGCACAGTGATGGGTGGGAGTTGATGCTTAAGCATCAAACTCCTTCACCCCTTACTTGGGAAACTGAGGCACGTTTATACTGGCCAGCAGACCTGAGCCCTGGTGGCCCATGGCAGTAACAACCTGCAGGATCTTGTACCTGCCTGTTGTCTTTGCTCCCTGACTCACTTCCCCACCCCCCTGCAGTGCCACCCAGAACCACTTCCAAAGTAAATGACTTGCACTCAAATTCCCAAGTCAGGGACAGTTAGGGGGGAACCTGGATCTCATAAGCCAGACAACTGCAAGGCTTAATGTCTCCTCTGCTTTTGATACTTGGTATATAAATAAAGAAACTCTGTCCATTCTCCTACCTTACTGCTTTTTTTTTCAAAGTTAGCCATCAAGGCTGACTGGCATCCAACCACGGCAGGGAGGAGTGTTGGTGATATCCAGCCAGGGCCCTGACTCATCCCATTCTGCAGGCTTGTCAGGAAACGGAAACAGATGAGGGAACTTTTCTCTGATGTTCCCTGGTTTCCATGGGCAAGTCCAAATGTGCTTGACCACCTTCCGGCAGAAGAAAGTGTCCATTCTCCAAATATTAAAACACAATTCTTTATCTTTTTAGCTTTCTTACCAGAATTTAAAAAAAAAACAAAAACAAATGAACACGCCCTGCCATTCTGCTATGGGAACTGTTCCAAAAAGTGTTCTGAGCCCTGTGGCTTCATACTTCTGTTCTGGATGAGCAGACCAGTGGTGGACAATTGGCCTATTTCTTGATTTTAAGATGCAATATGTGGATAGATATACCCCTACCTTCAATAATGTTCCAATGAGGTTAGGGACAATGTCCACATCCATTGAGCTTTAAAAAGGCACACTTAGTTCCTTCAGGAGATTCACATGTATATTTGGGGATGGAGGGATTATGGGGTAGGAGCCGGTCAATGGTGGTGGGATGATCTTACAGGTACAGACAGCCAGCTGTGCACATCCTTATCAGTCTGGGAACAGGTGTACACCCGGACAGACTACAGGGACTTTGTGAAGTTTTCTTCTGCTTAGATAGAGTCTTAAACTTGACACAAGTGACAGCGTCAATGAGGCAGACTCTGCCGCCACCTCTCAACTCGACAAAAGAGCTGATATAAAACTCATCCCCTAGCAGTCTTGTGGCACCTGGGGCTTCCCTCTGCCTCACCCTCACTTGGCCATAGCAACCATGAGTCCCCCAACATCATTCACCACCGTTCCCTTTGTGAGTGGCCTTGTCAGAACTTGCCGCTCTCAGAATGAGGCACTAAACAGATCAATACCAATGACAACACTTTTTGCCACACTGAAGGCCAATCCACAGCTTTAACTTAATTTATTAGTTAATCCAAACCAAAGAATCTTCCTTCCAGGGAAAGATTCCTTTCTCTTGGGATGAATTAAAGTTTCACTTTTTGTAAGGTTTGTGCAATCTGTCTCTAGTTCCTTTTGAGGTAGGGGGAAAGTAGTCATTTCTTTTTGTCTGGGAATAAAGGGAAAAGAAAAATGTTATGGACCTCAATCTATCATATATTGTATTCTATATAAATTTATCTGCCCAATGCAATAAATGAGGTATAATTTTGCATATATATATATATATGTATATGTGTGTGTGTGTGTGTGTGTGTGTGTGTGTGTGTATATGCACACATTTTTCTTAAGTTCCTAGATGCCTTTAAATTTTCAAATGGGTTCCCATTCTCTAACTTATTCTTGTGTTTTATTTTTAATTATTGATTTAGTGGGCTTGAGGAGAGTTTAAGTGATTTATTCCACTGCAAATATACAGTCAGGTATTTTTGAAGTTACTGGAAGAAGTTGGTTTTGTCTGGAAAGGGACTGAGTTCCCCTTGCAATACTGACTCAACTATTAATTATTCTAATCATTTCCACCACCCTTCTTATTTACAGTGTGTGCCTGGAGAGGGGGTCCACAATTTGGTCCAATCACAAATGCACACTTAGGAAATTCAGTTTTTTGAGGTTTCACTGCATCCCGTCTTCTTTGTTCCTTTTTTGTAAATCTCAATTACAATCTATTTCTTTGTAAACAGTAGGTAATCTTGCAGGAATGTTCTCCCCCTGCAGAGGGATGATTTGCCTTTTCTCTGTGCAAAGTCCCTCCGCACCACCACAGATCCTAAAGTCTTAACATATTTCCCCTCCTTCAGAACCTATATAAATGAACGTTCCTTTGTAATGCTAAAAACGAAGCTTTGTTTTTTCAGGCTCTTAGGAGGGACGCTTACCTTAATCCTCTTAGTCCGTATGCCTTGAAGTGATAGCACTTGGGAAGTTTCAAGTTTCAGCAAAAGGCTCTCCTTGGAAGGGGCTTTCTTGACCTTTCCTGGGATTCCTACCCTATCGCCTTGTCAGGAGCACTTAAAAAGATTTTTGGCTCCCATTACTGCTCTGGGCCTGGATGTCTACCAGTGGTGCATTTAACTAAAGGGGGTGGGGAAAGGAGGAAAGGAGAGGAGAGAGGACTAAATTACAATACCGTGTTTCTACTTTTTAAATATAAGTATTTTGCTAATGATACTTTCCTTTTCTTCTTTCTTTTAAGGCTTTAGAATCCTGTTTATTTTGGTAAAATACTATTCTCCTATGATCAGGTGTGATAACAGGCTAACGCATCCGATCTGGTATTCAAAGCTGTTTGTAAGACCCATATGTCTTCCTGTTACTGATCAACAAACCAGTCCTCAGCAAGGTGTCTCGGAGCTCTTCACTCCCCAGAAACACTTATTATGTACCTGGCACTGCCCAAAAGGTAGTGAGAGGTGTAGATGCTGAAAGAGAGCAATTCACAGAGCGCAACTGTCAGGATCATTGTGTTTCTTTAAAGACTCTCTCTGGCTATTATTTGGGATTTAGTGAAACTCAGTTAATAATAACTGGCATATCTTCCTAGGATCTAAACCAATTTCTCTTGAAATATAGTTTATAGGCGTCCACCTACATCGCAATCTCCCAGGTGAGTTTGTTAAAAATAAGAATTCTCATGAAACTCTGGAAGTGACCTGCAGGACCCTGCATCTCTAACAAGCTCACCCAGTAGGTGATTCTATAGTGACTGAACCTCTGCCTGTAGCTCTTCCCGCCCCCCTCCCCAAACCGGTCCAGCTGGTTTGTACCCCTTCTAGATCAGCTTTCTAGCCCAGTTCCTCTGGTGTCAGAGGGATGGATGGGAGGCCTGCGAGCATCTGTTGACTCTGCCTATTTGGGAGTGGGGTGGGGGCGGGCACTGATTTCCCTACTTCTGGTAATAGAGTCCCAGATCTTCTTCTACAGAGAAAGCCGGTTCTTAACCTTAAGATCAGACAGGGGCCACATTCGCACACCGCTAAGGATGGACATGTGACCCAGACCTGGCCAATCAACACATTGCAATCCCCTTCCCCTCCAGTGATTGGTTCAGTGTTGGGCACTTGACTAAGCTCATCCTATGGAAAAGTTGAGAAAAAGAAACTTTCTTTTTTGCTGGGATTACTGGTTACAACAATGATGTAAGCTTGGAACTGCTGGAAGGAGGCAGGGTCACCTTAGAAGAATAACCAACATGAGGACTGGTGGCTCATGCCTGTAATCCTAGCTACTCAGGAGGCAGCAATCAGGAGGATTGCTTTTCAAAGTCAACTCAGGCAAATAGTTCAGCCAGACCTTATCTCAAAAAAACCCGTCACAATAGAAAGGGATGGTGGAGTGGCTCAAGGTGTAGGCCCTGATTTCAAGCCCCAGTACCGCAAAATAAATAAATAAATAAATAAAAATAGCCATCAGAGACAAAGCTGAGCAGGGAAAGAGCTGGAGTGAAGGACCATTGGTCAGATCAGAGTCCCTGAATTCAGATGTACTTGAAGACTGACCTGCTTCATGAGTTCTCATGTCACCAAGACAATGTATGCCCTCCTGTTTCCACCAGTTTGATTGGGATTCCTGACTTATCTGTAGAAAGTTTTTCACTGGTCTGTTGCGACCAAACACCTGCTGCTGGGTGCAAGCCAAGACTTTAGACATAGTGCTACTCAATAAAAATACATTGGGTGAATAATCCAGAAGAACAGCAGTATGGATAAGCTTAAAAAATAGTTGTGAACACTTATTCTCAAGAATAAGTGACCTTATGGGTGTTAGATAGCAGTTAGTCATGAGTGATGGGGATATGCAGAGGAAACCTAAAATGAAAAATTCCTCAAGGTCTCTGAGAAAACAACACTTGGATGCCTCTGTTAAGATCAAAATAGCCCACTGAGATCACGGGATGTCACCCTAAGTTGTTACAGTTCTTGCAACAGTTGATCTTGAACATCACAAAACAAAGATTTAGGCTGTAAACCATACCGTAGGGGTCAGGTGGACCAATAATAGTGCTATAATTCTGAAGACCTACCTTAGTCTTGTACTGGTGACTTCAGTCCTTGGGATGGTCATAGGGAAGGACTTACTGCTCCTAGCCCCTTCTACTTCAATAAAAACTTGTGCCAGGATAAAAATAATTGTCATTCTCGTTCTCACTCTAGAGATGATCAGCTTTCAGTGTATTGAAAGTGTGTTCCTTTCCTAATAAGCTTTTCTGTCACTTTCACTACATTTTCACATCTTGCTTGAACTCTTCTCTTGCCAGACACAAGGACTAAGATAAATGTGCCAACTTTCCAGCAACACGGGGATGAAGGGATAGAATATTTGCACTAAAGTTTCATGGGAAAGTCCATCCCAACCCTTGGCTTCCATAGCATCGTCTCCTCAGACTCCACAGCTTAGGCATGGCCTTGCAGCTCGTAGACCCGCTGAATAATTAGCACCCTAGAGTTCATGGAAGAGAAGCAAGCTGGAGTCACAAACATTGGAGCAAAGCTTGACACATGGTCAAAAGCAAGGATTTTGAAGTTGGACAGAACAGACTCCACGGTGTGACTCTGTCCATTGCTGGCTTCCTAATCTGTACACACTGTTTGGAGATGTAATCTGCAATATGATAACAATAGCAACTGGGAATAGGTAGCTACAAGAAAAAGGAAATACTACATGTAAAGTCTGTAGCATGATAATTTGTCCACAGCAATTACCCACCTCATGTTGGTTTCTCTTGTAACCTTTGACATTTCTGCTGATGTGGTGTGTAAGTATTGGTCCCATCACCCACCTTCAGCCCAAACTTCTAAGCTCTTTGCACCAAGCATGTCTGTTGATCAACTGTGACTGGACTTAGTTCTCTGGGACTCAATTTACCCATTTGAAAATAAAGACCACGCCAGTGGGGAGGAGCGCAGTTGAGAGAGATGTTCACTCATATCTCTTCTGTGAGTCCACAGACTGTCAGTACTTGGTGACCGACTTACTAGAATTTCTAGGAAAACTTCTCAATTTTGAATTACTTAATCACTCTTTTTATCAAAGTGCTTTAAAAATATCCTTTTCTCCAATAAAGAACTGTAGGTGTGTCTCTATATGAATGAATTTGGCTAAGACTCGAATACCTTCTAGTGTATACTTTGTAGTTTCACTACAATGCTATCAACCAGTTAAGAATGTTCTTTTGAAGTTTCCAACCTACAAGACAAATTGCATTTTTAAAATACCCAAAGATTCCCTCCATTTTTTTTTTCATTTCTTTGATGCTTGTAACGCTTTCGAGTTCAGCCCAGTTCTCATCGTTTGGCAAGCAACCAACTCACAGATTCCAAGCAATATTCAGAATGTATTCAGCTAAAACAAATCAAGTCCGACAGTTGTCACAGAAGCATTTAACCAAAATTACTTCAACATTTTAACAATGCTTGACGTTTGCAGGGATGTCTTTGAAGTACAGAGTTCCCAAAATATTTAGTGTTAACAGTTTTAGACAGGTGTTTTGCCAAAGACATGTGAAGATGTGTTGAGTGAAGATTATTATTTTGCAGTGAGTTTAGCCTCTGGAAAAATATTTATGTCTTAATTGGATGGAATTCCACCTGTCATTTTATCAAACACTCGCTTATGGTCCGTTTTGCTTAGAGTCCAAGAAAAATGAAAGTATTTTAGTTGAGAGAATTAATGTGACACATGTTTGGGCTTTGAGGAACCATTGCATTTGTTTGGCAATAATCATGAGAATGTTTCAGAAATCTGAACTGAAGTTTTGCAATTAAAATACACAAAATTGGGCCTGAAAGGAAAACTTAAGAAAAAAGAATAATGGGCGGGGGGGGGGGGACAAAAAAGTTACAAAGCCCTCTTTTAGCAAACCAAAGTTACAGAAGTGAAAAATCACCTCATTAAAATGCAAATGGAAAAAGGCATTGAACTCATTTTCTAAGAATGTCTATCCATTTAAGGAGCCAGTGGTCTTAAAGTCTGGCGTAGAGTAGGTCCTCAAAAATAGGGGCTCTTCTTGCCTTTCTCTCTTCACTTCTCTCCACTTCCCTTCATTGCTTTTCTCTCTTGCAACCTGACTCAATAAGGAAGATGGAGGACAGAAACTAGGAATTGGCTGCTTTTGAATCAGCCTTTAGATCAGAGTAAGGAAAGAAATTGCCCTCCTAGTCCAAACAAGTTCTCCATGTCTGCATGGCAGAGGAATGTGAAGGGCTTGACTCCATAGTCCAGGAGCAGTGAATTTGATCAAACCTTGAGTGGGCCAGGGAGGCCAAGCACATATCTGATATTCTCTATTTAAGACCCAAACACATGTTGGATGTGTTAGCTCTGTGCAGACCTCAATCAGTCCCTTGTAGGTATAGCAAATAGATCCTATGGGAGAAGTGATCCTAGGTGTTTGGAGAAGGAGATCAGAGATTGTTTGGGGCACTTTCTGAAACTTTCTGTTTGGGTGTTGGTATTGAAAGGAAGAAACCCAACTCAAATCCAATAGCAAAAATCTTACTTTGCTGAAGAGGATACTCGGACAGAAAGTAGAGGTCAAACTACATTAGAGGAATTGATTCCAAGACTCATAATAGCACCCATCCCACCCCTGTTCTACTTTCTGCAGCCCACTCACTCCCATGATCCCCAGATCATGAAACACAGAAACTGTTATTTGCCAAGTTTCATCTCTGAGTGGAAGACTTCTAGAAGTGCGCTTGCAGTAGAAACATCAAGACCAGGCATGATGGCATACATCTGTGATCTCAGCACTTGGGAGGCTGAGACAAGAGAATCTCAAGTTCCAGGCCATTTTGGGTTACATAGGGAGTTTGAGGCCAGCCTGGGCTGCATAGCAACATCCTGTATTGAAAAAGAGAGAGAAGGAATGGAAGGAAAGAAGGGAGGGAGGGAGGGAAGAAGGAAGGAAGGAAGGAAGGAAGGAAGGAAGGAAGGAAGGAAGGAAGGAAGGAAGGAAGGAAGGAAGGAAGGAAGGAAGGAAGGAAGGAAGGAAGGAAGGAAGGAAGGAAAGAAGGAAGGAAGGAAAGAAGGAAGGAAGGAAGGAAGGAAGGAAAGAAAGAAAGAAGGAAGACTGAAACTCTGAAGAGCCCTTGGAGGAGATAAAGTGGCTCTGGGTGAAACAGGGAGAGTATTAGCATGGGGATAGGGAGGAAAAGTGGAGACATGAAGCCAATTCCTACGGCCCCAGCCATGCTTGGGTGAGGCCCGGCTGAATTTCCACTGGCATTGGTGTGGAGAAGCAGCATCATGGTCACAAGCATATGGAGACAGAGAAATGAAGCAAACCAGGGGGCAGACTCACAGGCTTCATGGCATATCTGCATCCATCCATGGAGATGGGGTTTGAGGCCAGCTGAGCTTAAAAGCCAGGGCTCCCAATGTCCTTGGTGGACAAACAGTTCCCATGAGGACTGAGGCAGGGGCCACCTTTGTACTGCTTTTTATTTGGGAGTGAGCCTCCATTTTCTCTTGTCTTGGTGACAACCCTTTTTTGCGCTCTGGTATCTTGTGTTGTCAGATGCCTTATTGGCCCATCTTCTTGGATTTTCACAGCATCACTCCTGGTACCTTTGATCGAGGTGATAGTCCTGTGTTTGTTTTGTCTGATGCCATGATCAGCTCTTGATATCCACTGCTAGAATTAGTCACAGTTGTCCCTTTGGAAGGGCGAACCTGGGTCTATAACCAATGACTTTTGCATTTTCTCAAAACTGCTCATTAGGTAAACCAGTTATAACATTCTGTTCATCATATTTGTGATGTTACACATATACCCTGGAACAAACTTTTATTCACTACTGATAGTTTCAATGTACCAGTATCTATTCACCATTGATCTTACCACATTATAAGGAAGGGAACTAAAGTAAGAGGAGGTGGATGAAGGATGGCGAGACAGGGACATCAAAGTCTGCCCTGGTCTGCTGCTTGCTGTGGTTGACCTTAACAGGTAGAAGCATGCTTGAATAGAAGCCCAGAAGCATGGAACACAAACTAGTTTGGCCACCTGGAGTTCCACCTTCACCAGAGAAGTGGGAATGAGTCGGAGCAGAGTTAAAAGTGGGGGCTATAGAGAAGAGCCCACACTCTGGATTTGAGTCCTAACTGTGTTTCTTCCTAGCTATGGGACGAGGACCTTGAGAAGACATTTAGTCCCTTAAGCCTCCTTCTACTCACATGTGAGCCTGGGAAAGCAGCAGAGCTATGCTCATGGGATCATTTTAAATAAAGCTTAAAATTCACAAAGTGTATTAAGTGATTAGAATATTGTTAAACACTTAATAAGCCCAGGCAGGTTTTGAATTCTTGATCCTTATTCCTCAACCCTCCAGAATGCTGGGATTGCAGGTGTACACCACCATGCCTGGCTTAATATCTGATACTTTTTGAGTGCCAAATAACACTGCAAGTGGAAAACTGCACACCTGAACTCATGTGATAGGTCACAGACAAAACCAAGTGTGCCAAAAAAATTGTGTAAAATATTATTCAGGCTCTATGTATAAGACATACAAATGGACAAGAGTTTCATCTCTAAGACAACTCATTACATATAATCAAATATTCCAAAATCTGAAGACAATCTGAAATCCTAAATGCTTCTGTTCCCAGGCATTTCAGATAAAAAGGATTGCTCAACTTGTTTTGTTGTTATTGTCAGTTGGGAGAAGCAAAAGATAAGTCAGTTTTCTCCAATCACACACAAAATATAGACACAGGTAAGGCAGGTAGATTGAGAGTCAGTGACACCGTAGACATTGTTATTAAATAGTATGACCAATCAATGATCTCACAAATATTCTTCAGGTCCTTACTTAACAGAAGGTGAATTTGAAGAACTCTAAAGAAATATTCACCACACAACCTCTGCCTGCAGCCTCGGCCAGCCTTGGTTCATATTGGACCCTGTAATTTGTTTTTGACAATGCTTAGCAATAATTCTGAGGTTGCTGTAAGTCTCCATCTGTCACCAGTAGCTTTAAAGAGCAGATATTTCTGACGATTGGGTTTCCCAGTAATTGGTAGCATTTCCCCGTTGTTCTTGTAGGCAACCAACCAAGCATCCAGAATGCTGAATTATACAATCATGCTAAGGTCAGGCCTGGAGATGATTCTATGGATATAAGATTTTTGGATTTCATTCAATAGACAAATTGCTTTTCTGGACAAGCCACACTGTACAGTACATTTATCTAGAGAGAATATTTTGAGAGAAAAAATGTGCTGAGAGGCAAAGTTCTCTTCTTAAAATGATAGTCTTCTAACTAAAAGTGTTAGGCAATTATTGTTTAAATGTTTGTGAAGAGACTTGCCTGGAATGTTAGTGTTGGAAGAGTCCAGAAGAATCAAGCCCTCCAATTGTGGCTTTTTTACTTGAACCCAGATGCTGGCTGAAGAATCTGGTCTCTTAAGAAACAAAAGAAATTGACACAATTGCCAATGGCAGCGTGGGGAGAACCCCAGACCTTCCTAATCTTTCAGGGGATTCTGGCAGTGTGGGCAAGGAGAGGCTGATGGGCTTGTTTGGTTTGGTTTGGTTGTTTGTTTGGTTTTCATCCCTCTGGACTCTGGTGTCTCTTTAGCTACTTGTGCTCCATGGAGTCTCTCACCAGATTTCTAAGCTGGCCCTATCCCAAAATACCTTGGCTCCATTTTGAACCTAGACTTATGGATATCTGCATTAAAACCCACTCACCTAAGCTTTTTGCATGCATAGAAGATGTTGCTTATGATTGAGAGAAGAGAATCAGCGATTCCTGTGCTCATCAGTGTTTGTCACAGGAAGGGTGACGCCCTCTGCTCTTGCTTAGGAGTCAACTTCCCTCCAGTTCCAGAGAAGAATGGAAACAGACCGATTCACTTTGAACGTACCATGTGCACACACTGCTCTCCCCTGGGACGGAGTAAGGCATTACAAATAGGTAAGGTATATTTCAATAAGGCAAACAGGATCCAAAGACATGAAATCATTTGTGCAGATAAATGGCACAACAAGGTCCCTGTTATTCATTCACTTCTGTGCTGCACAGCCATATTGCTGAGCCTGTTTCCCTAAAATGCCATACCCCAAATAATACAGTATGCACTCAGCACCAGAGTGAACAAAGCTAGTGCTTTCTTGATAAACCAGAAAGCACTTGAGAGTTGTGCTCTGTTTCTGGAACATTATTGCAAATTCCACCAAAGTAGACCTTGGAGGACCTAGAAGTCCTGCAGGAGAGGAGGAGACAGAAATGAATGATGCACCAGGCACTTGGTTCATAGTGCGAGGCAGGAGACTCCTCTCTGCTAATGGGCACTGGGTTCCTGGAGGCTCTAGAGAGGTGGGAGACCTAGGAGACATGGTTTCTGTCCTCATGGAGCAGCAGAAGTTTAGAATCAAAAACAAAACCCAGCATGAACGCTCTGATGTGCTCCAAGGTGTTTATATGATGGGGCAACAAAATGTAGGAGATGGGCACTGTCAGAGGTGGAGTAGCCATGACTATCTAGGCATAGGCACTGGTGTCTTCCTTCCAACACAGGCCCTGTCCACCTGTCCACTGTCATCTCTTGCCAAGCTTCCTGCTCTGCTGCTCCAAGAACTTGGTCTTCTTTGACTTCAGCCCTTTCTCAGATCCAAGCCCAACCATGTTCTCTTGCTTCTATCACCCTGTACTCTGCTCCCTGCCACTTCTTCTGGCTGAGTCCTACTCCGTGCTCACTTGAAAGCCCAAAAATACCTGCCCTGGTACCCTTCTCCTAACATCCCTCCCCCATACCAGCTGTCTCTGTCTCTTTTCATTTTACTCCCATTGCACCTTAAATAGTGTGGTTTTTAAATTTTCATATCTCTCAGAAAAATACTTTAGCTTTCTTCTGATTGCTGACACCAAATACAAAAAAGACCTAGTACAGGGAAGAGAAAGAATAATTGTCAAATGAAAGGACAAAGGTTAGGTCAGCTGAGGGGAAGAAGGAATACATTCTAAATAGATATTCCTAAGAAAACTGTGTACGGGTGGCCAGGATGCAGGTCTTCCTGGTGACAAATGACAGAAATGGGTAATAGCTAATGTTAGATCAGGAAATCATCAGAAACTATGTATAGACTCAGAATTCCATAGAGAGTTTGAGAACCAGAATTGGAAACTGGGCATGAACGCAGGGAGACCCAACATTGAGGAACATGGTCAAGGTCACCCCAGCGAACCACCTGAGTAGGACAGCTCAGCTGCAAGGCTCTGCTGGGCAGCCCCAGGTGGCACTGCTGGGCTCTCAGTGTTGTTCTCCACTGTCTGCATCCTTGATAGGGATGCAAAGATCTGGATCCAGATGGAGGGATTTGATTGGGCAGAGTGGGTTCCATGACTGCATGTGCACCAGCTGAAAGGGATCATCTTATCCTTTCAGCTCTCATAGTGGGCTGGACGCCTTCCTCCTACCTGAGAGATTCTTCCCCAAATGGGTAGGTTCTTCAGATACTGAAAAGAGAACTTTAAAACCAACAAAGACAAATGGCAGTGGAGGAGCTGGAAAGAAAGCTACAGCAAGGGAAGGCATTCCAGCAGCAGTAACAGCTTGATTAAAGGCATAGAGGGGGAAAGTGGAAAACATGCTGGTCACACTGAAAGGTGACTCGATTTCTTATGGTCGAGGACACTGCGTCCAGTTGAGGAGTCTGTGCCTCCAGCTCTCCTTCGGATCCTCAGGATGTAAAAGAGAGTAAGGGCACAGAACGTTGGGCGCAAATTTCCCAGTTTACAGGGAAAGACCAGTATTTTCTCTTTGCTCTTCCCTTCTCATAGGAACTATTGCTTTGAAAGTTGAAAGACGTCTGTGAAATGAACACAGCAGTTGAAAAAAGGTGTGTTTGCTTCAAGCCTTTTGGGTAAGTATTTTTGTTGATGTGAAATCTTTACAGAACAGAGGCATTTTTGTGATAATTCATTTGAACAAATTTTAGAGAAATTCTCTGAGATGTGATACATGTATTAGCAGGGAAGCTTCTAGACTGGGTCCCTTGAGTGGTGTTGGGGAAATGACTTTGAGTCTTTTTACACAGGGATTTAAATTTGGGTGGATCACTTTCTGCAGCTGCTGAGACCTGCAGTGGTTGGGGGGGGGGCGCTGCTGATGGTTATCTTTGGGTGTGGGGGGGTCTCTCATCCTCTCTCTACAAGGCAATCTTTTGTGTCCTCAGAGGAGAGGGAACTGCAAGCACAGGGACAAGGTGTGGCTGATGGGGCCTGATAAACCCCACACAAAAAGCCCACTGTAGTGCTGAAAGAGTCTCCAGTGTAGCTCTTTAATTTCCTGCCTTGGAAATGTTTCTCCTCTTTTCATCCCCGGCCTTTATCTTAACTTCTAATCGGAGCAAAGCGGCAGCCTTTCAAATTGAACAAATAGGCTCTTCGGCTTGTGACAAGATGTACCTCATTTTCTCCGCAAGCCTTCAGCAAGGTCACACCTTTTTAATTTATTTTCTGTAAGAAAAATCTAGTTGCTGGCTAGAACAAGGGCCAGATCTCGCTAGAGGTCATTTCTCCAGCTAGTCATAAAGTAGACGGGATTAGGGCCGCCTAACATGGGAGTCTCACTGGGTGCCCATCGTGGGCACTCAGGGAGCAGACGGGCCTTGGTCCCCAACATCTCGTGGAGCCTTGTTCTGCCCCTCCCCACCCTGATTGCACTGGGGACCCCCTTGTCTTTATTTGCATCTCACACCTATTTCTACTCACCAATATGTATGTGTTCAACATTTTAATGAAAGCTCACCAGTGGGTGTGAGATTCACATTTTCTGATTCAAACCACAGATAGAAGACAGTTTGCACTTATTTGAGCTCTTTGCCACCCTAATTTTAGAACTTTTCCCATGCAGTTTTTTTCAGCTCATTGGAAAGGTGAGGTAAATGATTTTATTCTGGAAAAAAAAGACTTTATGTTTTAATTACTGGAAAGTTTATTAAAATATCCAGTTAATTCCCTTTTTATTCCACTAACACTTTTTTGTATTAAATAATTTTCTTGTTGTGATAATAAAAATATTCCTGCATGCAACAATGTAGAAAAATGTCTGGAAGGATCTCCACCCACCTTTCACAGTAATCAATCCTGGATAGGTGGATGGGAGGGAAATTATTTTGCAAGGATAATGCATTTATGGGAAACTGTTTAAAGAAAAAATTAACAAAAATACTTTAAATATTAAATATTCTTTTTAAAAAGCAACTCAGTGAGTGCTAGTACTTCCTCATCTCTGGCATGCTTAATGCATTTAGGCATTTGAAGACCTGCTTGTTGGTTTCAATTTGTGGCTGTCATTAAAGGACACACTGTAGCAAACATCCTTGTGTATATATACATTTGTGCACATCTCAGATGTTTTTTCTTAGGATAGAGAGAATTTCTACAAGTGGAGTTTGTGGTTCAAAGCAGAGAAGGGATTTAACTCTATTGATTGATACATTTGGCCAAATTAAACTCCAGGAAAAGAACATCCATTTAAATTACCACCAGCAGTATTTCAAAGTGTTTATTATAACTTCTTTTTTTTTTTTTGCTGACTCCTGGAATTTAGTAAGATAGAAATAGTGATTGTTTTGTGTTTTTTAAATTATTAGTGATGTTGAACACTTGTCATTACTTTGTTGGTTGTTAGTATTTCTTCTCTTGCGCATCAGCTGTTAGGATTTCTTAACCATTTGCTTCAAAGAGTTTCTTGTTTTCTTTTGCTGTTCTGCAGTGCTGGGGTTTAAACTCAGGGTCTTGTGCTTGCTGGGCAGTTGCTGTAGCATTTGAGTCACTCTGCCAGTCTGAGAGGGCTTCCTTTCTGCCCTCTGTAGTGATTTATAAAATGCCCTATAATGTAAAGATGTTAATCCTTTATGTATAAGATTTTTTGCATTCTACTTAATTTGATTTTATGCCTTTTGATTTTAATTATTTTAAAAATATCATTGTATCCTGCCATGCTCATGTATTCATAACTTCCGCTCACGCCATTTCTGGCATTTCCATTTGCATTGAATCCTAGAAACCCCTTTTGTATCCTGGAAGCCTAACTACTTAATATTCTACTCAGGTATTTATTCTTTCCTTTTTTACATGTAATTCTTGATTTAGAAATTATTATATTTTATATGGTATATGATAGGAATCAAATTTTATTTTTCTAAATAACTAACCAATTTCTCTTAAAACTGATTTCTGCATTAATTTCCCCAAAGAAAATTAAAATTCTATAATCTGTGTTCTATCCCACTGATCTGTCTATTCTTGTGTCAGTAACTCACTGGCTTAATAAACGTTGTTCTTTGTTTCCATATTCGTCAGTTCATTATTCTTTTTTTTCATAATATCTTCAGTCGTCTTGCCCATCTAGTTTTCAGATGGATTTTTAACTTTCCTTGTCAAGTAATAATGATAAAGCCATTATTATTAATATTATTAATAAACACTTATCACTTAACCGGTAACCTTTTTTTTTGGCGGTACTGGGGTTTGAACTCAAGGCCTACAAGCTTGCTAGGCAGGCACTCTACTGCTTGAACCTCTCCACCAGCCCTTTTTGTGATTTTTTTTCAAGATATTGTCACATGAACTACTTGCCCAGGGCTGCCTCCTGAGTAGCAAGGAGCTGGAAGAGTGGCTCAAGTGAGAGAGCACCTGCCTAGCAAGTGTGGGCCCCTGAGTTCAAGCCTTAGTGATGCCAAAAGGAAAAAAAAAAAAAAAAGCAAGCTGAGTAGCTAGGGTTACAGGTGTGAGCAGCTAGGGTTACAGGTGTGAGCTCCTGGTGATTTTTAACTTTTAAAAAAATCTTTTAAAATTTGCTCTTAGCTGATACATAAAATAAACAAAGTGTATGTACTTAGGAGATGTCAATGGTTGTTTCTATGTATGTATGTGCTATATAATGTTCAGCTCGAGATAAATGTATCTCTTCAAACATTTATCATTTCTCCATGGCGAAAGCATTCAAAATCCTTTCTGTAGCTTTTTGAAATTTACCATATATTATTATCATGTATAGTCACCTCATTGTGTAATAGCACACTAGAACTTACTTCTAACTAACTGCGACTAATTCAAGTTCATCCAGCCCCAATCTCTCTCCATCCATCCTCTGATAATCACCATTCTACTCTCATCTTCTATGACATCAACTTTTGAGATCCTACATGTAATTGAAATGATGTGGTACTTCTCTTTCTGTGCCTGGTTTATGTCACTTAACAGTCATCTCCAGCTCCATTCACATTGTCACAAATGACAGGACTCCATCATTTTTATGACTGCATAGTAGTCTGACATGTATATATACCACATTTTCTTTATCCATTCATCAGTTGTGGGAAACTCAGGTTGTTTCTTGCCTTTTGTGAACAGTACTGCGATGGACATGGAAGTGCAGGTGTCTCTTTCATGGACTGCTTCTATTTCCTTTCAACATACACCCAGGAATGAGGCTGCTGGATCATACAGTAAGTAAGTAGGTCTGTCCCCATAACAGCTGTACTCACTTCCCTTCCCTCCAACCATGTGCAAGGGCTCCATTTCACCACATTGGTGCCAGCACCTGCTGTCTTTTTCATGACGACTTTTTGGTAACAGACATTGTGACTGGAGTGAGATGACATCTCATTGTGGTTTTGATTTGTATTTTCCTGATGATTGGTGTGTCTAGCATTTTTCATGTCACAAATGACGGACTTGCATCCATTTTATGGCTGAGTAGTATGTCATCTATTTGTATGTCTTCTCTAGAGAAATATCTATTTGGGACCATAGCATATTTTTAAAATCAAATTAATTTTTTTTTTCCTCTTGAGTTGTTTGAGGTCCTTAGACATATTCTGGGTATTAACTGGTATTTCAATGGGGAAGAATCGTCTCTTCAATAAATGGAGCTGGAACAACTGGATATCTACCTGCAAAAGAACCAAGTTGAACCTCTTCTTCATATCCTATGTGAAAATGAACCCAAAACTGATCAAAAACCTAAACCTAGCACTAAGAGTCTAAGACAAGAGTATGGTATAAACCTACATGGGCTTGGATTTGGCAGTGCAGTCTTAGAAATGAGACCACAACCCCGGGTGACAACATAAATTAGATTTTACATTTGTGTATCAAAGAGTATAATCATGAAAGTGAAAAGAACGGGATAAAACCTGGTTTTGTAGTCATAGATCCATCTAGTAGGGCCAGACTACATTTAAAGACAGCAACAAAAAAAGACAAATGACCCAACTTAAAATAAACAAAGGACCTGATTGGTATTTCTCTAGAGAAGATGGACAGATGGCCATAAGCACAGGAAAAGATGTCTAACATCATCAGTCACCTGGTAAATGAATAATTAGTCATCAATCATTAGGGAAATGCAAATCAAAACCACAACAGGCGCAACTTCACACCCAATGGAATTGCTAAAAAGAAAAAAAGCATAATGTTGGCAAGAGTTTGGAGAGACTGGAACTCTCGGGCATTGCTGGTGAGAACATAAAATTATCCAGCTCCTAGGAAAACAGCTTAGGAGTCTCTCAAAAAGTTATGCAGAGATTTTTCATATGATCCCACAAACTCAAGCCTAGCTGTACTCCTCAAAGAATTCAAAATAGGTATGTAAACATGTACATGCGTGTCCATAGCAGCAGTAATTAAAATAAGCAAAAGGTGGAAATATGTACCACTGGATGAATGGATAAACAAACCATAGCATATAAACACCAAGAAGTATTACTTAACCATAAAAAGGAGTAAAATATGGATACATGGTACAATGAAGATGAAGCCCCAGATCATTAAGCTACGTGAAAGAAGCCAGACACGAAGTTAGACGCCATTTGATTTCATACTCATACATTTCTGTTATATCCATAATAGACAAATTCATAGAGAGAGCATGGATTGGCGATTTTCAGGAGCTGGGGTAAGATAAGGGGTTTTGCTTTGGAGTAATGGAAGTGATTTGAAACAAGACAGAGGTAGTGTTTGCATATCGCTGTGACTGTATTAAATGTTAAAAGACAGTCCCCATCTTTTAAAGAGAAGCCCTGAGGAAGGCGCCCATTGGTGATACAAAGCCTCACTCCCTCTCCAGCGTCCTCTGCCCATCTCTTTCAACATTACATGCAGTGCCATACTCAGAGCTGCCTCTGCGTCACAGGATGGCCTCTGCAGCACTCGCTGTCACATCTACGTTTTAGGAAAGAAAGAAGGAAGGGGACAAGGCAAAGAATCCCTAACGGCTGAGTCAGAAAACTTTTTAAGATGCTTTTTTAGAAATCCTCCAGGGAGGCTGGCAATGGAGTGTTAGATGGACTCTTATGCTGGCTTTCCCCCAAATCAGGGGGTAAGGGAAAAAGCAGGATGTGATGGGATAAAGAGTTAGTAACTGGCAGTTGGTCGCACCAACTTTGTTTTCTGTGACATTCCTGTTTTCCCATGTACATCAGTGATCTTCCCACGAGTACACACTACTCCTCTTTGCTTT
Organism: Castor canadensis; assembly: GCF_047511655.1. Classification (NCBI taxonomy): domain Eukaryota; kingdom Metazoa; phylum Chordata; class Mammalia; order Rodentia; family Castoridae; genus Castor; species Castor canadensis. Next base: position 30,803,431 of record NC_133400.1, read on the forward strand.
GATAACTATTCATTTTTATAACCTCATTTATTTATTGATACAACTAGTGCTTATTGGGTACTAGCCATGCATGAGCCTTGGAAATACAACACTGAATGAAATCCAGTCAATATCTCTGTCCTCGCAGAGACGCATTTTACTGGGGAAAGAGACAAGAAAAGAAATCATTCAAATAAAGAGCTCACTCAATGGACCCAATTGTTAAAGCCAAGAAAAGCAGAAAGTGGGGTGTGAATGAGACATTGGGGTGCTGGCTGATGACATGGTAGATAAGGAGGCCAAAGAGAAGGGAATGAGGAAATGCAGTCATAAGGAAAAGAAAGAGCTGGGTCCAGGAGGAAGATGCCAGAGAGAGGGAACTGCAAGTGCAGAGGCCCTGTGGTGGGAATACTGTGGTGTGTCTGACCTGAAAGCAGAGGAGAGAAGCAGGAAATGAGGTGCAAGGGACAGCAGGCAGACCATTGCCTATCCCGCAGGCCTTGGAAAACAGGTGGCAAATTGGCTTTCACTCTCTTGGCTTTGGGCCCAGCAGGGATTTCCTTCAACGGGTTAACTTCGGTATTAAGTTTTATTTCACTATTTGCTTATTGAAGAGGTAGGTTTGAGGCCAACTTGTCAGTATCCCATGAATATTCTTCTGCTTCTATCTCACAAGTGTTGTTAGGGCTATCACAACAGCGTTAGCCCAGGTGTGGTGGCTGTCATCTGTAAGGTGGAGGTAAGGAGATAGGGAAAATTAGCGCATGATCCTACATGAAAAACGAACCAGGCAGCTGGGCGCTAGTGGCTCACACCTGTAATCCTAGCTACTCAGGAGGCAGAGATCAGCTAGGCTGGGCAAATAGTTCATGAGAACTATCTCAAAAAAAAAAAAAAAAAACCTCATCACAAAAATGGGCTGGTGGAGTGGTTCAAGGTATAGGCCTTGAGTTCAAAGCCCAGCACCACAAAAACAAAAAATAGAAAAAAGAAAAACAAGCAAAGCAAAAGGGCTGGTGGAGTGGCTCAAGTGGTAGAGCACAGGCCCTAAGTTCAAATCCCAGTCTTGCAAATGAAAACAGCCTTAGACTCATGTCTCTCTCTCTCTCCAACACACACACACATCCCATCCCATTCGCAAATGCTTCCTATTTTCACTCTTTCTTTCCTTTTTTCTTTTTTAATAGCATTGTTAGCCACAGAGTGCCATGTGCACACATTTTAAAATTCTCAGTTCTTTGTAGGAATAGAGTGATGGGGCCTCATAGGGTTGACGAGAGTGTGGGTGGAGCCACATGACATTTAGAATCATATTAAATATGAAAGCATCTTCAAAAACCTCGAAAGGTGCTCCATGAGCAGAGCAATCATTCCTAATGGCTCGAAGATGGGGACTCCTGAGGCAGATGAAATTCCCCAGAAGCCGTTAGGGAAAGAGCCCTGTGTGCGCTGACACAGAAACCTGGGCTAGGCCTCCCACACAGGAAGAAAGTTTCCCATGAAGTTTCCTGTTCAACTTCTTCTCCCCCCCAAATCCCAGCAAACTGTGTGTGTCAGCTGACTGTGGAGCAGCAAAGGGAGAGACTGGAATACGGAAGGCAGGTTTCCAGGGAGTGTAAGCCTGTGACAGGCTATGGGAGATGACTAAAGGTCTCCCCAGAACCTTGACCGTTCGTATAATTAAGACTAAATATTTTACAAAGACAATGTAAAAAGACTTTGGTAGCATCACACCCTGCGCCAGAAGTGATTAAACGCAGAAGTGCAGGGTTGCTTTCTCCCCAGGGAGCAGGGTCTCCTCACTCCTCTGGAAGCCATGGAGGCAGGGCAACAACCTGACCACCTGACTCCAGGGCCTCAGCTCCTGCAGGGATTAGAAACCCCAGCCAGCACCAGGTCTGCTATGTGGTGCATGGGACCAGGACAAAAGCTAGCATTTGCAAAGAAAGACACTCCAACCTTTCAAATCATACCTCCTCCTTGGGTTTGAAGAATGTCAGCAGGAGATGCATGCACTCTGGGAAAGTTGGTCTTTACAATCTTGGTGAAAGCCAAGATTTGTTTGTCAAGAGAAAATGTAGATGAGTTGAACTTCCTCAAGCCTAAAAATTCCAGAAGAATGGATAAAGAAATGTGGTACATCTACACCAGGGACTACTATTCAGCCATGAAAAAAAGAAAGAGTGCTGCTATTTGTGACAACATGGTTCAACCTAGAGCTACTATGTTAAGTAAGCCAGACACAAAAAGACAAGCACTACATGATCTGACTCAGATGGGTTCTAAAAACATTGATCCCATAGAAGTAGGGAGTACAATGATGGTTACCAGAGGCTGGGTTGGTTGGAGGAGATGGTGAGATACTGTGAAAAAATACATAATTGGAACTAGAGAGGAGGAATGGATTTTTAAGAGATGTACTTGGAATAAGATCTGTTGTGACTATAGCTAATGAGAATACATTATATTCTTGAAAAATGTATAGTGGATGGCAAGTGCTCCCACCACAAAAATGGTAAGTAAGTGAGGAAACTGCCCTTGATAACAAGCTCTATTGAACTACTCTATAGTACAGTGCCCCCCCTTGTCCACTGGGGTGGGGGAAGATCATTTCAAGATCCACATTGGATGCCTAAAGCCTTGGGTAGTACAAAACTCTGTGTCTATCTACTATGATGGTTTCCTATACATCTATATTCACGACAAAGTTTAATTTACAAGTTAGGCACAGAACAATTATAAGAATTGTTTTAACAAAGTTACCAACATTGCTACTTTTGTTCTTTGGGGTCACTATTAAGTAAAATAAAGGTTTTTTGAACATAAGCCCTGTAATACTTAGTCAATGATTTGGTTGCTGACATGGCTAAATGACTGACAGGCAGGTCACATATACGGGGTGGATACACTAGTCAAAGGGAAGACTGACACCCTGGGGTTCTCACTACTCAGAAGTGGCACAATTTAAAACCCATAAATTGTTCATTTCTGGAAATTTCCATTTAATATTTTCAGACCACGGTTGACTGTGGGTAACTGAAACTCTAGAACGTGAAATCTCAGATAAAGGGGTCCACCATACATACTTCAAAACATTGTGTTGTACTCAATAAAAGCTTAATCTATTAAAAATTATTTTTGGAAAAGATTAAAATTTCATTGAAAGAAATTATTACGAAAATTAAAAGTTATCCACAAAATGCACTCAACCCAATTTTAAAAATAGACACACAGGACAAAAAAACAGCCAAAAGGTTTGAACTGGAACTTTGAAAGAGAAGACATGGATAACCCATAGGAATGTGGAAATGTGCCTGGCGTTATTGTTTATAGGGGAAATACAGCTTAAAATCACCAGGGGAGTCACTAAAGCCCAGCAGAATGACTGAACCCAGAGTGTGCTGGCTGTCCCACCCTTTTCTCTTCTCCACCTCGGCTGGAATGCGTCTTGGTGGCCTCCTTAAAGTCTTTCTTTCGTTCCACATTCATCTGTCACCAACTCTGGCTTGACTCCTTGTAACAGCCTCCTCACCTCTCCCATCCCCCCCACCCCACCAGTCCCTCTTCCTCCATTCCTCTTCACTCAGTTGAATGCTGTCCTGATCCCTCCCTGTGTCCTGTTCTTTTGGTGTCCCCATACCTACACAGTACTCTTAACATCCTTGGACCTCCAAGTCCCCATCCTTCTGCCTCATCTCAGAAAGCTGCTCCGTTCCAGCCTAGGCACCTTCTCCCTGTGGGTTCCCAAACATGAACCCCTGCTCCTGCTCCCTCTCCATCACACTCAGATAAACACCAGACTCCTTATTGGGGTCTCCCAGCCTTGCATGGCCAGCCACCCCTCCAGGTCATTTCTCCACTCCAGCCACAGGCAGACCATACTCCCTCCTGCCACAGGACCTGGCATATGTTATTCCCCTCACCTTCAATACTCCACTGCTGTCCTCCTCGAATTAAGTCCTACTCGGGCTCCTGTTCTCTGTCAGCTGTCAATCAGGGAAATTGTCCCTGTTATCCCTACCCCTGCCCTCACTCGGACTGATGCTGTCCCTGCTCTTATTTTTGGATCACCACAGATCTTGCCTTTGCTGTTTATCACAGCTGTCATTTTATACAGGCTGTTGTGATCTGTCTCTGTCTGTCTTTCACAGGGACAGCGTCTGCTTTCCCACCATCATACCCAGAGTGCACAGAAGCACCTGGCTTCCTGTATGCGCACACTACACACCTATAAAGGGGAAGGATGTCTCCGTTATGGTTCAAACTAAAGCCCATCAGCCTTGCTCCAAATCCTGGCTTTGCCACTTTCTAGCTGTGTAACATTCATCAAGTTACTTGACCTCTCAATGCAGAGCTGGGACTAGAGCAAGGAGAGATGCCTAGGACGCAAGTGTAAGGAGGAAGTCCCTCCAGTACCTCATCCATGTCCTGCCCTTGTCCCTGTGCCTCAATTTCCTCTTTGGGGTGAAAAGCACCTGACCAGGTTGCTGGCACAGAGTGCCTGCTGTGCAAGCAGGTGTCATCCTCATTTTTGGCCACTTGACTCCAGCCTGGTCTGTGCCTTTTTTGCCACTATGTTCTTCCCAGCCCATGCCACTTCTCCTGCCCTTGAACCTCCACTGTCACCATCCTTTTCTGGAACAATGGCACTAGCAAGGGTGCCTAGGTGTATAGTTCTCATTGCTGTTCACATCTGTCATCCTCTCCTCCTGATGAGAGCACTTTGGGGATATCTGAATGCATGCAGCTCCTGCCCTAGCCTGGCCCTATCACAGAGGGCGTCAGCCCACAGAACCAATGGAGTAGACACCTACTTGCTGCCACTCCCAATCCTGACATCTGTGCCCACACATGAGGACCATTGGAGATCCCAGGTCCCCATTGCCCGAAGAAAACCAGGATCCTGGGTTCTGTCCTTCCACAAGCCAGTCATCTTCACACTCAAATGCCATGTGCCCAGCACTGACAAGATTCTCACGGGGCCACATGGTCAGTCATGAGGAGCCTTGGTCAGGGGCAGCAGAGTTTCTGAACCTGGGGACGCATGTCTGTTCTCGTGCCTCCCAACAGCCTGCCTTGGGAACTTGGAATAGTGTGCGTCTTTGTTCCCAGGAAGGCAAAGCTGTCAGGAGACCAGCTCTGGGCTCACGGCATGGTGACTCACACTGGTGCTGTTTGCCATGAGCCCTGTGGGAACCATGACCTCCAACTCGTCTTCACACCCTTGACTCTAGTTTTTCTCCTCTCCTGCTCCTCTACCCTTTTGTCTCTCACAGGAGAAAATCCCCGCGTTCTCTCCAAATATATAAAAACTTCCTAGACAGGCTAACAATTCAGCCAGCAAACCTGGGCCAGATGTGGAGGGGGAAGCCCTAGGTCTCCAGCTGGAAACCTCGATGATTCTGTTCCCTTAATTTGCATCATTCTGTCTCCAGGGAGAAAGTCAAGCAGTCCATACACTGTCAGTCAGCTGGAGACAAAGTGAGAACAATCTAGAATGACATGAAATGGTGCATCATAGACCTTGGAGTATACAGCTTCCAATTACACTATAAACTTTCCTACTGCAATTATGACTTTATTTAAATCGATACTTCCATCGCCTGGAAATAAAGATGGAGGGGACAAAAGCCAACACACAGCGTGCTATGCAGAGCACCTTCCAACAAATATACAGGAGTGGAGACTCCAGCTCCCATGAAGTCAACATGAACAGGTGAGGTGCTTAGCCAGGCCCGCTGCCTGAATATTGGTAATTTGTCAGCATGCTAGCAACAGGAATTAAAATCAAAAGTGCCTGGTGTTTGACTGGAAACGTTATTTCAGAATACTAATCCAGGAAATTGCTAAATCTGGTGAATTCTTTGGAATTGCAATTACACATTTCCCTGCATGAACCACAAGTGATTCTGGAAAGTCCCTCTGTGTTTCCCCAGCCTGCCACAGTTGTGGGGCTCCCTCTAGCCTCAGTGTTTCTCCTAGGCCGGGTCTCCTCCTGTGGGTGGCTTTTCTTTCCTCTGATCACCTCTCTGACAGCACTCAGCCTCCTTCAGGGTTAAGGGCTCTTCTGCTCTCAGCCAATGAGGTTTAGGTGGTATTGACGCCACCCTCAGCTTGTGTTTTGACCTGGCCAATCAGATCATCCCGTTGGTTCAGAGGTGAGCATGTGACTCAATTTGGACCAATGAGAGTCAGGCATAGGAATTGTTTAAGTTGCTTGGTGAAGAGACACTTTGCTAGACTAAGAGCTATAAAGAGTAAATACAGAGTTCCCAAGAGCCACACAGAGAAAGTCTGCCTGAGAGTGACCCTAACACAAAGGGACACAGAATCAAGTGATGGCAAGAAACTGAGGCCTGAAAATCTTGTTCAAGCTACTAAATCAAGCCATGCCTGAAGCTAGAATCTTAAATTTTTCAATCATGAGAATACATTAACATTTGCTGTTTAGCAGTTTGAGTTGTGGTTGCTGTCACTCACCAGTGACAAACTCCAAAGTGACATGTCCAAAATCCCAGAAACCTTTTCAAGTGTCTTTCAGCTAAAACTTGAACTCAGGATTATGGTCCTACTCCAGTACTATGTCTACGTCCAGCATTTTCCATAAGAAAATGTTAAAGAGAAAGTGTTACTTTTCCCAACACCTTGTTGAATTCCTTTTGGTAAGAACTCTATTCCTTGGTTCTCTCTTCCATTTATGTGTCTGTGAGTTTGTGTTATTTCTGCAGGGTTGGGAGAAGAGTCACTTAGATACGATCCGTGTCATTGAAATGTCTTGGCTCTCTCAGCCACAGAGCAGCTCCAACATTCCTGTGCCATTTATGCCTCTGTCTGGAGCAAAATGAGTGTCTGCGTGTGGTGTTTGAGTTATGATCCTAATCACAGCAAATAATCGCTTTGCTATTTTGGTGTCGTGACCACCTTGCTCAGCCCTCAGCTCTCAGATGCCTGTTTTCCACTAATGCCATCCCGCCAGCACGCAGGGTTCAAAATGCCACCATGCACGGAGCTTAAAGGTTGTGTCACTGCTGTCGTAACAGATGTAACACTTGTCAAATAACATACATGCCCCTTCCGTATCTCCCAGGGACTTCAGCCTGAAAGAACAGGTAAGGGACAATCAGTCTTTGAAGGGAGATATTTGTCTGCTAAGTGGTTTTCACAAAACAATCAAAGCTGCTCTGAAATGGCTGGCAGGGAGGAAGCAGGAGAACTGCTGAGGTTTATATTCAATCTAGCCTGTGTTACAGCTTTGTGTAGGCAAAGATGCAGTTCTGGAAATTGACGATGAGGGCCCCAATTTTAATGGGTAAGGAACAGTGGAGTATAAAGCTGACAGAGCCAGGCCACACTGAGTTCAGTGCCAGGGGACACCAGTCCCTTCAATGGGGACATCAGTCTGCTCAACGTGTCTGTATTCAACACCTGGCTTCACGGCCCGTTTCCCCAGGTGAGGTAGATGTCATCGTCCACAGAAGAAGCAAGCTCCATGACAGCAGAGAATCCAGCCTGTCCATCACTGTCACTCCCTCCTTGTCTACAGCAGTGACAGTATGTCCAGGGGCCCATGCCTTTTTGTTAAGGAAAGATCCCTCATTGTACAGGCACAAGACTACTTTGGGTGCTCACGGTATTGAGAAGAAAGCTAGAGTACACAAAACGTAATCTCTGAATAGAGCTAGAGAAAGTGCAGTCCCTGTGCAGTGACAACCTGTGTTTTAGGTGTAGATTTCAATACTATAAGTACTGCCAGCAATGACATGTGACAAGTTTATGCTTTTAAATGCTATAGTGAAATGATTCCTGACTCTGCCGACCACACTTCATGATCTGGTGGCACCATGGGCCAGGTCCTGGCAGCTCAGACGTGTGAGAATTTGGCTAGCATTGCATTTAAAATATAATTAAATGAGTTGCCAACATTTAAAACTGGAGGAGGGGTTTGTATTTAAAATAGGAATTTCTGGGTTTCCCTCAATCATAGAAAGGCATCTGCCCAAATTCCAGCTATTCAGGAGGTAGAGGTCAGGAGGATCTAGGTTTGAGGCGAGCCCCACCAAAAAAGTTAGCAAGACCCTCATCTCAGCCTACAAACTGGGCATGGTGGCACATGCCTATCCCAACTATGCAGGAGGCAGAGGTAGGAGGATTGAGGTCTGAAGTCAGCCTGGACAAAAAACTCAGACCCTATCTGACAAAACAAAATAAAAACAAAGGGACTGGGGGGCGTGGCTCAGTGGTAGAGCATGTGCCTAGCAAGTACAAGGCCCTGAGTTCAAACCCTCACTGCCAAAAAGAAAAATAAACAAAATAATGGCACCCACCCTTCTGCAGGGCCACAGGTATCCGGAGCCGAAAAGTGACTCCCCCAGGAGATGAGTCATGTGACCTCCAACTCGCTCCATTCCTGACCTGGCTCTTGTAACTACCTGCTAGTGATGACTTGCATTTGCTGTGGGCAGGTGTGGGGTGTCAGGAAAAAGAAGAGCTCTGTTAAATTCTGTCTGTGTAAGTCTGGAGTACTAGACAAGCCAGAACATGTGGCCCTAAGGACTTTGCTTATTTGGGAAAAATGCAAATATTTCATTGAAGTTGAGGAAAACAAAGGTGTAGATTTCAAATACAAATGACATTTAATTTTCAAATCAGTAAGAGCAAGCTTGAGAACTTTAATATAGATCTATTGGCACAAAATTTAAGGGCAAATTTTCCTTGGAGCACCTTGAGGTCACAGCCAATGTGAGCCTCCAGCGCCCTCAAGGATGTGCTACGCCTGCAGCCTTGGTTTGGTGCCACTCTTGGGCTGCCACACAGGACACTGACCCAATTTAAAAGCAGCCAACACTAATGAATGATGGGAACTGGTGGATAAATACCCAGCTACCTTTCCCTGGGATGGGGTAATCCTGAGACGTGCGTGTGCTCTACCCTGGTGCTCAACTTCCCTGGAAGAATGGAGTCCTGTTTGACCTGCCTAGAAGCACACTCTTTATTGCCTGTCTTTCTGTCCTGTGCTTACCCTCTACCCCATTGCCCTGAGTCCCAGACCCACTTCCCTCCAACCTGCATAGGAATCTTTAACTCAGGGTCTGCTAAAATAATTGCCTTGGGCACCTGTCACCTGGGAAAACTAGGTTTTCTAGAGCATCAAGGTGCCTTGGCCAGGCATTGCAAAATGGAATGGACTCAGGTCCCAAGTACCTCTTTGGTGCCAAAATAAGTCTTCATAATCACTTTAAGCTTTTAGATAATTCCCTCCTAATTTTGGAGAATGAGGATGGGGGAGAGGAGGGGGAACCCTTTGGTTTCCAGTGCATTCATTTGCATTTAAATTTGAAGTTGAAAATTAAGGCTTTTAGAAACTTTTAATTTCTATTTAATTATAAGAATTTCACTGCAGGGTACCTATCTGATTTAAAATAATAATTAAAATTAAGTATAGCTGCAATGATTTGCCACAGTGTATGTCTGTCCTTCAGGATGTTAAGCAATAGTAAATTATTTGTGGCTGGAGGTGCTCTATATGTAAATTCCCACAAGAATGGTTTGGTGATACAGAAATTCAGATTATGAAAATCACATTGCAAGTTTGAACATCAGAGCCTAATAAATGCTCTCCTTGTTACCATTACTTCTCTTAATATCCTCAATTAAATGATGAAAAATAGAACAATAGATAAGCAAGATCAATTAATTTTATAAGATGATCAAAGGAATGTGGTTTAGCATTGTGAACACTGTAACATGATAGTGGTTTTATCAGATAGGAAAAATAACTCAAAGTGACTCAAACCGTATTCGTTTATGCTCAAAGGTTTTTATTTGTGGTGAATCAGATTATCTTTTATAATGGGGAGAGCTGGAGGATGTTGCCCATTAATTTTAGAAAAAAACAATTCAGACATTAAAATAGATACTATTCTTGGTTGGCTGTGTGTCAGCCTTAATAAGTGATAATAACTGTCAAAATGTCTTGATTCCGTAACCTGTGGGAAAGAGGCTTCAGGAGGGACTGGCCCTCCCCCACACACAACGCCAGTGGGGGACGGCATTGATGTTCCTGAGCACTCAAGGAGGGGCCCTCACTGGGTTCTGAGTCTGAAATCTCAGCACGAGGCTAAATGGAAAAGAACCAACCGGTCACTGAGTCTCTGCTCAGACAGGGGTACATCACTCAGAATTTGAAAGTGGCGGAGTGAAGGGAAAGATGGTTTTTGAGAGATTACATTCATCTGCAATCTATATTGGGATTTTAAATGATCCAAATAGTTTTACCTCCCTGCCTTTCAAAAAAGAATTAAGGTAGTTTGTCCCTTCCCCACAAAGACAGAAACAGTAAAAGAGCAAAGAGCAAGGCTAGGAAATTTGGGGATAGTGGGTAATAATAATGGTAGCTCAAATTAAGTCTTTTTAGTTAAAAACAAGACTGGGTTCTCAGCTTCCTAGCAATCAAAGCAAAAAAAAAAGGAAAGAGGACTTCTTGATATTTTATTCAAAATAAAAAAAAAGATAACATTTAATCTCTCAGAAGATTTGTGTGTCTGTGTGTGAGAATGAGAAGGTGAATATAATCACAGATGTTTAAAAACTAGGTGAGGAAATAGAGCATAAAACTTAAAAACAGTTGCTCTGTAAGTTATCCTGGTTCATTTGAACCAGAGTGTTATATCTGGTGGAAGCAGGTTAGCAAATCATGAGAAGGTATCTGTCTTATAATGCCAGGTCTCAAGGGCCAGAAATATCACCACAAATCTAACTTGTCCTAGATGGGGCAAGTTGGTGCTTGGCTAGTAAGCAATAAATGTCATTTGGCAACAGGAGGCCTGAGTGATCCAATCCTGGCTTCCTAACTTCCAGAGGAGTTCAGTGATTAAGAGGACAGAGAAGAACATTAGTGGCAAGGAGATGTTGGGACCAAGTGGCTTTGTGGCAGGAGGCTCCTGGAATGAGCCCTGCTTGGATTTCCACACCACTAAAAAGCTAAAGTGCCTTTTGCTAAGGGGCTTCTGCACGGTTGGCCTGCCTTGCATGAGCCCAGCTCTTTGGACTCATTGGAGGAAACTTGACACGATTTCTGATGAACCAGCCCGTGTGCTCTGGTCCTAGGCACCTGAGCTCTCCCCAGGCCATCTCTGCAGCCCTTAGGAAGGTAGGCTACAGGTAGGCTGTGGACTAACACCTGTGGGCATATCAACGGCAGGAAAGCACTTGAACTGGTCATTATTTGCAATACTCAGAAGGTAAATATGCCAGGGAGCTTCTCCAAGCTTTCTGGGACTTCAGATAGGACTCCTACAAGAACTCTTCATTTCCTACCTTACATTACATTGCCTCTGGCTATAATACAAACAGCTTGGGTCTTGGACATGAACTTGGGTCCAAATCCCATTTTTGCCTCTTTCTGATTGTGAGATCCTGGGCAGGTGATCTAACTTTGTTGAGTTAGATCATGTTTTCTCCCCTGAAAACCAACTCCCTGTGAGCCAGTGATCACAAAGTTTGAAGATCCTTGAAGACCTGTGCACACAGGGCTCTCAGGAATAGTACCATTTATAAGCATTCATAAGAACAAGTTCTAGGTGTCCAGGATATGGGCAGAAGGAAACACAGTCTCTTGACGAATTCCAAGTCTACAAGGAAAAGACATGGCACTGTGACATGGGCCACCGTGGTACTTGAGATGATTATGCCCTATAAGAAGGAAGTTCACCCTGGTGATCTGTATGCCATAGATGGCCTTGAGCCAATGATGGGGCTGGAATGAGTAGAGCCAGGCACTGTCCAGCTACCCAGGGTCTTATCCATGGTCAAAGGTACTCATCCATATTTTTAACTGCCTCATCTACACAAGGAGAAAGACCAATCTGACAGCCTTGCAGGTTCCTTGCAGCTCATCAGCCACGTGGAGGCTGCCCACAAGGTAGACAGCAGAGAATTGCAGAGCATAGGGTGACTTGATGGTGGAAGTCTACCATCTTCACCCACCAGAGTTCAGCCTGGAATTCTTCTCAAGAGCCAAAGCACTTCCATTAGCTAATCCCACAAACTCCAAAGAAGAGAAATGGAGTCTGGAATGCACTCCTGTAAGGCAGTTATTAGCCTTGCATTACAATCCTGTTTACATGGTGACTAAGACGCCATTAATAAGGGGCCTGTCCAGCAGCCCCACTACTGTGATTTAGTTCAGGGGACAGCAAGTAGTGGAGGTGCCCTGGGCTGTTTGAAGGCCAAGTGAGCTGAGTCCCAGCCGCTTTGCCAGCCCAGTGGGTGGGTACTGGGGCTTAAGCACTGAACCTCATCAGCAGTGTAATTCCATTTACGCTATTACATAATTAAATCGAGACTTGAATTGTGCTTTTTAAAAGATTATGTGACCATATGTAGCCTGAACAATTGCCAACTTTGAACAAAGTGTCTTGTTACAGTTCTTTCCTATTAAGTTCGGACTCTAGGATTTCATGTTTCCTTCTTTTTCCATCTCCAAATTTAAATCAAATCCAGTCAGTAGTTAATAAATTGATATGATTATAGCTTAAATATTTTTATTTTACAATATGTTGTCAATATGCTTTAAAGCAAAAATAAAATCTTGCGGAATCCAGATCACGTCTCAAGCACGCTGTGTCAGCATTTCCACACTCGGAACAATGTCAACTCACATTTCAAATGACTTTTTAGCAAATCAGGTTTTAGACAGAAAGTTTTAGAATCAGTATTGAATAATTTAATTAGCAAATGGTTCACTTAATTAGGCCAAATTAAAGAAAACAAAATCTTACGTGTAGCATAAAGCTACCATTTTCGGGAAAATATTTAACATCGGGGGGGCTATATCTTGTGTATTCAGTAATATTAAGAAACGTGACTCAGACATATAAATTAAATCAGAAAAGAACTTTTATAGCAATAAATTTTATAGACAAACAAAAATGCTAACCATTTAAAATGAAATCTAGTCTTTATTTTGAGACACACTTGTATTTGGAAAAAAGAATCATGGGAAAAAGTATTCTTGAAGCCAAGGAGAATGTGGCCATTTTCTTTTCCTTTCTTTAGAGGGGGAGGGAAGTAGGGACGAAGCCCAAGGCCTTGTGCGTATTGAGCACGCGTTCTACCACTGAGCTACACGCTAGCGCAGCCCCAGTTTTCACTTTTTTAATCAGCAAAAGCTGTTCCTCATAAAATCTAAACTAGTTTATGCATATGCAACAGCTCTTATTAAGATGCGTCAGGAAACCCAAGTGCCATTAGATAATGAAACTGACCAGAGGTGTTTTTCCAGTGTTCCAATTAATATCCTGGTGGTTACATTGTAATGACCCAGCTCAATTGGCACAAAATCCAGATGTGAATTGCACTCAAGGACCTCTGAGGTGCTTCTTAGTGGATTGGTTTTGAAAGACAAAAGCACTAAATTAAAATAATTGTTTTGTTTGATTTTTTTTTCTCTTCATTGATAACCAAAATGGGAGCTCTTCTCTCTAAACTGTGACAAGGAGGGACTTGTCACCTTCTAGTCTTGCCCCAGGCCTGGTTCATACCAGGTGCTCAGTAAATGTATGACCCCATTCAAAATCTTATGCTATTTCTTTGAAGATCTGAAAGTCAGCTGGCCTGCCTGGACTGGAGTCTGTTTTAAATCAATTTGGTTTTGATTAAAGAATCTTGAAGGGTAGGGGCAGGCACACACTAATGTTTTCCATTTTGTGAATTTCTACATAACCTATGTTCCCTTATTTAATCCTGACAACAATCCTATAAGGAACTATCACAATTTTGCATTCAGTTAATGAGATTACAGGACATCTGGAAGGATGTCCATTCAGGAGGTGGTAGAACATTTAAATCCAGCCAGCCAAGTTCCTGAAGTTAATCTTTCAACCTCAAAACCAGAGTCCACAAAATATGGTCCAAGGGCCAAGAGTGGCCTATTTTTATAAAGACAGTTTATAAGAACAAGCCTCTGTCATTTGTTTGCGTGATACCTGTGATCTGTTGTTGAGCACTTGCAATGAATTCACAAAGCCTAAAGTATCTGCCAGATGATTCTCGAAGAGATTTGGTGCCCCTGCTCTATGCTCTGTGCCTGAAGAGGGGTGAACGTGACTCTCAGATAAGGTTCCGAGAGCCCCCAAAAGCATTCCACGGAGATCAGCCAGGATTCACTGTCAGAAGTGTGTATCTGTCATCCGACTCAAGGGGCTGTGGAATGATGGGAAGAGCACAGGTGGCCTCCACCAAATGGTGGCCTTGCAGACTCAAGCAATATACAACTTTTCCCCAAGTCCCAATTTTCCATCTGTAAACTTGGTCTATTTAGATCGCCCATGCTGAGTAGTTTGGAGAATTAAAGAAGATAATTTATATTAAAGTCTTAATGCAATGTCTGAGGTGTAATGACTTAACATTGCATCTTTTTGTCTCTGTTTTCTATTTTCTATTACTGAGTGTTAGGAGTCAGGATCATTGCTCTGGAGTTGTCCTAGGTAGTAGTGAGAACGGGGACATTTGGAGAAGCTGTCAACCACATCAGAGAATTCTTCTTTCTAACGCATCTCAGGATTCCTAGCCTGGTCTTTTAGCCCTTGCCTTAGGGAGGGCAGCTACAGTTTGGATTTTAAGTAGACCCCAAAGGGCCTCTGTGAAAGCCCTGGTCCCCAGCAAGGTTCTATTGGGAGGTGGTGGAACCTTTAAAAGGTGGGACCTAGAGCTAGGTCTTCAGGTTATTGGGGGAGTGGCCTTGAAAGGAATTGTGGGACTCTGGCTCTCCTCTTCCTCTCTTACTTTCTGACCATAGGTGAGTTTGCTTCCCCACAAGCTTCCATTCTGATGTTTCACCATGAACCCAAAGCCACAGGGCCAATGGAGCTTAGACTAAAAAACCCTAAACGTGTGAGCCCCAACCTGTAGGTTTAAGTCTCAGGTATTTGTTATGGTAACAGGAAGCTGACAAGCACAGGGGTCTCCTAGGAGTGGCATCTTCAGCCAGGCTCAGGTAAAGCAGCATGCATCCCAGGCCTCTCCTACAGCCACCTCTGTGCTGCAGAGACAAGTTCCATTTGGAGTAGCGTGATTTCCTACCCAGGTGTTCTTGGGAGTAACAGAGATCATCCCATGCTTGAGTCCTCCCACCCCTGGGCTTCTGGAGAGCCTATACCATGGAAGCTTCCAGCTGTTCTCTGCCTCCCTGTCCAGCACCACCATCTGTCAATGGACGCTCTGTACACGTTGCAGCAGCCACAGGACCTCCAGTCACACCTGGCCGGTCTTGTCTGTCTCTTGCCCTAAGCCCTTCAATAGCTCTGCACAGCCCCCACCAATAAAAGCCAATTCCTTCTAAGGGCTCCACCCCATTACTTCTCTGACCCCTTCTCTTACTCTGCTCTTGTCATTATCTTCTAGTCATAATGGCTTTCCCAGTGTCCCTTGCATGAACCAAGCACTCTTACTTCAGATGCTTTGTACTTACTGTTCCCTCTTCACATAACACTGTTCCTCTAGCTATGGATGACTGCCTACCTCATCAACCACAGTGTCACCTTCCCCACAGGCCAGCTGTCCTATCTGCACACATCTCTCCCTTCTGCTTTTTTCTCTTGAGCACTTACCCTCATGTAGCATGCTGTGTATTTTTAATTATTTCCTTCACCTCTGCTTCCCCCAAGAAGAGGAAAAGCATTCCTGTCAGGATTATTTATTACTGTGTCTCCAGCATTGAGAACATCGTCTGACACTCAGTAAATGCTCAATAAATATTTGTGAAGTGAAAGTGCATAGATAAAATTACAGGAGAGGCCCAAAATGGAATGCTCCAGGCTTACTCCTTAGAAGGCTCTCTATTCATATTCAAATGGTGCCTGTTTGTGTCCTGGCCTTATGCAGTCAGGTGCAGCATGAGCAGAAATCATTTGCAATGGCCTCACAGAGGTTGGACGTCTACCCCATACTTCTGGTAAGTAGCTGACTGGCAAAGACAAGCAACATCATGGCACACGTCTCACCAGTAGCTGGTGACATGGCAGTTGCATCTTCCAAGTTCATTTTCTCAGAAGAAAAATCACAGCAGAAGATGCCTCTCACTAGAGCGAGAAAGATGGTGGTGTCAGTGATGATGATGTGATGATGGTAGTGGCTAAGAGTCACTGAGTGTCCCTTGAATGTTTTTCAAGCCTTGCTTCACCATGTAAATGGTTTTTAATTTTTTTGTGTGTGTGGTACTGGAATTTGAACTCAGGACCTGTACCTTGAGTCACTCCATCAGCCCTTTTTTTTGTGTGTGAAGGGTTTTTTTTGAGGTAGTGTCTCGAGGAACTACTTGCCTGGACTGGCTTTGAACTTCAGTCCTCCTCATCTCTGCCTCCTGAGTAGCTAGGATTATAGATGTGAGCCACCAGCACCCAGCCACCATGTAAATTTTAGGATCAGTTTATCACTTTTTGAGAAAGAATTTTAATTGCAATTGTATTCAGTCTATCTATTTATTTTATATACATTTTTTTATGGTACTGGGGTTTGAACTCAGGGCCTCACGCTTGCTAAGGCAGGCTCTCTGTCACTTGAGTCACTCCACCATTATATATTTATTTAAAATAAATAAGACAGTAGTGCTTTAAATATATTTCTAATGTATGATAGTATATTATGTGTATATATATGTATTATATAATACATTATATTTAATATATTAAATACCTTCTAAGGATATGTTAGATTTATCTAGGCTGTTTTCTGACTTGTAAGTTTTTATGATCTTTCAACTGTAAAGGTCTTAAACATTTTTGAATATTTTCATCCCAGGGAATTCAATTTTTTTTGTTGTTGCTATTAAGGAACGAGATTTTTTTCAATTACATTTCTGATAGTTTGTCACTGATATATACTGAACTGTTTGGGGTATATTGATCTTATATCCAGCTTTTCTGTGCTTATAGTTTATTGGTTGTTTTGGATTTTTTACATAAGCAGTTATACTAATAATGCAATATTAATGTCATTTTATTTCTGCCTTTAAAAATCTTTTTTATGCCAGCTATTCAGCAGCTAAATAATTAATATCCAGAATATACAAAGAACTAAAAAAACCCTAAATAGCAAAAGAACAAATAATCCAATTAAGAAATGGGCAAACAAATTGAACAGATAGTTCTCAGAAGAAGTACAAATGGCTAATAATAAACACATGAAGAAATGTTCGACTTCCTTAGCCATGAAGGAAATGCAAATCAAACTACACTAAGATTTCCTCTCACCCTTGTCAGATGGGCCATAACCAAGAAAGCAATCAATGACAAGAGCTGTGAGGACGCGGGAAAAGGAGCCCTTATACACTGCTGGTGGGAATGCAGAGCAGTGCAACCCTGGTGGAAATCAGTACGCAGTTCCTTATGAAACTGAGATCGTTTTATGACCCTTATGGCCCTGCCATACCGTCTTGGGAGCGTCCACAGAGCGTAAGGCAACATACAAGAAGAGACCAGCGCACCATGCTTATTGCTGCTCTCTTCACAGTGGCCAAACTGTGGCAACCGCCGAGGTGCCCAACAATCGGTGAGTGGACAAAGAAAATATGACACGTACTTTCCTCTAGTACCTGGAACTTTTCATCCCTTCTGAATTTTTACATTTGTTCACATGAAGTTGTTCGTGGCATTCTCTTAGGATTTTTAAAATTTCTACTGTATATCGGTTATCTTCTTTTATCGTTAATATTATTCATTGAAACTTCTCTTATCTTCTTGAATTTTGCTGGACTTTTTATTTATTTGTTCAAAGAGACTGTTTTTTATTTTGCCAATCAAACCATTTTACTTCTAATTTTATTAAATTCTGGTCTTTATTACATATTTTCCTGTCATCTTTAGCCTTGCTCACGTTTGTGTGTTGAGTTGTACCATTCTTCTGCAATACGTGACTGAAAGACGGTCGTCGTTTCGTTCAGTATAATGAGGCTTTCTGTTATTTCATTTGTGCTACTTAGGGCACACATTTTGAAAAGGAATCTTGTATCATTATAATTTCTTTTCTGACCCTGGCTGTGTAGAAGGATTTAACTCTTTTCGCTGTTGCTGTTTAATCTCCAAATACACACAAGACTGAATCTTTCTTTCTTTGTTTTCTTACAGTGCTGAGGATCAAACCCAGGGTCTTGCACATGCTAGGCAAGTGTTTTACCAGATTTATTCTTTCTAACTTAGATTTCAGTCATAGAATGTGGTCTATAGGATATTTTCTAATTTTGCTCCCATACTTCTTGAAGTCTGCCTCCTCCTCTTATTTTCCATTGATATGCATATAATTATATGTGTTTGTGGGGTACAGTGTGATAAATTTGATAGCCATCTACACTGTGGAATGATCTAACAGTGTAATTAGGACTTCTTTGTACTGGGACATTTGAACCCCTCTCTTCTGGTTATTGTGAGATACATTCAACTGTAGTTACCCTCCTGTGCTGGAGAAGCCTTGGACTTCCCATCCAACTGTGTTTTTCACTTGTTTTCTAACCTTGCTCTGCCTCTCCTTTCCTTCCCAGCTTCTAGTGACCTCTATCCTCCCCTCTCCTGGTATGAAATCAGCCTTCTTTAGTTTCCCCATGGGAACATACTTACTCCTTTTAGATTCTATACCTCTTACTCCACCTTATCCCTAAGTAGCAAGGATTTTTGTGTGTAGTAAAGTCTCCCAAGTAATTAACTGTGTCTACTTTGAAAACTATTTTTCTTCAAAACCTTGTTGCTATCCCACTGTTCACTGGCCTTGATAGCTTCAAGGAAGCCTGCTCCCTGTCTGAGTGCAGTCATTTCCCCTCACTTTGCTTCTAGGAATTTTCCTTTATCTTGGCTTTTCTGTTCTTTGCCTGCCACATGTATACACAAGGAGTTCGTAAATGTATTCCTCTCAGTATTTGATGTGCTGCTTTCTAGAAACCTCATCCTCCTTCTACCTTTGTATGTAATATTCTTGTCTGCTCTTCTGTACTCACCTTTGGAACTCCTGGCAGCTGTGCTTGAACCTCGATTCTGTCCTCTGCCTCCTAACGTCTCTTCCATATGACAAACTTTTCTGTGCCTCTGTCCTCCGTTCTAAGCAGTGTTCTCAGATCTATCTGCTGGCTCATGAGTCCTCTTCTCAGCTCTATTTAATTTGCTACTTCACCAGTCCTTTGATTTTTTTAAATGTCAATGAGTTTACTTTTCACAAATACGAAATTATTCATCAAAGCATTTGTAAGCAGAAAATCTAGAAGCTGCCTAAATGTCCAAGGACAGATTAAATGGTTTCATCTGTTGATAGACAAGTATCCAGCCATTCAAATTAAAACTTCCATAATGTGATTTAGACGACAAAATAAAAGGTATTAAAACAAAAATAGAGGGCTGGCTGTAATTCAGTGGTGCTTAAAGCACCACTTGCATGTGCAAGGTCCTAGGTTCAATCCCCAGCATGAAAAAATAAAAATAAAACAATAAAAAAATGTAAAAACATGTGTTACATATGCTCTCCTTATAAACACGTGTAAAGTGAATAAATAAAAAATAATAGTTGTACTAGGATGGCTTCATTGAGGATGACTTTTCTACATATAATGCTACATTATTTCTACTATTAAAAATGGTTCCTTCAAACACATTCACCTTCCCAAGAGAATATTTACGTAAGGACTCCAAATGTGAGGGGAAAGTTAGCACTTGCTTAAATACATACCTGCAGTTGAAACACAAATCCATTTCCAGATACCAGCTGACATTGGAACTCTTGTGAGCAGTTTGTGTCCTGAGTTTTCTTTCTAGCCTAGGGCTGAGTTCACAATATTGAAATCTCTGCGCTTGCATATGTCATGGTCAAGAGGACCCTGAACTTGTTTCTCCTTTTCTCTCAAATCTTACTAACAGTTGCATTTGCCTTTGATTATCATCAACCAGGAAGTGAAAAATATTTTTCCATTCTACAAATTGTACCTTAAAAAAAAAAAAAAAGGTTGTAAACCCTAGGTCACAATGATGTACATGAAAGCTTGCTTTTTTTTATTTTTTTTTTTTTGCTAGATAAAAGATAATTTTACATTTTTTAAGAAAGAACTTCATAACCAGTCATTTCTTGCACTAGCAAAGTAAGGGTTTTCTTCGGGCTCTTGGGGGCTTGAACTTGGCATCCAGCAAGCTATACAAAGGAAACTCAGGAAAAGGCCATGGCATAAACACATCCTTTGGTTTGGAAAATTCCTTCCTTCCTTCTTCCTAGGGTTTCAGTGGGGTTTTCTCTGCAGATTCAAAATGAGCTTCACAGGTATAGACTGTGCACCAGACCCTCTCACCTTCATAGCAACAGAGTTTGTGGGGCCAGTAAAAATGAATAAAAAGGAAATCTCTCTAAAATGTCAGGATTTTTGACTCTGGGTTACTTGGTCTGCTTTCTTGTTTCCAAGGTGCTCCTTGGGTCTGTATAATTCTGTGGTCAGAACATCATCTTAAACACAGGGATCATCATGAACACCCCTTGGTTTCCATCCACTCTGTAGAGGTCAAAAGATGCAGCTGGTTTATGAGTTCATTCTGCCATGTATTGCTACCGGCAGGTCGGCAGGCCAGCTGGATGGATGGGCAGCGCTCACCTCCTCATTTATTACTCTTGTCAACTCGGAAGGGAATTTTTCTTTTCCTACCTTATGAAAGGCCCATCAGCAATGAATCAGTGAAGTGAAGACGACAGCTGATTTGTGAATTTAGATTCTATAAAGTGACTCCGCTTTGGTGGGCCGTGTAGATAAAGCAACCGTCATGATAAGGTGTCGAGTGCAATTCCACAAAACTAAATTTATTGCACATTTGAGGAAATCATCCTATTTTAAAATGCCATAAATTCTAAATTGAATAGTACTTATTCCCATGAATTTTGATTTATATTTTGAATATTTTTAATGGGATGCTAAATAGCCCAGGCTGGAAGTTATGAGTTTATGCATTTCTTCTCGAGGGCTATTGTGACTCTACCCAGAATATATTGGCCATTCTTAGGGTTTTATTTGTGTGCTCTGCAGTGGGGGAGGGGAGTAGATTCATGCACCTGCTGAGGGTGCCCCACGGGGAATGAATGATGTGGATGCTGGCTATAAAGAAAGAGCCAACAGAAACCTCTCGCCTCCAAGCCTGGGGTCTCATGAAGCTGGCGTGAAGGACAGAAAGGCACCTTTGCACCTAATCACACCAGTGGAAGGCGATGGGGATCAGACTCCCCGGGTGGGTTTGACCCACTATGGAAGTCCCCTGTACTCTGTAGCCCTTACTGCCATAGTCAGTAACGATTTCAATCACTCCTTATTTACAGCCGTTTTCCCCTGGCTCTCAGCTGTGGCTCCACAGAGCTGGAAGCAGGAGGCTAATGAAGAAAAATATGAAGACAGAAATGAAGACAGAAAGACATCCATTTCCCAGCATGCTTCAGGTGACCATGTTTTCTGGTTAATTCTGCTTTCTTTTTAAAGAAAGCCCTTTTAATTTCAACTCTGGCTGTTGGAACACCAAAGAAAAGGTACAACCAATTACCTTTTACCAAGGAGAAAGATCAGGAAAGACTCTTCCAATGTGTAATTGAAAATTGACAGCTTTGCAGGGTCCTTACCATGCAGAGGCCTTGAGGGAGGTGGAAAGACAGCCCAGGTAGAAGTCCATTAAGTGCAGAGAGAATGCTTCCCCAGCCCTGTGTCCAAACCTCACCTACCACTTGGCTCTGTGAGCAGCAGGTTTTGAAACTGTCATATGAAACCTTCAGGGTTGCTCAGCATAGGTGAGCCACCTGGTCCTCAGTCCTGGGGGTGGTGGGGGCGGGGTGGCTAGTCTTGAATCAAGACAAAATTCTTGCCCCTTTAACAGTTCATCAGATCAGGGTTTATATGTGGGCAAGTGCCTACATAAATACTGAGCCTGGTGCCGGTAGCTCATGCCTATAATCCTAGCTTCTCGGAAGGCAGAGATCAGGAGGATTGCGGTTCAAAGCCAGTCTGGGCAAATACTTCATAAGATCCTATCTCAAAAATACTTAACACAGAAAAGGGCTGGTGGAATGGCTCAAGTGGTAGAGTGTCTGCCTAGCAAGTGTGAGGCCCTGAGTTCAGACCCCAGTATTGCCCCATATATATATATGTATATATATTTTTATATATTATATATCTGTACTTTTATATATACTATATATACCTTTAATCACTATTGTGTTCTGATCCCTGGGGCTTTATGGATAGTGAAGTTGGCACAGGTCCTGATAGAAAGATTTTTAAATCTAAGGTAGAACCATATAGCTTCGAGCACCTGAGTCTGCTTAAGCCCAGGCCCCCAAATCAACCATGTTATTTACATTTTTACTATGTTTTCTCTTCCCATTGGATGTAGAGAAAGAAACACACAAATAGGCTTTAGAAAAGAAGGTGGGGTGTTCTCTGACCTCTCAGACCCTCACACCTACCAAAGCTTTGTAGCTAAATTAGGGGGGTTAAATGCACAAATAATGTGACTCCACATAGTTACCTTGTTGGCTGAGATCTCAGCAGAGACCATCTGCTGAGCACCTTCATGTGGCATTGCTAGGTAGCCTGGACTTCCTCACAACAGAGCAGTAAGGCTCCAAAAGTGAATGCCCAGGAGAGGTAAGGGTGGGGGCAAGGAAGAGGGAGAGGGGAGCGGAGGGGGAAAGAAGACAGACAGAGGTGGACAGAGAAAGAAGAAAGACAGAGAGAAATAAAGAAAAACTGGGGGAAAGAGAGAGCCAGGCTGAGGCCGTATGAGTTTTGTGACATAGCCTTAACAACACCACTTCTGCCACATTGTAGTCATTGAAATCCAGTTGCTAAGTCAGGCCCACCCTCCAAGGGAGGAAGATTAGACTCCACCTTTTGAAAGAAAGAGAGTCAAAGAATTTGCAGACCTATTTTGGAACTGCCCCACAGGGTCACTGTGGGGAGTAACCTTGACCCTGTTGCCAGTGAGATCCACTTCTGGGTGATGCCCAAGATCCTACCACACTCCACTAGTGTCCTTTGGAAGGACAATGGTGTTTGGCAAGCCCCCTTCTCAAGGGACAGGCACTTGGCATCTCCTACAAGGTCATTTTCTTGGTTACAGGAGCCTTGGGAGAAAAGCTCACAGGCAAGTCGAAGTTTCTCAGGCACACCAGTGCCCTCTGGTTATTTCTGGAGCACCACTGTGGGGAGAGGGGAGCAGAGAGAGTGCATTGTCTCCCCTGCTTATGATGTCTCTGTCTGGTTTTTGTGCTTGTTGGGTTCAGCTCATCCTGTAAGACCCACACATCAAATCCATCTCCTTGTTAGAATATTCTAAGGTGCTCCCAGGCAGAGCTGCATCCGCCTGCCTTCCTGTGTGTCCATTATTCTTCTGTGCAGCCTGGCACCAGAGGCCACCTTCTTGTCTTCTAGACAGTAATTTCCCCCGGAACAGAAATCCTGCCCTTTCCCCAACCCCAAACATAGCACCTGGAAAGTGCTAGGTGCTTATATACCATAAATGCCAGCTCAAAAGACCTTAGGAAAATGAGTTATTTTAACCTGGCGTTTTCCAACATGGGATGTGTGCAAACTTAACTTCAGGAGATACTAGAAAAGAAGGGTTTTGTATCAAATAAGTCTGAAATATCTGCTTTTTCTCATTTCTTTTTTGGAAGGCCTCAATGCATACAGCACTCAAATGGAGCCAGTATGATGTAGAGTTTTAAAAATGTGAACATTGGGGTCAACCTAGATTTGAATTCTGGCCATATCTTTGTTCATATCACTAAGCTTGTGGCCTCATTTTCTTATACTCTAAAATGGGAATGACGCTTATTCCTTACCTCACAGAGATGTTAATGCTGAGAGAATACACTAAAATAACCGGTGAATGGTACTTAGATGTGTCAGGAATTCTGTGACTATTGAGTAATAAAATTACCCTTAAAGGTTTTGCAGAAATCCTGCAACAAATGCCAGAGTATTGTCCTCATTTGTTTGATATTTTTCATACCGCACTTAATAATTTATACCCACACTTGGGGAAATATGGCTGTTGAAGACTTGCTAAGATTAGAAATTATTTTCTGTAAATTAGATGACACTTTAAAGTGTGAAAAATGTAAAGACTAATTCTTGAAGGGTTGTTGAAGAGAGGGTACAGAATTAGTGGCTGGCATTATTCTCACTGAAATCTCTCCTTGACTAATGGCTGCTTGCCTTTGAGGGGATTCTTAGCCTTGATGAAGTGATTCAGATGCACTTGACTGCAAGTTTTCTGTAACTAGAATAGGAAGAGGAAATGCAAAAGGCGAGTGATCTTGTCACATTGGATGGTCACCCTTTCACTTCTCAGCACAGGTTTCACAATCCTTACCTGTGGTGAGGAAGAGACACCCTGCTCCTTATAGTAAGGCCCTGTGTCTTCTGGGGGGAGCTGTGGTTCCTGCTTTCTGAAGCCTTGTGATCTCTTTACAGCTGCCAGACTGCTTTTGAATCAGAGGCTTGAGGGTGTCATGTGCTGCCCGAGTCCCCAGAGGCCTGAGCCCAGCAGAGTGCTTAAATTACCTTGGCCTTTGGCGACCTGAGCCAAAAAAAAGGTTGAGTCAGGTTTCAACTGCCCCACAACCTTTTCCATAACACACCACCTTGACCCTTCTTTGAGAAACCACTCCTTCCCTGTCCCAGGCTGTATAGCCTAGATGGTGCCAACTCTAACCCTGGCAACAGAGGTGGGTGCAGAACCCAGGTCTGGTCAATCAAAGCACCCCATTTACCTGCTTCAGAAATGGATATAAACCAGGCCAAGGGAGCCCAGGTGGAACTAGCTGTCAGAAGCTTCAGAAGTCAGACCCAGAGGGGTTGAGACAAGAGCTGCTTTCGTCCAGGGAAATCCAAACATACAGACCTGCTGAGACAGGGAAAGAGGAAATCTGTGACTGGACACATTACACTTCCTGTCAGGAATAACACTGCACATTAGCACCACCACCTTTCGTTGAGTATTTGCTACGTGCCAACCTCCTGGGTTTCCTCATGTCTAACTTACACCACTTCCGGTTAAAACACCTCTGAAAGCAGCTTCTATCTTCTGTCTGCTGGCTTCTTACATCCTTGTCCAGCTCAGCAGTGGCCATGACCTGGTTGTCTTTACCTTAAACAACATATCAAACTTCTTCTTTTTCAAGAATGCCATGGGTAATATAGGATTAAAGTCTATGTCTAAGTCAATCTTAAAAAAAAAACCTTTTCAACAAAAAAGCCAGCTGATAAGAAAGATTTGGAGACAACAGTTTAATCAACAGTATTTTTTCCTCTCTCAGAGATACACGGAATTACATTGCATCTTGCAATTGGTGGCATCTTGATTTCTACGGAAGCATGGTCACTGCACTTCATTGGTCTTGGGGTGCGGGCAGTCCTATTTTGCATTTAAGGAAACCAAAGCAGAAGGGGTTAGCTAATTGCTTAGATCTACCACCAAGCTCCCAGGGCTGAACCTGTGTGGGAAAAAAAATCATATACAACTAAGCCAGATAAGCTCAGTTCAAGACTCAAATCACAAGCAGATTTTGCCGGTTAGGTTAAGATGTCTAATTTGTGGTGACAGACAGCATCTTTACTTACTCCCCTATTGTTAAAAAACATTCTTTTCTATCTTGTCCCCAAATCCAAACCTTCCCCTAGTGTTGCTGCCTGAGATAATGCTGTTTCCACGTGGTGGCTTTGAGAAATTTACTCATAATCTACGGGATTAGACAAAAGCCAGGTTCCCAAATCTGCAATCTCTCTACCAGAAAATCAATACCAGCTTAAAAGAACCAAGGACCAATTGCATCGATGTGGCCACAATTAAGATATGATTTCCTTTGGGGAAATGTCACTCAGATTATTTCAGCCAAATGTCCACGTCGTTAGGAACGATTTTTCTGCACAATGCCCTCTCCCCGCTCCCAAATTTTTGCAAATGAGAACCATCCAATTTGGCTTCAGAGTTTGCACTGGGGACATGAGTTTGATTCTGGAATAAATTTTACCATGGAAAAAGGGTCCCCATGTCAACCCGGACTCTGATGAAGTGTAGGCCATGGGGGCCCAGTGGGCAACTCAGGGCTGTGTTCAGGGCTGCCTCAGAAAGTGGCTTTCGTGTGACTATCAGATGCTTTATTGCCTTGGCTCCGGTGACCTCATCTACCAGAATGCAGTCATCTGTCCCGCCAGGGAAGACAAACCTTCATTCCAGAGACTCATTCAGGCCAATCAAGGCCCCCTACCCCTATCTCCAGTAAGGGAGTTGTTAAAAGTCTGACAGGCCCCCGAGAACTCCCCAGCTTCACGTTCCACTAAATCAAAAAGGAAGCCAATGGCTGAGGCATCACCAGTTGCTCCTGGGGAAGCACAGCTTGACATCACTTGACTTGAGGGATAGTTGCAAACCAGGGTATTTCTTGAGATCAAAACCCACAGCATTCCAGTGAACTTCAGGACTTTCTCCTTCTTGTTATTAAACTCTTAACTCCTGCCAGATAGCAATGCCAGGCACATAATTGCTCGCCAGGCCTTTCTTCCCAAGCTATTGCACAATCCATAAACAGTTCAATTAGGAAACCAATTAAAATGAGAAAGGGGTTTCCTGAATTCTCCAACAGTTGAGGCAATGCTGCCTTTTCCTTGTCAGCCAGTGAGAGGTTTTATTGCAGCTGCTGAAGAGGTGAAAGAATTAAAGGGAGCGGCAGGAACAAGAGTCTCTTTCGTCTTCTGGACCCCTTGGCACACACTGAGAAGCTTCTGGAAACTAGGAGATTGGTGTTAGAGACTGAAAATGCTTTGGTTTGCATATCAGACCAAGGCAAAAATTATATATGAAAATGTAAAACAACATCCTTCCTTTTCTTCTTTGGCTGCAGAAGAGGTCTTGGTGCACTGAAGTTTCCAGAAGGCAGGTTCTGGACCATTTGCCTTGCATGGCCGCAAGCCTTTCCCATGGGCTGGAGCACTGCATCCTTCCACAGCATCCTTCCGAGGGGTGGTAGGGTCCACACATCACCGAGGAGGAAGCTGACTTTGAAGGTCAGACATACACGTTCATTCCTCCATTCAACAGACTCTTACTGTTGTCCACTGTGTGTCACAGACACAGCTGGGTGCTGGATGTGCAGGCACCCACCATGAAGCTCAGAGGCACATTTGGCTGCTCCTCCCTGGGTCTCAGCACCTTGGACATGCCTCTGGTTTAAACCTTACTAGGTGTGTAGCACACTTGATGTGAGCCAATGGAGGCAAGGAGACTCATCCCACCTGACCATTAGCACCCATCAAGTCCTTGAAGGGAAGGGGAGGCCACTGGTTCTTTTTGCTCAGATGAAAGGTGCATGTGTGTGCATACACCTGCATTTGCACACACCTGTATGTGCACGTGATCGGTGGAGATACAGTTGGTTAAGCATTCTTGTTCTCCGGGGTATCAAGTCCCCTGTGCATTATTGTAGTCGCTAGAGCTTCACTGGTAAAGTGACTTTGTTTCTTGGTGCTTTCAGAGGAAAGCTGACTGTGCTGGCAGTGGGTCTCTGACATGGTGAATGACAGCACTCTACAAAGCTCTCAGAACTCTGCTGAGGCATGGGTTGTACTCCCCCTTTCTCCATTTCTAAATTTTGGACTCCTTGAGAACAGACCAGAGCTTCTTTGCTGCTGTAGCACCTGAGACCCTTGCTCAGGACCTGGCCTGAGTAGGGGATGGGGTTTGCATCTCTTGGCACCACTGACAAGTGAACACAGCTGCCTTGTATTCCTCTTACTTTCCCCACCAGAAAGACTAGTTCTTTTGAAAATACAACTTCTGTCCCATGTTATGTACTTTTCTTTTCCTTTCCTTTCCTCTCCTTCCCTTCCTTTCTCTTTTCTTTTCTTTTCTGAGACAAGGACTTATTATGTAACCTAGGCTGGCCTGGAACTAGAGATCCTCCTGCCTCAGTCTCCCGAGTGCCAGGATTAGAGGTGTGGGCCACCACAACTGGCTATCATTTTAAGTTAGGGTAGTGTTTTCAGGACCAGAATTTGGGTGTTACTGCAGCATCACTCTATAACAAGTTGGATTAGCTACTCCAGGAAAGTCAGTTGGGCCCATTGCTTCATCTTTAGTCTCAGTGTCCTCATCGAAGAGCCATGAATGATAATAGAAGTCAAGGATCCCTTATCCAAAATGCCTGGCACCAGAAGTGTTTCTGATTTCAGAATTTTTCAGATTTTGGAATATTTGCACATAAGTAATGAGATCTTTTGGGAATGAGACCCAAGTCTAAACACAGAACTCATTCATATTTTACATCTTATACACACAGTTGAAGGGAATCCTCATACAATATTTTTAATGCACTTGTATTTTGACTACCACCTGTCCTTTGTGACCAGATATGAAATTTCCACATATGGCATAATGTCAGTCCTCAAAAAGTTTGGGATTTTGGAACATTTGGTTTTGGATTAGGGATGCTTAATCTGTTGTACCTGAGCCATAGTTTGTTGGAGGACTTAATGTATTAATGTATTCTATGTGCTTAGAACATGGTCTGCGGTGTGGTGGTTTTAGTGTGCTGTGGTGTTCATTGAAGCTGGTTGCTTTCTCCTGGTGAGACTGGGACTTGAGCATAGAAGTCTGCAAGTGCACACTTCTGGGATGCTGATACCAACAACACTCTCTGTAAGGACCCTGGAAGACCTCAAGTGTCTGCGTCCATGCTGGAGTCTCCTGAGAGGTTGGCACCATTGATTGAGCATCTGTGATGCAGTAAGTGCTGTACCTTGTATTTCACATATCCTGTGTCATTTGGTGACATGGCCAGCATTGGCTTGGAACACTGGCGGGCTGGAACTCTATAGCATCGTAAGACAGTCTTTTCCTGCTGAGGTAGCATAGTAGAGTGCCATGGTTGGGGTGAGCTAACCATGTTGAATTCCAGCACTGCAACTTACAACATGTATTACCTTGATCTTGGATGAATTCTTTATATTCTCTCAGCTTCATTTTCTTCATCCATAAAATGGGGGTAAGAATAGAGTTTTACCACACAGAATTTTAGGAGGGTTATGTGAGTGAACATTATAAAGCCCTTTGAAGAACATCTACTTTGACTGGACATGGTGGCACACACTGCTAAACCCAGCACTCAGAGGTAGAGGCAGGAGGATCAAAAGTTCAAGGTCAGTCTGGGCTGACCCGGCCTCAAAAAACAAAATTTTTGAAACATTTTTTAAATGTAAAATAAGAAACAAAGAATGTCTACCGTGCATAAGCCTGTGGAAGGGTGCAATCAATAAATTCTACTATTATGGTTGATGACTCACAGAAGGGTCTTTCTTCTATTCACCTAAAATCCATATTTACATTTTGCTGAAGGCTGAGTTTGGAAAGTCCTGAGTTTCCTGCTGGTGATGGTGTAAATGTGTCCCCCAAAAGCTTATCTGTTGGAAACTTACTCCCCAATGCCACAGTGTAGAGAGGCGTCACCTTTAGAAGCGACTTCATCACGAGGGTCTGCCCCATGAACACATTAATGTCATTATCGCTGGAGTGGGTTTGTTGTTGAGGGCATGCACTGTCATGGTAACTCAAAAGGGTGACTTTTGACCCCTTTCCTTCTTTCATGCTGTGTGTTCTCTTCCCCCATGCTCTCCACCTTGTTGTGACATAGCAAGAAGGCCCCCACCAAGTGTGATTCCTCTATCTTGGACTTGCCACCATCAAGAACCATGATCCAAATCAACTTGTATTATTTATAAATTACCAGTCTGTGCTATTCTGTTATGGAAGCACAGAAAGGACTAAAACAGTACACACTGTTGTCTAGATCATTTCCCAGCCATGCTATATTGGGAAATTATTTTTGTTCTCTAAGTCTTTATTTCCTTATCTGTAAAATGGGTGGAGTCATCACACTCCCAGAACTCCTCTTGAACCCTGTAGTGATGGGTCTCCTCCAGGTCAGACTCATGTTCATTCATGCTAAGAAGGACATATGCATTGGGCAAAATCCCCTCCTGTCACTTCACAAAGCTCAGGACCACCGTCAAAAGACCTACAAACTTTAGCATGATCTCTGAACAGCTGGGGTGATCTTTCCAAAGCACGAACTTAATGATATCTGTCCTCAGCCTCAATTGCTCCCAATGAACTTCTCCCCCTTTCTTCTGCCTTGTCATCCTTCTTCAGCTCCTGCCCTCACACCAGCCCTGACTCACTTACATCTGCTCAACTTGCTGTGTTCCGTCCAGAGCAGTGCCTCTCAACTTGGGGTGACTTTGCCCACTAGGGGACATTTGGTAATGTCTACAGACATTTTTGTTTGTCACAACTTGAGGAGGGGGTGTTATAGGGTCTAATGAGCAGAGACCAGGGAATGCTACCAAACATTCTACAATGCACAGAACAGTTCCTCACAACAGAGAACTTATGGCACCTCAAATTGAGTGCCAGCATTGAGAAACTCTGGGCTACATTCTAGGCTTTTCCAGAGAATCCTTTCTGTGCTAACCAGACACTCACGTGTGCCTACTTGTGTCAGTAAAGACAGACTAGGTTACAGTGTAGTAATACACACCACCGAATTCTCATGGCTTCATCCTACAAATGTTTATTTCCAGTGTAGGTTGGGTGGGGGATTCCACATCGTCCTCACTCAGCGTCTGGGCTGAGCAAACAAGATCTTTTTGGAACATTGCAGATTGCAGTGGTAGGAAGTGAGAGAGCCCAGGAAATTGTCCACATTTCATTGTTTTGCTTTAGACATGGCCACGTCTAACCGCAAAGAGAACAAGGGCATTCAATCTTACTGTAGACCTGGAAGGAGAGAGAGACTATTTGTAAAGAGTCCTGCTGATCACCTCACCTCCAGAGCAGGCTCATCCTTGAAGCTTCATTTAGATGCCGTGGGGAAGCCAACCATGCTCACCCCTCGCCTCACTCTGCATTCCCACCCGTCAAAACATGTGACACTCTGTAGCTCCATGTCTGGTGAATGCTGGGTTTCTTGTTCACAACTCTGTTACCAGCCCCTAACCCACTGCTCTGCTAGAAGTAAAGCTCAGAATTGACTTTTGGAATTAATGAGTGATTGACCCAGTAATTGTCACTCTAGAGGAGGAGGACTCTAACACAGGCTGTTGTGTGTCTGGCTTAAGATGCTGATATCATTAGGTAGTGACAGTGCAATACTTCTGTACCCACCCCTGGCTGAACCTGTAAGGGCATCAGAATTCTGGAATTGATCTGCCCTGGGTTCTCCTCCCTTGCCCCTCCCATTTTGCCTCCTCACCCCAGTATTTCTCAAGTCCAAGCTGACCTTCCTCCATTGCGACCAACTCTTTTGTTAGATAGGCTCATGCTGTCAACTGGTCTGCATCAAATCTAGTCCTTCTAGTCCCTACCTCTGTTTAGTAACAACTGCAAACACTTCCTTCCGACCACCTCACTTTCTGATATATCTTAGACTCTTCCACCTATTTAAATAATATTTTCTTTTAACTTAACTTCTATTTTTACCTAAAGAAATTGATTTACAAACAAGTTCACATTGGTGCCAAATAGATACATACATACTTAGATGAAAGACAGATGTCATTGGCTCTGTCCCTAGGGAATTCTAGGGAACCACTTTCATATTTTGAAAATTGGGCGATCAAGTATTTACCCCATCCTCCCTACATGATGTGTACCCCGAGATATGAAGATAGTTGGGGAAGGAAAGTTTTTTTCTTTGTAGAAGCTTTCTAGCTAATAAATGAAGGAGTGTTGGAATTGGAACATCACTGCTTTGTACCCCTAATGAGTCAATGGATGGAGGTGATCTTCACCAGTGACTAGTAACGCCTTGAAAAGAAGAGATGACATTGTGTACTGCTTTGTGGAAAAACAGAACACCATCTATGAAGAAGTAACCTAGCAAGAGCGTATCGACTCTGAGACTGATAAAGCCTCCTCAGCTCCTGTCAATTTACAGGACGTACGAGGGACAGAGAGGCATGTTTTGCTGTTGATGGTTTTCCTCTTTTTGTTTTTTGGTGGTAGTGGGGTTTGAACTCAGGGCCTTGAGCTTGCTAGCCAGTTCTTCTACAACATACTCCAGCGCCACCCCACTACCCCCTCCCCCACCTTTTTTATTTGTTAACTTTAGTTACTAATTAGGTAGTGTCTCTCACTTATTGCCCAGGGCCATGTTCTTGGATCCTCCTACCTATGCCTCCCACTTAGCTGGGATCACAGGTGTGCACACCACCCTGGTCATGGGGCATGTTTTAAGTGACCCATAGAAGGCAACCAGATTGGGGGAAGATTCTACAAAACAGGTGACTTGGCTTCTTTAATAAATGATAAGTGAAGAGAGAAAAAGACAGGCAAACACAGAAAAAGACAAGCCTGAAGGTTCAGAGACTTTAGTAACAGAAAATGCAAGGTTTAGACCTCATTTGGATCCCAATTCAAGCAAATTGGGTAAGTATAAACACTTGGCTGGGGATGAGATGAAACTGACAGTAATCATTAATTCTTTTAGATGTGATAATGTTATTATGGTTAGGTTTTTTTAAAGCCTTATCTTTTAGAGAAACTCATCGAAATATTTTCAGATGAAAATATGAAATATCCTCCATGTGTTCAGCCATAGTCTGGGCCCAGGGAAGAGGTAGACAGTGGACATCAAAGCAAATGATGGCCAAGTGTCCATGGTGTTGACATTGAGGACTTTGAATTTGGTTTCATGCTGTTACTCTCCCTAGTTTTAAATGTTTCAAAATTTCTATAGTGGAAGATTTTTAAAAATCGAGTGTAATAGACAGCAGGGTTAGTGATAGGGAGGGAAGTCCAGAAAGACAGAACCACTGGGAAAGTGACATTTAATCTGGATGATAAAAATGTGCCAGTACGTGAGGGAGTGGGGGAGGTGTGTGCCAGGCAGAGGAAACAGCAAGTTCAAAGTCGCCAAGATTACTCAACACTATCTGAGAAATAACCTTGTAAAGCCTTGTAAAATGCCACTTGTACATTTTCTAAATTATATGATCAGCCAGGAGAAGATGCCTAATTAACAACTGGAAATATAGCCGCTTTGAAAATGAGCCTAATTTTCCATCGGATTTCTTCCCTGGAAATGGAAATGTGAGTACAAACCTTATGCTTCGGATTAAAATTTCAAGTGTTGGTAAGATTTTGATTAAAATTAGTTTAATTAAAAAAATGTTAATTGCCTGATTGTCTTCACTTCTTGCCGTCTGATTCCACTACAGGGATCAATCCCAACACCTTCTGGAGTTACACAAGCTGCCGGTTCAAACAGCCACATGTCAGGGAATAAAAAGAAAGGAAGTTTTTTTTGTTTTGTTTTGTATTTGTGAAATACAGCACCAAGGCATGGAGTGTAAAGTAGCCCAGTCTGGTCCCAGCTGAATAGTAAGAGGGTGATTTAGTCCCAGGGTTCTGTTTTCATTTTTGCTGTTTATGACAGCATATCAACTGAGCTTTTTGATTGAATTACCACCTTGTATTCAGGCTGGGACCATGCATTATTACATATGTAAGTATAAATGTTGATGCAAACGAGTTTTCCTAATGAAATGAGAGGCAGTGTATTTCCTCTTGCATAATGGGTGGTTTTGAGGACCAGATTTATCTTCTCAAAGTGACTACATGCTTATTTTTCAATTTGTCATTCATTCTTAGCATGGGCCCCCCCAATAATTCAGATCTGCGAGTCTTTGAGCTTTCACATTTTAATGTAGGTCTTTTTTTTTTTTATTTTTAAACTGAAATCAATTTCAATGTGATTTATCATCAGAGAATTACCTTCTGTAAAATGCTTAAGTGAATGAAGTAATAACTTTAAGCCTATCGGT
Source organism: Castor canadensis (assembly GCF_047511655.1). Classification (NCBI taxonomy): domain Eukaryota; kingdom Metazoa; phylum Chordata; class Mammalia; order Rodentia; family Castoridae; genus Castor; species Castor canadensis. The sequence continues at coordinate 30,837,287 of NC_133400.1, forward strand.
TAGAGAGAGCAATTTTCAGTTTCTCAGTTCTAAATAAATGCTAGGGTCACATTTTCATTTTATTCATTACACTGCGTGCTTTAGTTATTACTGAGTTTTGGAATATCTAGAAGGTTCAAATGAGCTGAATTACTTTTAAATATTGCTGAATTTCATTTGATACAATTTGAGCTACTTTGCTTGCTGCTGCTTGGTATTCTATTATCCCTTGACTTAAACCAGCTGGCTGAGTCTGGAGTTTATTTCACTCTTCATAAATTAGGATACTCTTGTTGAGCCCTAGGCTCTCCCTTTGCATATGAAGCTGAGAGCAGATTTCTTGCTTTGAAAACCCCATTGAAGATTTGCTTAGTGGGCCAAGGATTGCAATGGGAGAACCAAGCTGCAGGAAGACATTGCAAGAGCACCTGTCCCCCACCTCTGAGGAAACTGAGACCCCAGGAGAGTGAATCCCCAAGGCGGAGGCTTGCCCACCAAGTTTATTCCTGTAACTGCCAGTGTAAGGATTATCTGGACAGGGGCCATTTAAAACTCACAGTGTGAGTTTAGGGCCAACGGCATCTTTCCTTCCACAGGTCAGAAATCACCTGATAGTAGGGATAACAATTTTGCTTATTTATTGCATTAGCATGTGACAGATATAAATAAATACAGGTACTGTGTACTACGCTAACATATGATATATAAACTAGGTATCTGCTATGGTTGGGATACGGTTTGGGGGTGTTTCCCAAAAGTTCATGTGCTAGAAGTGTGGTCCCCACTTGAGAGGTGGATGGAGCCTAGTGGAAGGTGATGAGCTCAAAAGCCTACTACCCTTGGAAGGAATTAATGTAGTTCTCAAAGGACTGAGTTAGCTCTTGCAAGAACGGGATGTTATAAAGTTAGCCCATCCCAGTTTCTTTTCTACTTCCCTGCCATGTTGTGATACAGTCAAGGGTCCCTCTGCCGGATGCCAAACCCAGCACCATGCTATTTGGCCCCTCCAGCTATCAGAATCATAAGCCAAAGGAACCTCTTTACTTTCTTGCAATACCCAGTCTAAAACGTTTTCTTATAGGCACACAAACTAGATTATGACAATATCTTAATACTGCTAACATTAATTGAGGACTTACTGTGTCCAGGCACCATGCTAAGCATCTCCTCGATGTCCTCCAAGGTAAAATTTTGTACAATTTCCATTGTAAAAATTAAAAAAACAGAGGCCCAGAGAAGCCAAGTAATTTGGCCACAACTTATCACCACCCAGATAATAAATAGAGAAACCAAGATTCAAAAACCAGGCCATGTTGTCTCAAAGCAGTCTTTGCCGCATGCATTCTCCCTTAGCAAGGGTTCCATCTAGAGAGGAATACTTCTTTGAACAGCATTTGATAAAATGCCCAGCATCTCCTGTCAGCAAGAAGGAAAAGAGATTGTGCAACCATGTGGTGGTTTAGAGTCTGGACTTTAAAAACCAGACAGATGTGGTTGAGTTCCAACTCTGGGCTTATCACTTCAGTTGCATGACCTTACCTAAATTGCTTAACCTTGGTCTACCTCAGTTTCCCCATCTGCACTGGGAGATGATAATGATAATACTGCTTTTGGAAAGAATGAAAGAATGGGTCAGATCCCCTTGGCGTACACCCGGTTTATGAAGGTGTGACACACCTCTGGGAGCTGGCTTACAGGGGCTTATCAATTTGCATTTCTAATCACCCTGTAACTACCTGCCTGGCCTGGCCTCTGAGGACTTGCTTGGTGATTGATGTGTTACCACTTAGAAATTTCTTTGAGTTCCTCAGAAGAAAGGTTTTCTGTACAATGCAGCTGGTGGTGTTACCATTTAGAGAACTCTGAAAACTGAACCGCATGTCTGATACGCTCCTGGGGAGTTGAAAGGGGGATTATCTTTTAAGACTTGAGAATGTTGATGTTTGCAAATATTTTTTTTTTGCTGTCTCTCTTAATACCGAAAATTGACTGCAGAGATAATGTGCAAAGGATGACATCATCAAAATAGCAGCTTTTAAGTGCCTGGGCTGGAGCAACCACTTAGCGTAATTAGGAAATCCTCAGACAAGAGTTTGCAAAGCACTGGCTAACCCTTAATGTTTGCCTTTTTTTTTTCTGGCATCCAACGCTAAAAGTCTGACCTTGAATAATTATCTACCCACTGGGTTTCAGCACCAAGCACCGAAAGACTCCTTGCTTCTGTCCCCTTGTGTATGGACAGTTCATTTAACCTCAGGCCATTGCAAGTGAGTGAACATGAGTTGTATAAAGTGGAGCTGCAGGAGCTCCCTGTTAGCCCTTCAGGACAAAGTACCGACTCACTTTCCATTCCCTTCCATTTCCAAAATGGCTAGCCAGCACTTTTTTGTTTTGTTATAAACCTGATTAAATAGCTCCTCCTAGCTCCTTCTAGGTCAGTCAGGACCACCCTGAGAAAAGCTAGCTTCCTTAGGAGGAGCCTCTGGACTGCTTAGGAGAGTGATAGAATGGTTGGAAATTTTGTCTTTTGAGAAAGGGCTGTGGTAAGAGGGACTTGAGTGGTGAGGAAGGTAAGCCTGCGCCTGCTCTAAATCTTTTTTTTATATCTAGTTCAGTATGTGATGTCATCTGTAAGCTAATTTCCTTATTAACATGATAAATAGATGATAGATGGAGGCAGATATATAGATAGATACATAGATAGATGATAGAGATACACAGATAGATACATAGATGATAGAGGTATAAGAAATTCTTTTCTGTTTATAAAAGCAATGCTTTTCTTCTTATAGAAAATAGAAAAATGCAAAAGAAGTTAGGGGAAAATGTCCCAATCCTACCCAAGTGGAAACCTTGCGTCCTTTTCCAATTATTTTTCACATGGTAGAGGTGATACTGGATAGGCAATTCCGCATCCAGAAATGTTCATAGAGTTACTTCACAGGCGATCATAAGGGACCACGGCAAGGCTCTGCCACCATGTGTGTAGCCATTCCCTCAAGGAGCATTGTGACTGCTCCCAGCCTTTGGTGGTTCTAAGCCATGCTGAGCTGAACATCTTACCCCTAAGCTCTCGATTCTTCTCCAGGAGCATGTTCAGGAATCATACTAACCTGTCACTGAGCCCCTGCTTCAGTCAGCGAGGGCAACCCCTGACCCCTCCCTGGATCCTTTGAACTTCCAGAATGGCCTTTCTCAAGAAGTTGATGGGAAAAGAAAAATAAAAGACACCTGTTGTCTTGTGACTGTCCAACATTCTCTTCTAGAGTCACCTGGTTGGAGGAAAATAGATTAAAACAATGAGCCAAAGCGAGCTGGTATTCTGAGAAGCTGACCTGTTATAAAGTGATTGTTTGGTGTTGGTTGCAGATCTTCAGCAGGGGTAATTTTTCCTTAAAAGTGAAGAGTGTGCCTTCCCACTAGTGTCTCCATGCCCTGTGTGCACAAATGGAGACTTCAGTCCTACACAAACATTCCTTTTCCCATCGGGGATGTGTCAGAGAAAATGCAGGTCAAGCCTGGAGCTGCTGGCAGGATGGTTGCTGCCCCCTGACTGTGCTTGGCGAGCCCTCCCCACGGAGGAACCTGGTCACACTGAATGCTGAGGACTTGGAGGGCTGTGACCCAATGGTGCTTCCCTTTCTACTCCTACCCCTTTGTTTCTGTTCTGCATCTGGGTCCCTTGCTCTCCCTGATGTATGACATGTGTTGGGAGGCTTCCAGAGGGGCAATGACTGGAACATACCCAATGATCAGAGCAGGCTGTAAAGAATTTCGTCCTGGGACTTCTGTCATATTACTTTCTTTGTCTTCTCTTCCTCTCTTGCCTGGGTATTAGACCTGATCACTTCATGGCCAGAAGAGTTGTAACTCCATGGATGTTACTCAAAAACTCAGTCTCCAGCTTGGCCCATCTCAGATGGGCCTGAGAACAGGGGTCCTTAATTCCTCAGGACAATTCCTAATCCTACAGAGAAGTCATAGTAATTAACACAGAGAGGAGCCACCCTCATACATTGCTGTTTCAAATTTAAACCTATTTAAATTCCAAAGGAAACCAAATACATATAAAGAGTCAGGGAGCAAGTTTCTAGACAGATCAGAATGCTGGGATTTCTATTTTTTTTGCTGTGTTATTTTTGGAAATTATGCTCGAATCTAATGTGGTGCTTTCTTGATACTATGTCTTAGTCATGAGTGTGTTCCTTAAACTCCTTGTAAGATGCCCCAGGCCGATTCAGTCCATTCATTCTTCTGTTCAACTATTTAATGAGCAATGACTTTGTGCCAAGGATTGGGGGGGGTGTGAGGGCAACTAGAAGGAACAAATATGGAAATATTTTGCAGGAAGAATTGTCAAAACTTGGCAAGACTGATTGAGGGTAGAGGCTGGTGAGGGAGAGGAACATTACAAGGTGAATTCCACGTCTGGCTTCAAGCAGTCATTTGCATAGAGACAAGACACTGAACGCTCCTAGTAAACTCGGAGGCAGAAGCTAAATACACATGAATAATAAGTGAACAAATCATCTATTTATGAAGTGTCTACATAAAACCTCTGACTTGTTAGTCATTCTGAAGCCACAGAGATGGTCGGTTATCTCTAGAGTTTGAATGATGTGAGACACAGGTATATTACAGAGGTGCCATTGTTTTTTTCTTTGTGGTACTGGGGCTTGAACTCAGGGCTTACACCTTGAACCACCTCACCAGCCCTTTTTTATGTTGAGTATTTTCAAGACAGGGTCTCACAAACTGTTTGCTCAGGCTGGCTTTGAACCCTGATCCTCCTGATCTCTGCCTCCTGATTAGCTAGGATTATGGGCATGAGCCACTGGTGCCCAGCCAGGGGTGCCATTTTTAATATTAAAGTAATAGTCTAATTCCTTCACACATGCTATCCTGTGACTCTCTCATTATGGGGATGCAAGTGCACTCCCTCCCCAGTTTCTACACCGCTCTGTGGCATTCGATAAGGAATATAAATTGTGAGCTCACCTGCTACCCCCAAATGAGGCATTTATCTATTTTTTCATCCCAGGTAGAGCTCTGTTCTTCACATTGCTCTCCTGGTAACCTCAGGGTATATAATTCTTAAGAGATTTTAACGAGGTTTCTTCAGAATCATTTCAATAAGTTCTTTAAAAGAAGCAGTGTATATTTTACTTTTTTCAGGAAGTAAATGATGGCATTTGAACCATTATAAATCATGATGGATTTCCATATTCTCTACCTAAAGAATCTTTTCTCTCTCTCTCTCTCTCTCTCTTAGAAAGGAAAATTAAGGTGGCAGTACCATGGGATCACTTTCATTATCTTTAGCATACAAATGATCTTTTAAAAAGATTTTTTCCCTCTACATATGTACAGTATCAATGATATAATTTACATTGCATCCTTCATATTAACACTCCGATCCATCATCTCGAACAATGCAGGGTCTTTGTGTGAGGGGCTGTCGGACAAATGTTTTAGCTTGTGAGAAGAAAATTGTTAGCATTTGAATAGAGAATGGTACAGGAAGGATTAATAGCTTGCTTTGATGGATTAGAATGTAGGGAAATTGCTCAATATTAATATGAAAATGTTTGTGAATTGGTTGCAAGGTGCTGTCAATGGAAAATGATTATGTCTCCAAGGCCTTATCAGTTGAGACTTGACTCTTAGCAAAGACTTCCACACAAAAGACTGATGAGAGGTGTGGAAAATGGCTGGCCTGGGAACAGGGACAAAACCCAGCCATTCAACCACTGGGGTCTTCATGTCACTTTAGATGTCCTTTTTGTAATGTTGTACATCATTACATTAACATATCTGATATGGATTCATAATAAAACAAACAAGAAATTGGGGGTGGTAAGTTATTATTTCTATCATTTAGCCTTTCCATCTTTTAAAGCCCAATCTGAAACTACAGGGTGTTGTATAGGCAATTGAGCTCTTTTGGACTGATTTCTTTTGGTCAATACACAATGGTTTCCAAGATGGTAATTTGCAAAGATGGTCAATTGTTTAAAAACCACGATATGGAAATGGTTGTTTAATCTTGTTGTCAACAAACTTGTTTGGAGCAAGCTTAATTTTATAATGATTTTTAAAAGACCTTTGGCTATTAAAAAGTCAACACTTGCAAATTTTACTCCAGTGCTTGAAACATATGCTAGGTTTTAATGGACCTTTAAAAATAGATTTCCTAAGCTGGGCATGCTGGTGCACACCAGTGAGGTTAGCATTCTGGAGGCTGAAACAGGAGGATGGAGAGTTCCAGGCCAACCTGGGCTACATAGCAAGAACTTGTCTCAAAGCAAAACAAAACAAATAAAGAAAAAGCAATTTTTCAATGAAAAGTTCAATTCATGACAAAACAAAAATTATTGCAACTCATTGTTTCCACACAAGTCCTGCCCACAGCTGGCTCTCGTGGCGGGGTGCCCAGGAGCAAGGGCCCCTTGGGCTTAGCAGCATGGTCACGCTCACACTTCTCACTGACTGTGGTCAGAAGAGAAATGACAGGTGGGCAGTGGGAAAAGCTGTTCCTGAGACCACTATCTTCCAAGAACAGAGAAGTCCTCAGCATATATTTTTCCAATTAAAGTTTCATATTTAGTGACTAGAGCAGGCTTTCTCAAACTTAGCATTACTGACATCTTGGATAGAGTAAGTCTTTTTGTTGTGGGACCGTCCTGTGCATTATAGGACGTTTGACAGCATCCTTGACCTCTACTCATTACATGACAGTGGAATTCTTGTTCAGTAGTGACAACCAAAAAACGTCTGTAGACATTGCCAAATGCCCCTGGGGTAAATATCCACTCCTAGCTGGGAACTACTAGGTAAAGATGCTTACGAATGCCAGGTGTGGTGGCGCACAGTTGTGATCCCAGCACTGGGGAGGTGGAGGCAGGAGAATCAAGAGTTCAAGGTCATTCTAGGCTACATTATGAAATTGTCTCAAAAAAAAGAAAAATCAGGGCTGGGGGTGTGGTTCAAGTGGTAGAGTTCCTGCCTAGCAAGAATGAGGCCCTGAGTTCACCCCCAGTACCACAAAATTAATTAATTAGTTAACTAACTAATTGCTGGGCACAGTGGCTCAAGCCTGCAACCCTAGCTACTTGGGAAGCAAAGATCAGGAGGTTGATAGTTGGAGCCCAGCCCTGGGCAAAATGTTCACAAGACCCCATCTGAACCAATGGCTGGGCACAATGGCACACACCTGCCATCCTAGCTATGCTAGGAAGCACATACAGGAGGTTTACAGTCCATGATGGCCTGGGCATAAAGTAAGACCTTATCCCAAAAATAAGAAAAGAAGGACTTAGGCTGTGGCTCAAGTGCTAGAGCTCCTGTCTAGTAAGTGCAAGGCCCTGATTCTTTTTGCTGTCAAAAAAAAACCCCAAAAACGATAACAAAAAGACTTATTAAGTATTCACCATGAAATTGTAGAGATATTTAATTGCTGTTAGAAAAAAATAGAGATATGTTATCCTGATTTAAACATTGCACAATCTATACATGCATTAAAACATCACTTTACCCCATAAATATGTGCAATTTTTATGTTTTTATGTATCTGCTTTTTAAACAGTATATGTGATGGTACATTAATGTCTTTTTGTGTGTGTGTGTGCAGTACTGGGGCTTGAACTCAGGACCTACACCTTGAGCCACTCCACCAACCCTTTTTTGTGATGGGATTTTTCAAGATAAGGTCTCATGAGCTATTTTGCCCTGGCTGGCAATCCTCCTGATCTCTGCCTCCTGAGTAGCTAGGATTACAGATGTGAGTCACCGGCGCCTGGCTACATTACTTTCTTTGTAAAATAACAGTGAAATTCCATGATATTTATTTACAAATTTTAGAAAGTAAAAGTCCCAGCTGCCCTCTGTTGAGTCACTATTTATGCAGCATCAGGAGCTTTACATCATTACATGGGCCTCGGAAAAATCTGCTGACTTGGGTAAACTCATTCCCACTTAAGAGACAGAGTTTAGGGATATTAAGCCACAGTCAACCTGCAAATATGGTTCTCAGGAATCTCCAGTCCAGGGGTTTGGATACACTGTGTGTGTTTGGCAGTGAGGCCCTCGCTGCACACAGGAGTGTTGTGTCCTTGTTGCCTGCTCTGTTGACCTCTGCCTCCTTCCCAGGCTGCTGGAGGGTAAGCAACCGAAAGGCAGAGAAAGTGCGGAGTGGGCAGGGAATTTGCACAAACTCAGGGCCCTGCTCAAGAGGGAAGCCCAGTTGAGCTCACCTTTCTGCTGTGGGGAGTTCACAGCCCTCCTTCTGCAAGCGCCTGCTGCTGCCAGAACCTGGAGGTAACCATGCTAGAGCACACTGGAAACTCATGGGACCTCTGCAGTGTTCCCCCAGGTCAGAGTAAAGTGACTTCACTGCTTTAGGGCAGCTCATCCCTGGCCTGATTGCTAGTGGTAGTGGTTTTATTCTAGTGCTTGGAGTCACAAGTGCTACCCTTTTGTGCAGCCAAGCACTGAGCCTCTACCAAACAAATGCATGTCTGCATACAAGTGCAATATTGTGTAGATTCCCAAGGGATTCACAGAACCCACAAGATTTTCTTCCCTATTCCCCACACTAAAAACTCATTTCCAGACCAACAAGTAGGCTCTCCAACAATTTTGCCATAACTCAGAGAAGCATCATCTTCAGTTTAAAAAGAAAAAACAGAGAGAGAAGGAAGGAAAGAAAAGGGAAGGGAAGGGAAGGGAGGGGAGGGGAAGGGAAGGGAAGGGAAGGAAGGAAGGCATAGTGGGATTGAATTTGTAAAACTGAGCATTTACAGTAACCAGCCAGTGGACCCTGGGGACAGCAAGTGACAGCTTTCTGGAGCCCGGCAATCTGCATTGGACGAAGCTGACAGTTTGCAAGATCAGCCTGTGGCAGATGTGTCCCCTGAGTGCCCCTGGGATTGGCAGCTTCATTATTGCTGTTGTCAGTGTTTGCAGAGGGCTGACCTGGCACGCTAGCCAGGCCTCTCCCAGGTAGAGATGTTTATTGTAACCTTTTAATTCCCAGGTGAAGACAGAGTCGATAGTGTGGTGGTGGCTCTTAATCCCACCTGCCGTAGCTCTTCCTTGTTTGTAGCTGAAGAGAGCTAACTTCCATTCTGTCTGGGTGTTCTCATGGGCCAGCTTTTCCCCCTTTTCCTTGTGAATTAAAAACTGTTCCCTGAAGTTTTACATGGCCCTAGTTCTAAAAGAATTCAAGAAGGCTTCCCTTGGCCTCTCAAATACTCTGTCTCCTACCCCAATCTCATGCTCTAGAAAGCTACTCTCAGTTCTTTCTGACATTCCCTGGAGCACTCATTTCCTCATTTCTAAACAGCGTATTTGTTTAGCATACATTTTTCTAGATTTTAAAATCTAGGTGTTATTACCTTTCTGCTTTTACTAGATTATGACTTGGCTGACTTCTCCCTACCACCACTTTCAACACATACACATGCCTGCAGCACTCAAGCCCACCTCCTGCCACCTTCCTCCCCAGAGAGTTCTGTCACAATTGGTGTTTAGTCCAATAGCCAGTGTTTAGACCATGTACCTGTTACTATGGCTGAACCACTGATCAAATTACAATTACACTCCATCTCGCATAACTTTTCATTTTCCCTGGAGTTGTTGATAGCCTTGTTTTCTATGTATCTCCCAGCAATTCACATGCAGGCTATCTATCAAAACTGTGAATCTCCTTCTCAGCATTCTTAAACACATCTTTTAGTTGATCAGTTTTGGATTCTTATAGAAGTCATCCTTGTGGACTCCAGTACCACTCCACCCTCCTGCTCTGCCTGGACTGGCTGTCTTTAAGATCTGTCTTCCTCAGATCTTTCTTTTTTTTTTTTTTAAACAGTACTGGGGTTTGAACTCACACCTTGAGTCACTCAACCAGCCTCTTTTTTTGTGATGGGCTTTTTTGAGGTAAGGTCTAGCAAACTATTTGCCTGGGATGGCTTTGAACCCCAACCTCCTGATATATGCCTCCTGAGTAGCTAGGATTACCGCATGAGCCACTCAGATCTCAGATCTTTCTTTACCACCATCCTGGGAAACCCTTAGTGTCTTTTGTGGATTGGATCCCTGCTTCTTGCAGCAATGTCTTTCCCTAGCTTTTTCTGGGCATCATCTAATTTTGACTATTGATTCATGGGATACATGCTTCTTCATACCCAAAACACTTCTTTTCTCTAACCTCACCCATGAATGTCAAGTGACCCTCCTTCAAAACATCATAAAAAACCCTCTTAGTTTTCTCTACCTTATTGCTTCATGGATATCAACATGGTTTTGGGATCATCATCTTTGTTAGGCTCTTGGGAGCACTGTGCACCCTGAAGTCTACTTCTCACTGTCCTGTCAGGATTAACAATGACATAGAGTACACAGCCCTTTACCCCTTGACAAGTCCTGCCATAGTCACATCTTACTGCAGGAGGCATGTAGACTTGGAGGGTCCTGGTTCCAGGAAGCCAAGACTAACTGAAGAACACACTATAAATAAATGTGGACACAGGGTTTGGCACCTAGTGTGAGCCAGAGAGCTTGGTGACTAGGAAAACAGAGATGCCGCTAAAATTTCATGAGATTATCCAGGATTTTATAGTAAGAAATTCTCCTGTGAGCTGGAAGTGTAGCTCATTGGTAGAGCACTTGCCTACTATGCTCAAGGCCCTAGGTTCAACCCCACCCTCATTCAAAAATAAATAAATAAATGGAAAAATAAATTTTTCTAATACTTTATGTCAACATATATGTAAGTTTTATGTTTTACAGTTTTATGATTTTTTTCAGCTCTACATGCTAGGTTGAAGGAGCATCACAATATTTTCATGGTTGAGCATCTCTAGAGGTCTTGTATTATGATTATGATTGTGATTATGATTGTGATTATGATTATTCACAAGCATTTACGTGAGCTATGAGCCATGCTCCAGAGATCTTAATCTGCTTTGCTTTCCAGGAGGTGACTGGCTTCATCTCTTCTCTCCTCCCCCATTGTAGCTTGACTGAGTCAGTTAAATCCTACAGCTAGGCTTCATGTTGGCTCTCCCAAGGAAACTAATGTTTAGACACTGGCTAAGAATGCAAGAATGTCCTACTCACAACATCAGGTGGAAAGGGAGGAAAGTGCTGTGTATCCAAACCACCAGGGAAGGCTGTGCTGATACCCTCTCTCTGACATTTTTCCTGCTTCTTATTCCACACTCTTCTACCACAGCCCTGAGCCACTAATGATGATGGGAGGTCGAGAAAGAAAATCAAAAGAATAGAATTCTATAGACATGTGTTTGATCTTACAAACCACTTGAGGAAATAGCAAGTGCAAAAGTCCTGTGGCCTTTTCAAGGTCATTGCCTCAATGTTCTGCTTTCTCAGGGAAGAGCTACCTAATTCTTACACATAATCCCAGATGAAGTATTCTGGATTAATGTGGTTTAAATATAGCTTTAAAAACGTGTTCTGGAGACTGTATCTTAATCCAAAGAGGAAAGGCAAGTGGTAGGATTTCTGCTCTTGGCAGGCGAGGGACTTCTGTGTTCTGAACCAGAGAGAGCAGCTCACCTGGAGAAGTAGCAAACCACAGAGGAAGCAGGGAAAGAACTGAGATCAGGAGAGCCAGCTGTTAACCCTTGCTCTGTCCTCTCATGGCTGTGTGACTAGAGTACTTGGCGTTACTGGATCCTGCACACATTAGCCTGGACCACACGTGGACAGAGTTAGGAAGTGCTTGGTAATTGATATTGTATGTAAGAGAGCTTTGTGTAGCAAATCATTAAATGCATGCTCGTTTGTGACAAATTAATTTAATTTCTTAACATTTTAATGCCAACATGTAGTATTGGCATACAGTTCCCCCTTGAAGGTACATTTCTGTAACTCATTTTTCTATACCTGTCAAAGAGAGACAGAGACAGAGAGAGGGACAGAGACAGAGAGAAAGAGAGAGATTGAGAGAGATTTTCTTTTCTTAAACTTGCCTGCATAAAATTGAATGTGCATAGGCAGATGTTTCTGTCTGAGCTTCGTACTGCAAACATAAAAGTTGACTGTGTTACCTTAAATACAAAGAGGATTTATTTGAATTTTATCAGAGTGAATAGAATTGATATTGAATATGGTTAGTAACTCACAGAGCTTGGCACAGTCCAATCAGAAAGGAACTGAGCAGGTTCCTGGGGTCCCCTGCTACTTGTGAGTTAATCCAAATGTTTCTGGAAGATGGAGAAAGCCAAACAGGTTTCAAAGGGGAGGCCTTGGCCAGGGCAGCAGGTGGATGTAGTTGAGGAGTATGAGACAGTGACTACTTAGCAGTGAGACCAGAAGAACTTGAACTTTCACCCACTGGGTGTGCTGACTATTGCAGACTGGCTGGACATGAGCCCTTGTTGGCAGAAAGGCCAGATAACCAAGATGGAGAAGCACTCAGAAGTCCAGACAGTGGGGCTGACTCCCCAACATGATATCCTTCACAAGATCTTTTTGGGGGGGTCATTGCCACCAATTCTGAACACTAATATGGTGCATAAATCCTGACTGTGCATTCATCTTTGTAGGGTGCGAATGTTAGGCAACTAAGGCCAGGTCTGCACTCTGCTTGTCATGGAGTCAGAAGAAGGTGGCCCGCGGCCAGCCCTGCTTCCTACTAACATGTGCTCAGCAGGGATTTCTTTCCCAAGAAGAAAAAGGTTTTAGGTGCTGGGTGTGTGATGTCCACTAGACTGAGGGTTTAATGTTGAGACTTTCCAAATCTCCATCTCCTCCTATGATGACTCAGCAAGAGCATCTGCACAGTGAAGAAATCACTGCATGTTACCCCAACACTCAGGAGGCAGAGGCAGGAGGATCGCAAGTTCTAGGCTAACCTGGCTTGCACAGGGAGAGCCTGTCTCAAAAAACACCATCGTCTTCTAAAAGACCTTTGAAAACCATAAGGTCATCAACGAGTCACACAGCTAAAAGTCACCTTAGATGTTCCTTCTGTCTGCCCCGCTTTTCTTCTCATTAAAATATTTGACAAGAGTTCTTTGCATGAATGAACAGCTCCAAGCACCAGCCCCACACTGTTCTCACCAAGACACAGCACTGTCATAGTACATAATTGTGCTGCCTGTTGAAAATCAATAGCTGTGTATACATACATTAATGCAGGAATCGGTGTTCTTGTAGTTCTAATGCCTCCCTGAAGAAACTGCATGATTGCTTAATGAAACAACATGTATTCTCATCCCTTTAGCTTACTTTAAAGTGTCCTAAAAAGTAGGATTTGCATCTTTATTCATTTCTGAGTCCCTACTACAAATGGCACAGAGCTTTGAACATAGGTGATGGGTAAAAATATTTGCTGACCTGGGGCTGGAATTGCAAGTATACATGACTGTGTTCTAAGTCTAAGAAGTTGTTGTGGAGGAGGAGGTGGTCAAGCATTGTGGTTAGTGTTGCAGGTAGGATGACCAACTGTCCTGGGATCCCTGGGAGTAAGGGGTACCCCAGGGCACAGGATTTCCAGAGCTAAACCTAGAAAGGCACCAAAGGGTCTGAATTTGAATCCCAGCCCCAGCACATATCACCTGCATGAACTATTGTTCTATTTTTAAAACATGAAGAGGAACACATTTATTATTGGGTGTGGGAAATAAATATATCAATATGCATCATGTACTAGACAGTCTCGGATCATAGTATGTGACTGGTGAATATGATAAGTAGTAAATTCTTTATACTATCCCCTACCAGAACCCAGAAGATGCTCTGGGAATATTCTCAGAATCCTCAGAGCATGGAAGACCTTCTTGCTGCATCATTATATGGCAGAGAACATCACACGCTGACACAGAGCTTAGGTCTCCTCCTTTTCATAAAGCCACTAATGCCATCCTGGGACCCATCCTCATGACCTCACCTAATCCCCATTGCTTCCCAAAGGCCCCACCTCCAAATCTTATTAACATTGAGATGAAGTTTCCAACACGTGAACTTTTGGGGTGACATATTCAAACCACAGCATACTATATACTGAAAGTTTAAATGGTAGAGAATTTGTTGCCATTATTATTTTGAAATAGAAAGAATCAGCCTTTGTGACACTGACAAATAAGAGTCAAGGGGAAATCTCTTTGTACATCACGATGTATTATAAGTAACCTGGACTAAGAGTTGCTGGTGTGGGAAAAAATATCTTGAGATGAGCCATGGGACTCTATTTTTTAATGGCGTCTTGACTCTCTTCCTCCCTTCCCCCTCTCTTGCTTTCTCTCTCTCTTTCTCTCCCCTTCCCCGCTAATACATAGTTGTTTTGGACTGAAGTATGAGGATTTCCCAAAATATCAAGTGGAAAAGAAAGGGAGAGGGGAAGAGGGGGTCCAAGTGAGCAGGAAAAACTTCTTCTACCTAAATAAATACTGTTAAAATGTCACCAAGCCTCTGATCCCTTTGATTTTCCCCCTCTCTCTCTGATGGAAGTGTTCCTTATCCCCAATTTCACGGACAAGCTTAAATCAATGTGTAAATATTTTGCCATCACTAGGACCTGATTTCTTCATCTAAGTATTCAGAAGTCTTTAGTTCACATGTGAAAGAACATAGAGGCCTTATCATCTTACATGGAAACCAGGGCATGTGCTGAAAACCTAAACCAGGGTGGAATAATTGTGGTCTCCAAGGCAAAAAGTCTGGCTGGCTTTCTGAGCCAGTGTTCCCCTGAGCCGTGCAGCCCACTGCTGGTAGCCTGCCCTTGCTTTTATTGGGTTTCAGAGACAGGGGCTCAAATCATTGGGATAAAAAGAGGACATGGCCAATAGTCTGGGTATTTTGTCTGTGCTGTCAGTACCTGGGTGTTGGGGCATGTCTGGACTGCTGAGATCTGACTTTCTGCTCTATAGCCCAGTGCTTTTTCCTTCTCCTTGGATTGTAAGGCCCACTCAGGATGTTAAACTCTGAGAATTGTAAGGGAGCAGCAGTATATTCTTGTTTCCTCCTGCCTTTTAGAATAAAAAAAAAATCAAAGCAAGATGAAGCAAGTAAATATAAAACTGTAACCAAAAAGAAGTTTAGAAAAACAGGCTATGAACTGTGGTCAAGACTTACCTGTGCTGATGTTTTTCCACTCGGGGTAGGAGAAATGGTTCGAGAACAGGCCTTAAATAACAGAGACAGCGCTGGGGACATGGCTCCCTGGTAGAATGCTACCTAGCATGTCAGTTCCATCTCCAGTATCCAGCACCCCATGCCCCTCAAAAAATAGAGACTGCCTCAATGATAATGTGACTCCCTTTTCTGGTCTTTTAGTTCTTCCTGTCTCATCTGGGAAGAGAAAGTCTCCCCTGGGGCACCATGAGTCTGCTCCTTATCAAGGGTCCGTGGCCTAAGATCCAGTCTTCAGTGGGCAACAGAATCTAGCTTGACGTTCCTAACATTGCTTTACTTAATTGCATTTATTTTTCACGATTACCTTATTTTCCACTTATTACAGTGTCTAAGTAGGGCTCGAGGAGGAGGGGGAGATCAGTAACAAACAAACAACCATATAAAATAATGTCAGAAGTAAAATGAAGAGAAATAAAGCAAGTTAGGAGACCAGAGTGACAGGCATGGAGGTTCTATTTTTGACAGAATGGTAAGGGCAGGACCCTCTGAGGCAGTGTCAAGTGTCATGTGAGTGAAGGCTGGCTTGACAGAGGTGTAAGCCATATCTCGAGGAAAAGCATTTCTGGGAGGTGGAGCCATGCTGCAAATCACTGAGGTGGGTGTGTGCACATGGGGCTGAGGGATAACCAGGAAGCCCGTGAGGTCAAGTTGCAATGAGCAAGGGGGCGTGGCAGGAGATATGAATCATATAGGACCTTGTTGGCTGTGGTAATAATTTTATTCATAGTGAAATGGAAGCCATTGGAATGTCTTGAGTGGAGAAATGACACCATTTAGTTTCTGGGTTTTGTTTTTTGAGATAGGGCCTTGCCATGTAGCCCAGGCTGGCCTCATATCCAAAATCTTCTTGCCTCAACCTCCCTGTGTGAGTGTTAGGATGATGGATGTGAACTGCCATGCCTGGCTTTTCCAAACTGTTTTTCTATGTGGTTCTAACAATTTTGCATGAAAGTTCCACTTCATAACCTCAATAGCATGGGCACTTTCAGTCTTTTACACGTCAGTCATTCTGGTAGGCATGATGAGGCAACTCATCATGACTTTAACATGCAAACTATAATCTTATCATTCACCTACCAAGCACTTTGGGACTCCCGCTCTGTACTGGGTTCCTACAGAGAACCCAGTACATCTGCATAACCTGTGTTTATTTCTCTTCATGAAAGCTTTACCAGGCTCAGTGATTTTACCTGTCACCTGGGCTACACTGCAAGAAAGAAAGAAAGAGAGAGAGAGAGAGAACGGAAGGATGGAAGGAAAGAAGGAAGGAAGGAAGGGAAGGAAAGAAGGGAAAAATTATTGGTAGGACACATTCACTCTAAGCACACACATCTCTTTAACCCAGCCACTTCCATCCTTGGAATATACCCAAGAGAAAGGCATATATGTTCCCTAAGACACCTGCTTTAATCACAATAGTAAGAAATTAGAAATGATAGAAGTATCCATCAGTTAATTGGATATAGATATTGTATATTCATGCAAGGAAATGTAGAGATAAAATAAATGGACTATGGCTACGCACAGCAATAGAGATGAATTTCACAAACATGAGAGTGAGTGAAAGAAGTCAGATACAAAAGATTCACTGTAGAATTCCATCTATGTAAAGTTAAGCAATAAAACCAGCCCAACCTCCTGTCTGGCGTTGGCAGTCCGGATGGTGGTTTCCACTGGAGGCTGCTGCTATTCAGGTAATGAGCTTTTTGCTCCAGGCACTGCTTATACCAAGGTGTTCACTTTGTGAAAATTCATCTAACTGTATGATGCTATTCATGAGCATTTTGGTATAAATGGTGCGCTATAACAAAAAGGCAAAAGAGCAAAAGGTTGGAAAACCAACATAGGGCATTTATCGGCCTAAGAAGTGGTACTCCTTGAAAGCTTCAGTGCATACCAAAAGGTTTTAGATAATTAGTCAATGAGATGCCTTACTTAATTCTCAGAGGCTGGGGACACTAAGCATGTTCAAAGCTCTCTTCCTTCTTTAAATGACTCCATGGACCTCCTATCCCAAATATGCAGTGCACTGCACTCTGTGCAAATCTAACTTGGGTCTCTGTCACTCTGTCCTACACTCGTAGCTGGGTGTTCAGTAGAGGGAAAGCATTGTCCTATGTTTACAAAGAAAGCCCAAGACACCAAAGGCAGAGTGAAGTTATTGGCAGATGCCATAAAATGTTCTAAAGGCCTCTATCATGTCTACCTTCCAACTAGCCCCACACCTGTGGAATTTCAAGCCATCCACTGCTAAAAGCCACCATGGACACGATTAATCTACTTCCTTGGGGCAGTTCTGATGACTTCTAATGACATAGATAAGGCTGAGTGCAATATCACCAGCTCCCCATGTCTGAATAAAATTAGATGCTACTCTTTTACTTCCCTGGTACTCACCTACTGTGTTATTTCCACACTTCTTCCATATAACATACGCTGTGATTTTCTTGTTGTTTTGCTTATTGTTCACTATCTGTCTTTCCGAGCTAGAATGCTAGCTGCACCGGGGACTTTGTGTTTGTGTGTGTTGATGTACTCCGAGAACCTAACTCTCAGAGTCTGGCACATAGTAGGTATTCAATATATACCTGTTTGATGTTGAAGGTTGAATGGCTGAAGTTCACTAGGGTAAATTCATTGTGTGCTGTTATTACACTCTGTGCTTTACATGGACATATGTAATATTTAGCAATCCAGGAGACAGATAGATACAAGAAGAGAAACTAAAACACAGAAAGGCAGATTAACCTGTGGAGGGCCACACAGCTTGTAAATAATGGAGCCAGGGTTCAGTCCAAACAGTCAGATTCTAGATCACTAGTTCTTGACCACATCCACTGAATTGAACAGAGCCATGCCAGGAAGAGGTTACACCCTCCACAGGTGAGTTTTGCAGGTGGTAGACATCAGTTTGACTTTCATAATTTGTTCTTTCCCTGTAATTGCATCCCAGTTTCCATCTTTGGAATCATTCTTTCCTCCATTTTCCATCAATGGGCTTCCAGGACAGTGGACTGTATTCCCAAGCTAGAGGCAAAGCATGTGAGATGAGAGAAAGCCAGGAATGCTCATGTGACCTGGTCAGTGCTGAGACTGCTGGGACAATGGCTTCACTTTCCCTGTAGACATGGATGTGGGAAGCAGTAGGCATCATCTTAGGAGTCTGCCGGGGTGAGGTGCTTAAGAATAGGTGAGACCCCTGAGAAGAACGGGTCCCTTCCTTTGTTTTTTATCTTTTCTCCTTTCTTTGTCTGTTTTTGTTTCTTCTTTCCTTTTTCTCTTTTCTCTTCCCTTTCTTTCATTTTCCTTCTTTTCTTTCACCCTTTCTCTTTTTTTTCTTTTCTTCCTTCCTAACATTAATTACATGGTTACTATGCACCAGAAACTAAGGTGCATTTAAATATATCATTCTATTTTATTTTTACTAAAACCATATTACATGGAAATGTTTAATAGCCCCATCTTATGGATGAAGACACAGACTGGAAAATTTGCATAAGATCACCCAATTGCTGAATGACAGAGCCAGGCAATGACTCCAGCTCACACACTCTTAGTTAAGATTAAATGGACTCCCTGTTGAACACAAGATTATGTGTTGGGCAGAGCTGATAGAAGAAAAAGTGGCTACAAGGGCAGCCAAATGGTGATGCAGGCAGCAAGGCAAGGGAGGCTAGCATAACGATGAAGAACAAAGCTTTCAGTGCACCTAGTCCTGAAGTGAACTCTGCCTCCTTCATACACAAGCTCTGTGAACATGGCACGTGTTAACTAACCTCTCTGAGCTCTTCAATTCTCATCTGTACACTGCAGATCATAGTACCTGTCCTGAAATGATATTGCCGGGTTTCTCCAGAAATGGATAGTTTCACTGTCAGCCTGGCATGTGGTGCATGCCTATAATCTCAGTAGGAGAATCATGGTCCAAGGCCAGCTCTGACAAAAGCATGAGGCCCTATCTGAAAAATAAAATAATTAAAGGACTGGGGATGTGATTCAAGTGGTAGAACCCTTGCCTAGTAAGTATGAGGCCTTGAGTTCAATCCCCAGTACTGCCACACACACACCCAAAAAACAATAAAAATCAAAGTATTACCCCATTTTCTGGCACATATGTGAAAACTATTATGATGATAGTACATTGTGTAGTAATGTTGTTCTTGTTATTAGTCACCCTTGAGTTCTCAGTCCCAATACCAGAAGTGTCAAGGACAGAGGACCAAGGGTGCTTCCTCTCTTGTGATGTTTGCTAGCAGCCTATATCCCAACTTCACTGTTGAGCTGAGACTATTTATATGCTACTGGAAAACTCCATGTGATCTATGCCAAGTGAATTTTGTCAACTTTAGGAAGAAAAAAATGTAGGATGTGCAGCCTTTGGGATGTGCCTCTTTAAAGGGATGTCTTCAGAAATACATACGTGCCCCAGTGAGGGTGGAATTAATTAGTCTACTCCCTTCCCAGGTGATGTCAAACAAACAGGTCTCCCACAACCAGCAATCTGGTCACTAAACCACTGATGTGCCATGGGTCTCAAACCTTCCCGAGCCCGGGGCTGTTGCACAAATAGGAAACATCTCCCAGATGTCAGAACCACACAACTTTGGAAAATGGCATTTTAGTAATCCTTTCCTCCAAGTGGAGGCACTTTTTCTGCAGAGCCTCTCTTTCCTATCCTGGGAAAAATGGAATGTTTTGAGGAGAATATTTTCGAAGTACACGTTTTCTGCTTGTCAGTTTAATTGCACATTGTGACTTGTTGGGGATATCCTCTCTCCATCTTGAGGCCCAAGAAGTCCTGGGGTTTGCTTCACTTTTGTTGCCTCCTTTCCCCCACTTCCTGTATTCATATTTTTCAAAAAGCCTTGCATTTGGGTATCAGCGCTGACCAAGAGAACATTCAAAGCTAAAACTTTGCCAGTTTCCAATTTCTTCATGACATTCCTTTTTGTTTCTGCTTTTTCCTTAAAAAAAAATATATATATATATATATATATATATATATACACACACAGGAGATATATATATCCTGGCTTAAGAAAAGTTGACCTGTTTGGGATAAACTGTAGCTATTCCTGCCTGTGCTCCTGGACAGAAGAGGAGCAGAGGCCAGAAGGCCCAGAAGATTCCAGAGGGGAGGTGGACAGGAAAGTCAAGAAGGGCAAGGGCAAATGGGGCCTTCTCCATGGGGGACATTCAATAACTCTCTTAGCCTTTATGCTGTAGGACAGGGTCTCATTTGCTCGATTGGGGGTGACAGCAGCTGGTTTTGTTACAGCATAGCTGGAGTTTGAAATAAAAGCTCAGCTCTCAGAGCTGAGGGTCGCCTTCAGTTGTCTTAGCCATGGGAGGCGGTGGAAATCGGAGGCGTTTGGCAACGGTAGCATAAATCCAGTGTTTGTGAGGGGCGGACAGGCCAGGGAGGAAGGAATGCACAGTTTCCCTTTGACGGTGAAATTTCCTGCCTCTTGTCGGAGACGTTGTCTGGACTCATGGCACAGCAAAGCCTGCATCAATTACTTGAAAGGAAACCAACTCTATTCCTGAAGGTTTGGCAGTAGAAACAGTCATTGTTGAGAAAGGGGAAAAACAAAAATAAAAGACTAATGAACTCCCCTCTCTTAGGAGTTTTCAAAGGCTTCTTGTGTCGGTGGCTGCTTCTCTTTCTTTTGGGAGTTCTTAGAAACCCTCATTAGCCCCTCAATAAATGCTACTTTAAGGGCTTGTAACTTTGTCATTAGATCTGTACTCGAAGATGAATTAAGTTTGCAGCCAAGAAGCCCCTCCCCTCCCAACCAGCTCTTCACAATTACCAAAAAGGCAGGAAAATAGATTTGGGGAGAGGGGGGCGTTGTGGTTTTTACCACTCGTTTATGTGCCTTTCTGTCAAATAGTGATTAATTCAGGGGCACTTAAGTTTTTCTAACTTTCATCCATAATGGCACGTTGACACTTTTATTCGAATCTCCTTACGCCAGCCGGAATAATCTCCTTCAGCAACAGAAACTGCGGGTTAATTGCCACAGAGCAGCTGTTCGCTCTTCTCAGTCCCCAGCCTCTTTCAGCTTTGGAGCTGGGAGCCTGTGGGAGGTGCAGGCCTGCGACTGCGTGGCAGGTAGATTGATTGAATGGCCCCCTTGTTCCTGGCTTGCTGCATCTACACTGGTATCAGGGCCAAACAAAGCCCTTCGCAGCTAAACAGAGCCTCCCTGTCTTGTTTGTCCATTCTTCCACACACTGTTACAAACCCCACTCCAACCCAGCTTACTTACACTCAGATTTGCATGTTCCAGGGCCACACTAGTCCCGGACATGGGAGCCCATGCACAATTAATCTGATTTTATGGTTAATTGAAGGCTAACTAGAAAACCGCTTTGAAACATTCACTCTTGTTACAAAGTCTCTGAAATCAGCTCTTCAGAGCAGAAGAATTTTGGAAGTGAAAGAGAAGGAGATGGCGTGATACCCAGACGGCGCTATGTATGGACAAAGCCAAGTTATGTGAACAACCTTTTCCATTTTCTGCCTTTTAAATTTTATTTATTTATTTATAACAAATACTGGAGTTTGTACTCAAGGGCCTCGCGCTCGTAAAGCAAGAGTTCTACCACTTGAGCCACGCCCTCTGTCTTTTTGCTTTTACTTTGTTCTTTAGGGTTTCTTGCTAACTTTACCCATGCTGGCCTCACACTGTGACCTTCCTGCCTCAGACTCCTGAGTAGCTGGGATTACATGCATGCTCTACCACATCCATAGCCCCTTCTGTTTGGAACAACTTGTGTTCTTGATGGTAAGGTTGCTGGCAGGGTGTCGGGATGTCACATTGGCCATTGTGCAGAAGTGGAGGTCCAGGAACAGAGTGAGGTAGATCTTACGGGAACTATGAAACATCAGTGACCATCACAGATCCTCCCTCCAAACTTCTTACAATCTGTTCTTTACCAAAGGGGAGGGCTGACTGGAGGTATAGCTCAAGCGATAGACTTCCTGGTTTGCAAGCACAAAGCCCTGAGTTCAAACCCCAGTCCCACCAAAAAAAAAAAGGGGGGGGAGGGCTGACTAAAACCACCCAGATATTTAGAGTCCAGTTAGATGGATGAGTTCCCAGTCATCCAATTTTTCTTTATTACTTTCTAAGTATAGCTTACTAACAGAATGGTTGCACAACTTATGGAAGAGAGAAAGAAAGAAAAGAGAGAGAGAGGAGAGAAGGAGGGAGAGAGGGGGGAGGAAAAGAAAACAAGTTTAAAATAATACTCTTTTCTGATCATAAAACTAATATGTGTTATAAGTTCAAACAATCCAGAAACATAAAAGATAGAAAGTGGAAGTCCCCTAAACACTATCCCATAGGAATAAATATTTTACAGCTATTAAAAACAGAGGTGCCTGATGGTGCCTGCGTGGAGGTGCCAGCCCTGCCGAGTCAGTCACTGCCCAGACTTCTGCAGTTCCGCTGTCAGCCCACATCTTCTTCCTTTGTCTTGAAAACACTCTGGGAACTCCAATCACCTTCCAGTTCCTCTGGAAGGTCCAGCCAAGAAAAGTGCTACTCAGGTACATTATGGATCTTGACTTCCACCCACCCCTCTACATCTATCTTTGGATCAAAAGGGACACTGGAAACCTGCTCATTTGTGCTGTATTTATTTAGGCTAAGGATGGCAGGTACACAGTGCACGTGTGATCAGCCATCTTCCCTATGACCATCTCTACACTAGCGTAGCCTCTTTTCTGTTCATCCTGATTGTGGCCTTGAATCTCTCTCAAGACAGAACTCTGTGAGCCCACCACAGGCCCTAAACAGGTGTCCATGTGTCTTGTTTTTTGTTTTTTGTTTTTTTTTTTATTCTGGCCTTGGGAATTCTGAACCTGTATTTGTTCTCAAAGTTGACATTGAACTTCTGTTCTCAATGTCCCCTTATGAAGATCCTTGAGTATAAAATTTACTTAAAAATGAAGCATTTGGAAATTTTGTCATTACTCATCCATCACCCTTTCACTCTGGCTGCCAGGAGGCTCTGAGGTAGCAAATATAATGAACCTATGATTGCCTTGTTTGCATGTCCAGAGTTTTGGTTTCTATCAAAAATACAAGGCAAACTGCCTTGTATTTAAGAGGCAAAGGTATAATTAAATAAACGATCAAATTAAAAAATCATGCATCCAATCTGGAGTCATATCAACACAGGCCTTGGTCTGACAGTCCTTTTGAGGGTTTTTGTTTGTTTGTTTGATGCTTAAAAAAAAAACCTATCCATGTATCCTTTGCATGGTAGCTAAGAAGAAACTATGCCTGTCAGAACAATGTAACCAGAGCTGGAAGCTGGAGATCAAACTGGGTTGATGAGCTGGATATATGAGGTCTTTATCTTCAGCCTTTTGAGAATATTGTTGTGGGCCCATTTTACAGAAAGTGAAGGTAAGCTCAGCTTCCAGGGTCCACCAGAGTGTGTCTGAGTGACACGTCCCTCCTGGATCCTGCTTCCAGTCCACTCTGGTGTGTAATTTTGCACAACCTTTTCCACTTCAAAGCACTTCTGCACTCTCTGATCTTGCCAAATGCTGCTAGTGAGCACATTTAATTTCTACTTTGTTTAGCAATCAGAATTGTCATGACTTGGGAGACGCATGAAATCTCTAAATGAAGGAACCCTAAGGCACTTGACACCCCCACCACCACCAATATGGAGAAAGACTCTGAATCCACAAAATTAGAAAAACATACAGCGAAAGGTTGTTTAAAATTCACAGCTGTCAACATCAAGTATTTTGTGTGAGAGAAAGAATGTAAGAGATATCAAGTTAACAAAAAGCTGCAGATGGATGCGTGCGCAGGGAGGACCGCCTGCCATTGTCGGCCCTCCCTTTTGCAGAGTCTCATTTGCATTCAGGGACAAAGGTCCGCTGTTGGAGACCCTTTCTCTCCATCCTCCTCCAAACTGCGCCTCCCCATCGCCGTGAGGACCCTCTGCCTCCCTCCTACAGGAATGAACACAAATCTGTTATTTTAACACAACGTGAGCACAAAGTGGTGTTTTCACTCCGAATGAAGCTGGGGGAAGACGAAGAATGGGGCCTTTTATTTGCAGGAGATACTCAAAGGAAGTAGGATTGAAGGGTAGGCCAGCGCATATGAATAAAGTTGTTACAGAATTCGCAGCCTGTGGCCTGGGAGCCCCCCTGGAAGTTCCCCAACTGTCAGTGTGGAGCACTCTGTATCAGAATGCATAATTGCATCTGTTAATTACATTTTCAGCCTCCTCCTCCAACATAGAATAAATTCATTTT
Source organism: Castor canadensis (assembly GCF_047511655.1). Classification (NCBI taxonomy): domain Eukaryota; kingdom Metazoa; phylum Chordata; class Mammalia; order Rodentia; family Castoridae; genus Castor; species Castor canadensis. The sequence continues at coordinate 30,861,717 of NC_133400.1, forward strand.
CTCTCCACTTTTCACAGCGCCTGCAAGAAAAGACTTTTTTTTTCAATTTAATAAACATGATTGACAACAGAAAATGTAGGTTTACTTTCTTCCTGTTATGACTGTGTATTTGAGTGCAAAATGCGCACGTGTATTTTGCTGGTGATCACGGAGCAATCCATTAACAATTGCATTCATTCCACAAATTCTAAGGACCCTGTTCTACTGCTCTTCTAAGAGGAAGCTTGAAATGTGGCACCAAGATATGTTTAAAAAGACACGAAGACCCAGGACATTTAAGCACTGTATCTAAAGTTAAACGCCAGGATAGACTGGCATTGGAGTGGCCAAGACCAGCCTCTGAGACTCGTCCCTGGGCCACACAGTCTTGTACCAATGCCTCTGAACCAGGAAGACTTTGAGTATTTGCCAAAGTCACAAAGAGACAACAGTACCTTTGAATCTAGAGAGGAGGTTAGGGCTGTGGGAGGGAGCCTGTGGTGTCTGTACCTTTCCTGTCTTCTCTGTCTCTTTTTGTGATACTCAGAAGAAAAGGTGAAGTTCACCTGCTGTAGTTTGCATATGGTTTGTTTCCCAAAGTTGTCTTGGAAGCTTAAACCCAGTGTGGTGATGTGATGGAGCCTTTAAGAGGTAGGGCCTCCAGAAGTCATTACATAATGGGGGCTCCACTGTGGATAGAGTAATGCTGGTCTGAAGTTGGGTCTCACTAGAGTGGATTTGTTCTTGAGAAAGGGAGTTATAAATTTATAAAATTATAAATTTTATAATTTTATTAAATTATAAATTTATAAAATTATAAATTTTATAATTTTATTAAATTATAAATTTATAAAATTATAAATTTTATAATTTTATTAAATTATAAATTTATAAAATCCCTTTCATAAAGTTATAAAAGGGAGTCCACCCCATGTGCTTGGCCCCTTCTCCAAGCAGCTTTCTGTCTCTTTCTTTCTCTCTACCATATTATAACACAACTAGGAGGCCTTTGCCAGGGCGCCATTGCCATGACAGTTGCCAGAATCATGAGCTCTTTTCTTTATCCATTACCTAGAATCAGGCATTTGATTATAGCAATAAAACATGACACTACCTTTCCCACATGGGTGAGGGAAGAGCACAGCAAAGAAGACTGAGGCTGAGAACCCAGGGGACCATGGGTTTGTTCATCCTTCCTTCCTTCTTTGCTTTTTTCCTTCCTTCCTTCTTTCCTTCTCTCCTTCCTTCCTTTGTTGTTTTGTTTGTGTTTTTGTTTTTGCTGTGGTGCTTGGGATCCAACCCAGGGCTATGTGTGCTTTAAGCAAGCACTCCACCTCACAGCTCAACTCTCAGCCAAGAGAATGTGAATTCTGAGGCCACAGCATAAGGCACCATGAGTCTGCGGTGGTGACTGTCCAGGCCTGCTCAGGACAGCGTCCCCATGACGTCACTGAGAGTCTTGACCTCAGCCCTTTAAATCAGGGGCTCCTTTGGAGGCCCGCTTCTGTGTTCTCCCACAGGGCCTTAATTACAGGCCTGTGGGGCAAAGTAAATATTTTTTTCCTTTTTAATCACCAAAGAAACCCTGACGTTTTCGTAGAAGAGAGGCAAAAAAGCTAATGTTACAGAGCACACATAATCTCCTCTTGATCTGGTCTCCCTGGGCCTCTGACTGCACAGCTAACCTGCAAGTTGCTTCTGAGAAAATCAGTGTGAGAATCTATGTGAGCTTAAATCAGAATGCCCAAGGTTCTCAATTTATAAAGGGAAAAGGGTTATTTTGTCTTATGGGTTTGAATGTTTCAATCCATGACTGATGGCCCCATGGCTTTGGGCCTGTGGCAGGGCTGTAGATCATGGCGGGAACATTTACCAGAGTAACCTGTTCATCTCATGGCTCGGATATGAAAAGAGTGAGGAAGAGTCCCCTGTCTCACAATCCCCTTGGAGGGCACACTCCTAGTGATCTCAAACCTCCCACTAGGACCCACTACTCAAAGGTCCTACCACCTCCCGGTAGCAACAGCCAGGGGACCAGGCCTTTAACACATGGACCTTAGGGACATTCCCTACCTAGACCAAGGCAGTCTCCCTCCTTTAGGCTGGGTGAGCATGTGAAGGAGAGGGGTCCTGTGGATTTCTCAGAGACTGAAGCCAGCTCTCTGTTAACAGCTGCTGGAGACACACATGAATCTTGGTGTCCCTTGGTCGTCTGTCTTCATCCCAATGAGGAGTTACATGAGACCTGAAAGAGCTCTGTGAACTGTAAAGCACTAGGCAAACAGGGGTCTGTTTTTATTGTTAAACAGTGGCACAGTTCTTCTCTTGCCAAGGAGCTTGGTTAAAAAAGTTCTGTTTTGGTGGGGAGGTCCTCAGTTCTTTTAATCCTTTTTATTGTTAACAGATATGTGTTAACAGCCTACCACTGATCAGGCACTTTAAAAACATACATCAAATCATGTCACTCTACATTGGGAACAGACCAAGGCTCCCGATCACACCTAGTATGGTCAAGGTCCTTCTTGAGACTTGCAACACTGGTGAGGCTGGGCCTTAACATGAGCTTCTCCCTCATTTCCATGTAGTAGTCCTTTCCCTCTGTAGGACTGGGCTGCCACCCTTGTTGCTTCTCAAACTTGTCACCTTCCCTTTCACCTTAGGGCCCTCACACATGCAGCTGCACTGCCCGGAAAGCACGTGCTCTTTTATGGCACTCAGGCCTCAGGTGAAATGTCATTTCCTGTCACTTCCTCTGAGAGGCATTCTTTGGCCACAACCTCCAGAGACAGTGCTCTTCCTCCCTTCCCTTGTTTTAAAGTTCTTCATAGCCCTTGACAGAGCCTGGAGTGATTGCAGGTACGTGTGTGTGTGTGTGTGTGTGTGTGTGTGTGTGTGTGTGTGTGTGTGTGTTATTGCCGTTGTTTCTCTACTAGAATGTATTGTGCTCAGGGCTGCATGTCCGCCTACTAGAATAGTACTAGACCTAGCAGGTGCTCCAGAAATAATTGTGAAATGAATGCATTGCACTAAGATGCAAGAAGAGAAAAAATTGAGGGGCTCACAGTCCTGTCTTTTATCTGATGGGATTTAGCTCAGAAGGAAGTAAAAACAGTTAATATTGCCAAGCTTATTTTGTGGCTCAGTGTTAAACACTTGGATACTGTTTTTTTTTTGTCATAAGAAGGCTTGTTCAGGATTGACGATCAGGTTTCGAGAGGTTTCTCTGGGTCAGAAGTCTTGTCATGTGACATTGAGGACCAGGGTCAGTAGAGTCAGCACTCCTCGAGACACACACTAGGAGCCTCCCCAACTCCCAGGGACTCCTTCCATGGTTACATCGGCATTACCCAGCCTCTTCCACACCTCCACGTGTATCACATGGGAGCCCCATGGTGCCTGCTCGTTGCCTCCCCCATGCCGAACCAACCCAACTATACTCTCTCAAGCCTATCCAAAGGTGCTTTTAGCCAAACCAGAGTCCTCTCCTGGGGTCATTCCAACTGGAACCAGAGAGAAACACTGATTTCCTTTTCAGCCTCAAAGCTATGAGGTTGAGAGGCCAGGAACAGTCAGAAGTGAAGAGTCTTCCTTCACAGCAACAGCCCAGGCTGAGAGAGTCTTTGACAAGAGGTAGTGAGAGACAGACAATGCGAGGATATATAGGCCTTGGATTTGGATTCACCTCCATCTTTTCTTGGCTTATAGTCACGAGCCACTGAATTCCTCTTTGGCCTCAAGTAGCTCAGGCTGGGTTTGTTTTATCAACCAAAAGTTTTATCTCAGCTAGTTTTTTTTAATTATGACAAAATAAACACATAAATTTAATTTAAAATTTCCAGCACTCCAGGGGATTTACAGAAGTGGTCTTCCTTCCTGTCCCCAAGGCCTCCTTCTCCTCCACCTCACCCCCTCCCCACTTTCATTCTTAGAGGTAACCCGCAACCACTTATTAAACTTATTATCCTTCGAACTGTCACTTGGCCCACTTCTGGCAAGCATTCTGAAAAGCAGCAGAAAATCCTTTGTAATTTTGATTTATCTGATTGTAATATATATTACTCTTGTAGATTTTCAAACAATGGGTTATTCAACCATTTATTTCAGTCAGCTTTGTCTGCATTAGTAAATGTTTTGACATCAGCCATTTATTTTGGAGATGAATGATTCATTTGGGTATTTCTCAACAACATGAAATAATACTCGGGGTGAAGGCATTGCTGGCTTTTTGGCAGGGCCTGAATTATTTGTCTGCACATTCTTCAGATGGCTCTCGGTGTGCTTTGCGCAGAGTAGGGGCACAGTATGTGTTGGAAAGGATGAAGAATTTGGTGAAAAGAAACCCAAGACAGAAGGGAAAAGAATGAAGCGTTATTGAGCAGTTCCACTGGACATTGGCGTGGTTTATCTCTGTCCTTGCTGTAGCTCTGAGCAGCTCTTGTTCTTATCTTTTCTCCAGGCAGGACTTCAGTTTTTCGTGTTGTGTACTGCTGCCCCATTTCTCTTCGGTGTATTCATTTAGCTTAGGTTTCTGTTGCTTGCAACCCAAGAATTTTGACAGTGCATCAAATATGGTGAGCAGACTTGAGCAGGAAAAAATAGACATGACCCCACTTAGAAATGAGGAAGCCAAATGCACAGACCCATCAAGTACTTTGCTTCAGGCCACATAGCTGGGGAGAGGCCAAACAGGAATTAAGTCAGATTTGCCAAAGTACAAAAGCTTGGCCCTTTCCACCCCTCTGTAGCCAGGTGCCAGGATCTGGCACAGGAACAAGCTATTTCTAGAGGCCAAAAAAAGCATGACAGAACTGGTATGGTTCTCACCAAGATGTGGGGCTACATGTATTTTGCAGAAGATGGCTTCCTCCAGAAGTCTGTAAGTTTTTATCCTTCAAGAATTTTCTGGATCTTTGCTAGTGCAATAGTGTATCAATTCGCTTAGAAAAAAAATATTCAGATTAGAAGAGACGAATGAGGAAGAAACATCAGGTGCTATTCTCTTATTTGTCTTTCTTATCCGTCTTTGTGTTTCAACATATGCCTCGTTTCTCTTCTGTTGCCAGTCACTGCCCAGAGGAAAAACAAGCCTAGCATCTATGATGAATATCAATCATTTGTTTGGGGGTAGAAATATTTATTTGACATAATGTTACATCATGGTCAGAGCAGGGACTTTAGAGACTGATCCCCTGGGTTTGAATTCCTGTTCTACCACTTGCTGTGCAATCTTGTTGTGTGTGATAGGTTACTTACTGTTTTCTCATCTGTAAAATGAGTATAAGAAAACTTCCCTCCTCCTGGGATTGTCGTAAGAATTGAAAAGTTAACATATGTAAAACACTTAGAATAGGGCCTGGCATTAATATATTTGCTATTTGTATTATTCCTTAATATATTATTTTAATATTTAAAAAGTACTCAGGGAATCTGGACAGACAAATGAGTTTTAAATTCTGCAAGGATATATGTGGGGGGTGTGCAATTTGCAATTGAGAGTGGTTCTGAGTCTGTGATTAAGGCATTGGGTCTTAGAGTAACAAGTAACTGGTAGGAGGCAATAGGAACAGAAAAAAACTCTGCTCCATGGATATCCTAATTATTCTTTCCTCTTTGACACAAGTCCATGTTTAGCTACATGGCATTAAGCAACACTTAGGCAGTTTGAGAAAGGGCAATTTAGAAAGATCAGACCCAATGATCTTAAAGCTGGGAAATATTGGTTCAGTGAAAATATAAGTAGGTCAAATACCTCTAACATTGAATTAGCTGAAATTATGCAAGCTATTAAATTGGATACACTATTTGAACATTTTGAATAAACTGCAGTAATACACACTCATGTTTATGAGATGAATCAGAACTTAAAAGTAATTCTGGTGAATCAAGAATTGTATTTTCTAGGAATTAACTACCCCAATTTGACTGCAGCTGTAAAAATTTTATTAGGCAATACATCCAACCTCAAATTGGAAATTTGTGTTGGAATCAGTCTGGGAAATAATTATTGCTGTGTTGTTAATTTTATATTTGTCTAATAAAACACAGCAGGAGAAAGAGGGTTGGGTGACTGTAACAAAAGAAAGCCCTTGGACATGCTTTAAGTGAGTGTTTCTGACCAAGCTGGAGCTAGGAATGTGCATCTCTGATGGACACTGTAGCTGCTGACAATGTGGAATTAATAGTTTGTGCTTATCACACTGTGAAAGAGACATGAAACATGCCAGGGTTGTTTATATCATTCTAAGCAGCCAATAAGAAGTATTTCTGTGTGCAGATCTCCAACTGTTTGCTTTGGCAAAGTTGGGCTTCAGCTACTTAGGAGCTCCCAGAAGCAAGCACCTCTGCACACACGTGCATTGACCCTGACCCTCCAAGGCCCACTGGCTCGTTCCTGTTTCTCTGGCCTGCGTTGTGAAGAGCATTAGCGGAAAGCCCAACTTCTCCTGGAGGTAAGAGGTTGCTCTCAGTGTTGTTCTGGAGGGAAGGCTAACTGTCTCATGCAAGCATATGAATGGTTATTATGATCCCTTGTGCTAGTATTGTCTTCTAGTCTCTTCTACTATCATCTAGAATCTTCATCTTGAAGACATAACTCAAGGCTATAAACTATGTCAGTAGTTACTTGCTACCTGTTCCTGCGTGGTAATATTGTACAAAAGATAAAACACACATTGCCTTTGGATGGGATATCAAATAACATGATTCACACTACCAGGAAGGCTCAGTTTGGTGTCTTTAACACCTTTGTCACTCTTGTTCAACTCTAATTTTACCAATGAATGGGCAGGATTCAGGCTAAGAGCCTTGGGTGGCAGTAACAACTAGCTAGAGTTTAGCGATACTGAATTGCTTGCCCAGTCTTTTCTTTTTTTTAATTATTATATTCAATTTAGGGTAATTAATCATTGTTTTTCATTTCTAATAAGGATAGAATATATCCGCTTTAAAAATAATTAACTAGGAAATAAGCTAATCTATTTAAAGAAAACGTATATGATAATAATAAAAGAGGTCCTTGGAGAAGCCAAAATCAAGAAGATGGCTGTGAGAGGCAGGGCTGTGTCTGAGCATAGTTACATGCATAGGGTGTTAAAGGCATGGCTAATCACAGAGCTACAGGAGGGATTAGGGGAACTAACAGAGATGGCAAGCACCTAGGAATGAGCAACAGCAGGGGGCCATTAACCTCCTAGAGCTGAAGAGTAAGGGAAAAGAACAGGTTTCCTAGAGTCCAGTGAGAGCTGAGACTCTGGAAGCAAGGGACAGCTATCCTATTGGACAGCAAGGAGGGATCCAGTCATACAGATCCTAACCTCTCTCTCCTTCCATCTTCCAACACCCTGCTGGTGCTTTCCACTATCCAACCCAACCAGAAACCAAGGTCAAGGTGATGCTAGGAGATGAAGTCCTCAGAAATCAGCCTCCTGGGACATGTATCAAGAGAGGGAAGGACTAAGAGTATCAGAAAGTGGGGAGGGTAGCACAGAAAAAGAGAGCTGGTGCTGATCCTGCAGAGGTGTGTGGCAAAGAGCCAAATGGAGATTTAACTGACTTCTGAAAACCTACTTTGTTTGCCATAGTTCAAATATCCCTTACCTGATTTATTTAATTAGTGAACAAATCATCAGATACAGGAAATTCACTACTGAAATTCCAACATTGCATGTGTGCCAGGTAGGCTTGCAAATGAAGCCTTGGTTTAAAATCTCTACTCCAAGCAACTCAGCTCTATAAAACAGGCCAGCAGTGTGAGTCACAACCAGCTGGGGTTCAAGTCCAGTCCCATCATTCACTGTTGTCTGATGTTGGGCCCCTTGACTTTCTGTGCTCATTCACTCCTCTAGTAGGTGGAGACACGACAGTTCCTACTTCCCGGGGATGCTGTGATGCTCCACTGAGCATATGTTAGTGTGGATAGAGCTCTGTGTCCAACACCTAGCACATACTAAGTGCTCAATGGGTATTTTACAGTTGCGAGTTATTGCTGCCCTGTGTGGTTTTCATTTTATTTTGCAGAAATGGTACCCATTCTCTTTGAGGGATAAAAATAATAGCAAGTAGTTAGGCACTAAAAAATTGAACAGAGAAAGAACTTTTCTCCCCACTTTTTCTTAACTGCTATAAACCTGCAGTAGACCAGCAAACATGACATTCCAGAAAATAAGGTGCTGACTAATGAAACCTTTTTGCTCCGATAGATATTAAGACATTTTCTAAGCTAGACTAGACTGCTTAGCTGACCTAGTGCACAGAGTAGCAAAGACAGCTGAAAATTCTCTTGGAGGGTAAAAAACTCACTGCTCTGAGATTCATCATCTGTAAGATGTGGACTTATGCTTCTAGTCCAGTGGATCGCTCAGCGTTAGGCTACACATCGCAGGCATTAATTTTGAAAGATCTTTCCTTAATTCACAATACGTTATTTTATTCTCATTTGCACCTTTCTGATGAAATGAATCAAATACTCTAGAAGGTTAAGGCTCTCCTAGACAAAATGCTTTCAGCATTTTCATCTCCAAAATAACCAGCAAAATGGACTGGAGGTGTAACTCAAATGGCAGAGTACCTGCTTTGCAAGGGCAAAGCCCTGAGTTCAAACCCCAATCCTAGTTAAAAAAAAAAAAAAAAAAGAGTATTTGTTGGTCTTCAAACTTTAGAACACTGAAAAAGTGTCCCAGTTTCTGAGATTAAGGGATAGTAAATTATGCTTTACAGAGTTCACAGTCACACATGGAAGACACTAATGATGGTACCATGTGGTGAAGACCACAGGAGAGGGACTGTGGAGACAGACAAGCAGGCTTCCTGCTGAGTTACCCCTAGAAAGAGGAGGGCCTTGTGTAAGCCATAGGGATGGACAGTTGTTGACTCAACAAAAAAAATCAGGAAAAAAAAGGTGTTCATGCAGAGGATGTGTGTGTGCAAAGATCCAGAGGTGAAAAGAAGAGCACCACCAAGAAACAGTCAAGCACCTTCCTTAAAGGATATCCCGGCCATGGAGATTTTGTTTCCAAGGCACAGAAACCCACTCAAGCTACTGCAAATCAAAACGTGTGCTTACTGTGAGTAGGTCAAGATCTTCTGGGATCCAAAAACAGTGTAGTCAGGTATGACCACCAGGAATCAAACAGTCTTGCACCATCTCTCATCTCTGCCATTTCTGTCTACATGTCTCTCTTTTCTTTGACTTCAGTCTGACTCTGTGGCTATTAGCCCACAGCGCGACAGTCCATACAGCCCTAACTCAGCCTCTCTACCCATATTCCCAGGACAGGGCTCTGTCCCCGTTGCCTCAATTTAGGCAGAGCTCGTGGCTCCAAACCACGTGACCCCACTGTCTACAGACTTTAGGTCAAGACCTCTGGACCAATCAGCTATGGCTGAGAAGGGAGGGGGAATGTCACATGCTCCATGCCCAATCTTTCAAGGCAATGGGTTTTACACCCAAATCCTCAAAGGTTCCAGATGCCAGTGAAGTGACAGCTGTGGAGAAATTCAGGGAAGAGTTGGCTGATGATTTAAATGGAGAGCCCATCCCTGGACCTGACCACAGTGTCCTAGAAAAGCCAAAAGTGTGATTTTGTGAGAGCCACTGATGTTAATGGCAAGATCCAGTCTTTCTTTCCCTTTTTTCTTTTTCTTTCCTTCTTTCTTTCTCTCTTTCTTTTTTTTCCCCCCCCTTCCTTCCTTTCTTCCTTCCTTCTTCTCATTCTGGACCTACACTTTTCTTTAGGAGTAGCAAAGAATGAAGGATTCAATTAGGTATTTTTCTCTCCCCCCTATGGTGAGAACCATTGATAGGGATCTCCCCATCAAGTCGTCAGTTTTATCTTAAGCGCTCAGGGACAGAAAAGGGCTGCAAACAACAATTTGTGACTGAGAAAAAACATAAAGTGAGACCCTCCAGTCAGAATGTTAATTCTTAGAATTTTGCGTTTATCTTGATGGTATGCCTCCTTCGTTTTATTAAAAGACTAAGAACTTCTCTGATCAAAAATACAGTCATGTGCTGAGGAAAAAAACAAGCCCCTTCCCCCAAATAACAAAATGTTAAAAGTTATTTCCCAGCAGAGACAGTAAATTTCCATGAAATGAAAGAAAGAACTAATAGAGAATCATTTTCTGAGGAACCATGGGTTTGTTTTGTTTTGTTTTGTTTTCCCTGCAAAGAACACCCGTTCAGGCAAATGTATTTGTGTGACTCTTGAGGGATGTGATGTCTGTGGCTGTAAGACAATAGTAATTAAAGAATTAAACAATTAAAAAAGGAAAAAGTTTGTCGTCAATTTTAATTTTATGTTGTGTGAATTAATATTTCTTTTTATAATGCAATATTCTGCAATTTATCATGCAGGCACAGTCCTTGCTTCAGAATTGTGGATAATTAGTTTATATTACTCTACAGAAATGAATTGTCTCTGGTAATGTCGGTTTGCCTGCTAACAAATCATTTCTGTTGGGAATTCATTGAGATTCTGCTCAAGCTGCTCTATGCCAATATATTGTATTGTCCTTCCGTGTTAAAGATCATGCTAATTAAAAAAATAAGAAGAAGACTAGTCTAGACACCCATCCTACGGACAGATCAGCACTCTGTTTTTTACTTCACAGAAAGGACTTATGTGCTCCAAGTTTAATTCTCATTACTAATTTTTCTTCCCCCCCTCCTCCCCAACTCACCCAAGCAGGCCACTAAACAACACAGAAGGACTGTGAAGAGAGACTTGGGACTCTTCCAGGCTGTTAATGAGGCAAAATTACTCATGAGTCTTTGTGCCCCTTCTCCTCTGAAACTTGATCTTACCATAAAACACTCATTAAAAAAAAGAAAATTGACCTCAAGATCTAATTCAGAATTCCAGTGTGTTAGTTAACTTTCTGTTGCTATGACAAAATACCTGAAAAACAAGCCGGGTGCCTGTGGCTCACACCGTAATTCCAACCACTTGAGTGGCTGAGATAGGGAGGATCAGGACAGCCAGGCATAAAAGTTTATGAGACCTCCATCTCAACCAATAGTTGATTGTGATGATGTGCCTGTCATCCCAGCTAGGGCAGGAAGCCTAAACTAGGAGGCTCTCAGTGCAGGCTGACCTGGGCAAAAAGTGAGACCCTTTTTCAAAATTAAATAGAGGGAAAAAGGACTGGAGGCGTGACTGAAGTGGTAGAGGGCCTGCCTAGAAAGAACAAAGCCCTGAGTTCTAACCCCAGTACCACCAAAAAGAAACGAAAAAAAATTAGAACACTTGACAAACAACTTATAAGGAGGAAAGATGGATTTTGGTTCATGCAAAGCTTCTCACTATAGTAAACAGAAAGCAGAGAGCAAGAGAAAGAGAGCGCGAGAGAGGCCAGAGACAAAATATGTCCTTCAAGACCTTGCCACCAGTGACCACTTCCTCCTACTAAATCCTGTGCCCTAGACTGTCCACAGCCTTCCAAGAGCACCATCAGCTGGGAGCCAAGCTTTTAGCACATGGCCTTTGGAGAACACTTAAAATCCAAACCATAAAATCCAGTATTTGCCATCAATTTCATCATAGGAGAAAAGTTGGGCCAGGTGCTGGTGGCTTAAACCTGTAATCCTAGCTGTTCAGGAAATTGGGATTAGGAGGATCATGGTTCAAGGCCAGCCTGAGCAAATAGTTTGCAAAACTTCATCTCCAAAATAAACAGAGCAAAAATGGACTGGTAGAATGGTAGAGCACCTGCTTTGCAAAAGCATTAGCAAATTGGATGGTCTGCTGATGTTTTGTGAGGTCAGTATCACAGAGTTGATCTGTCTCATGCACATCAGTCTGTGCAGGTTAAGAACTGACCAGAAACTGAGATGCTGCCTCCAAAAGTATCTTCTATGGGATTTTTAGAAAAAAAAAAAGTTGCTAATTTTCAGTAAGTTGGATTCACTGTCGTCCAGAGACTCTTAAGGACTGAGTAATACTCTAGAAAATTCCAGAAAGACATTAGCTCAGTCTGCTGAGCGTTTCAAACCTATGCCATAACTAGATCTGACCAATAGTTAGTTATTGTGTATATTGTGACCTGTACAATAGTCGGGCGTGGAGTGAAACTACTGACTACGAGCTTAAGTCTGATCTGTTCATTTGAGGGACTTACAGACCAACTAAAGAAAAGATGGGCATAGGGAAAGAGCAAATTAAATTTAAGGGAATAAATACTGATCTATTTAGCATTTCCCCAAATTATGATGGCCCTTAAGTGACCTGAGGTGGACATGGACAACACATTAATTAATAATTTAATGAGAAAGTTAATTCTTTTCAATCTTTCTCATTCTCATAATGACAAGAGAAAGTCTTAGTTTGTTGTTAATATGTCTTTAGTATTTTGTTAATTCTTGCCAACTTCCCTTCCAACAACAGAAGGGCAGGTTTCAGGGCACAGCCTTAGTTGATATTACTAATTCTATTTTTGTGTATCTACTTATATTCTGTTCATGCCAAATGCCACGGGTTTTCAAATTCCAATTCTGATGCAAGTTTTAAAATCAAGTGTTTAAAGAGTGAGTCTATTTAAAGAAACATGTGAGGTAAACATCAGCCTATATGGTAGGTGGTTATAGAAAAACAAATAAAACGAATACAAAAATGTAGCTGCGCATGGCAATACACACCTGGAATCCCAGCACTCGGGAGGCTGAGGCAGGAAGATCACAAATTCAAGGCCAGCCTGGTGAATTTGAGACCATACTTTCTCCCTGTCTCAAAAAAAAGCGAAACAACAGAAAGTAAAGATGATACATGCATGACTAAATTTTGGGAAACTTGGATTTCCTGGAATCAGGCAATAAGCCCAATTGACCTTCATGGAAAGGCATGAGGAGGCACACTGAAGAAAGAGACAATGGGAAATGGAAGTGGAGGAATGTGGCCAGGGAAGGAGGCGAAGGTTGTGGACATCATGACACCATTGCTTCTTGTGACTTGTGGCCCTGATGAGCAGAAATCCTGTTCAGTAAGTCCGAAGGCTTGCAGGCATCCCAGCTGAGCCACTTAGATGCCCTGACACAAACACATATACTCAGACACCTGTCCCCATGTCCCACAAGTGAACATCTTCCTTTCAGCTAGAGTTCAGAGACAGGAACACACCTGTTTCCCAGCTCTAGCAGAACACTTGAGCTGCATCTGATGGACAAAAACAGTGACCAAGAACTAGAATGTCCACTTGGCCAGCTGGAGCTACATGCCCACCACCATAGCCCAGGACATGAGGCCAGGTGATCAGCAGTTTCAGTAGGGGTATGTGTGAATGTTCTTGAAATAAAAGATGCTGGGCAGAAAGTAACAACTACCCACCACAAATGGGTAAGATTTCGAAGACAGGAATAGAAAAGGGCCAACAAAACCTTTCTTTGGTGTGTAAGCATTCTTGGCTTCCTCCACAGAGCAGTGCCCACTCTCCATCTTCCTCTAGGTGCTCAGAGCATCTTGGTCCCCTTGGACCTTGGGAACTTTCCCCTAGACTTGCACTAATGGCTTTTTAAGCTAGACTGAACAGCCAGGAAGTATGTTAGCAATAGTTGTATCCTGGTACCATGTGGGGCTTCATGGCACCATCAAAGTTGTCCTGCCATGTGAATATCCCATTTCAGCCTCCAACTCATAGGACTCATTGGTTTATAGCTGAAATGGAGGGCTGTTTCCCAAGGAGGGTGAATCTTACTAAGAAGAAGGTCTTTGGTTTTGCTTAACACCTCAGTGGATTTAGGGCTGCCAATGGTAGACATCTTGAATCCAAGGGGGAAGCAGGAATTGGTGAGGAGTAAATTTACAGCATTCACTAAGACAGCATGGCAGGAGGTAGAAGAAGACCAAGGAAATGGTTTGATGTTATGTGGAGTGACTTGGCCGCTGAACAATCTCAAATGGCTGGGAGTGAAGAATTCACAAGCAGAAGGATGGAAACTAGGAAGTCATTTGCACAGCTGGGTTCCAAGTCTCTAGTCATTCCTCCTCCTCTATCACTCCAAACCTTCAAAGTCTACACATATCCGTGTGCATCTGTGCATGTGTGGAGTGGAGCTGGGACTGGTTTGATCTCTGAGTCTGGACCACATGGAGCATGGGAACTACATGTGTCATGTGGTTGTGATGATGCTATGGAAAAAGGCACTCGGTGTCAGAAGCTCTGGTGGCAAGTCACTCCCCTGAGGAGAGAGCTCTTTGCAGAGTGTTCAGGTGCGGAGGTAGAGAAATCTAGTTTTTAAAGGATGCAAGCAAGACCTGAGCTAACATCTATTTGGATCTCCAGAGAAAAATGGAAATAACCAACAAGGTCAAGTTTTGAACTGTCCTCAGACAAGAAATGGGAGCTTCAGACAAATTCTGACCCACACGCAGTATTCAGACACCAAGTAACCAAAGATGGAAGGGTTCAAGCCCCTCTGGGTCTGAAAATTAGACCTCAATTGCATTGTGGGTCCAAACTAATTGACATGTGGTCTTGGTACAGCTCTCAGATCTCTCCCATCCAATCAGTACATGTGTGTGTTATGACAGCATTGTTTGTTGATATCACAAACCTCCCTGGTGCGTTGTTATGCAAAGCTGTGGAACAATAAGTAGGTGTCTAAAAGCAGCCTTTTGAATCCTTAAAGAAGAGGCAATAGCCATTGTCAATGCAGAGCCTCATTCCATATATTCTACTTGCATAAGTCTCCCAAGAATAGTGGCCTTGGGAATCACCCTCCTGCACTGCCTATTGGAATTCCTCCATACTTGGAACAATCTCACCCCAGGCCCTACGTCACCAGCCTGACAGCGCTGTAGAGACAAGCAGGAGGGCATGAAGGAAGGGCAGACACCATTCCCACCCCATGGATGCTCCTCCAGGTGGGACTGCCACCCCCCCACTCCCCCCCCCCGACCCCCATCCATCCTTCTCCATCTCTGCCCACTCCCCAGTCTACCTCAGGTAAAATGCTTGGAATTGAAAACCACTGGATGGCTTCTCTGGAATGCAGACTGGTCGCCCCAAGTCCCATCTTTAGTGAGCCTTAAGGAGATATCATCTTTGAGAGACAGGACAGCAGGAAAACACCTTTTGTTATGGTTGTTTCTGTCTTTTCAGTTTTCCTTGTTGGCTATAAGTAAAACTTCTTAGAAAACCCAAGAAAGAAGGGAATGTAGATTTACTGGCAGGAGTCAGGCAGAGGGGCTCTCTTCCCAGGTGTTCCCCAGGCTCAGTACTCACCTTCTCCAAGGTTTGCTCAAGTATCACCTCCTCATGGAGCTCTCCCTGGCCTCCTTTTCCAAAACACTCCTCGCCTTGTTCCTCTGGTGTCATTTTCTCCTTAATACTTACTACTATGGAATATTCTATATAGAATTTTAACCTACAGATCTGACTGGATTGCCTATTGCCCCGAACCCCCATTAGAACATCTGCTCCATAAGAATGGAGATTTTTGACTATTTTGTTCACTTCCATCTCTCCAGAATCTAGAACAATGTCCAGCTCCCTCTAGGTGGCCAATAACTACCGGGTAATGAAAGACTTTTGTCTGCCTGGGCTAAGAGACCAAAGCCCCAGTTGGAAAACATAGATATTATCAATCAGATGGGAAGCAGACAGGCATCCCTTGGTCTTTACAAAGACCTGGGATGAGCAGAAATTCAGGCCAGGAAAAAGAATTGTGGTTACCACTTCATTACGATGTCCCAAAGCCCCACTCAATGCCCCAAAGCCCCACTCCTGCTAACATTCCCATCTCAGACTGCCTTTTGGAAATGCTGCTTCCACCCTGGAAACTGCAAAAGTGGTTGGTTCTGGGTAAGCCTTACTTCCTTCTAAAGTTTCTTTAAGGATGAAGTCCACACACTCGTCTTATCCTGGAGCTTAAGGGTATCATGGGTTAAAAGGCATTTGGAGATTTTCTTGGGATGCTCATCCCTGGACTGTCTGAGAAATAGGTCTGGCTTCCCTTAGCTCCCCCACTGCTGCTCATCTGTAGGATGGGATGTGGGAGCTGCCAGTCCCCAGGATGCACCCGTTGGAAAGTGTCTTTCCTTGCCTCCTACTGTTTAAAGGCTAATCTTTTTGCCTCACATGGGTTAAGAGTGCAAAGTGGAATCGAAAAAGGGCTCAATTCAATCTCATTTCCTCCTCCCTTTGATCCCTTCATTTCCTATTTCGCTTCCTCTGACATATTCCTCCTTCCATTCCCAGAAAAAACAACTCTCACCGTGGCACTTGGCCATGTTCAACCATTTTCCCAGAGGCCAAGCTTCTTACTTGGCTGCTGTTCACCGTTGCACCATGGACAATCAAATAAATGTCAGGTGCAGGCTGTAAAAAGGCCGGGCTGAGGACACCTCACCTGTGCCCTGTGGATCCTCACGACTGGAAACTTGGGTGTAGCTAGCATGTCAGTCCATCAATCCATGGATCCCCCACAAAGGGAACAACCATGAAGCCAGGCGTTTCACAGTTTAGAGTTGCTAAAGTCCTGCTTTCAGTCACTAGTGATGTTTTTTTCCTTAATGACCTCATAGGCAAAACCCAAATATTCCATAAAAAAAAAAATCAAGGAACAAAATGTTCTAGAAACTTCTGTGTTCTATTTTGACATTTAAGTCTCAATGTGAAATGGTTCCTGAACTAATCATATTAGTAAAACTGGCAAGATTAAAAGAGCCATAAACACACCCGCTCAGTGTTTCAACATCCATTAAAATGTATACGGCAGCATCCCAGAATATTTAATAGGCTTATATGACGATTGAATGTGAATTCATTCATCTCAGTCAAGTCGGGTTATTAAGATACACATGCTAAGTGATTTGTCCTGTGTTTACCCTGTGCTGGGAAAATGCTATCTGATTTTGAAAAAAAGGAAAAAATAATGAGGAACTGTTCTTTGTTAGAAGAAATGGGAGTCAGGACCCCACCCCACCCCCAGTTTCCATGCCAGCTTTATCACAAGCAAACTGTTTAATCCCTGCGGGACCCAGTCATTTGAAAAATTGGGAGGAGTGTCCAAATGATCTCTAATGGTTCTTCCACTCCTGACCCCTTTAAGTATGATAGGTGGGGTGAATTGGTGGTTAAAAGTGTGGACTCTGACATTAAACTGCTCAAACCCTGCCTCTACCACTAAGTACGTATATGATAAGTAAGCCTCAACATTTCCATCTGTAAGATGGGGAGGATAACAGAAGGCTCTAGAACAATGTAACGCATGGGGATTGTGGTATCTAGTGAGTGCTGAATAAGTATTGGTTAATTTTAGAAATTAATGTAACATCTACTGGGCATTTTGGTGCATGAATCTTGCTCTTGAAATTAAGAATACTGCACTTTAAAGGTATTCTTTACCTTTATTTAACTTAATCCTCACCACACCTTGCAAGGTCAATGGAGTTAGTTTTAATTTGCAGATGAGAAAGTTTGGACCCAGAGATGTTCTCTAACTTGCCGAAAGTGGCACAGCAGATTGGACTGACTTAGTTCTGCTCTCCCTTCTCTCTAAATCTGTTTTTCCTCCCTCTCACTCATTTCCAATGTGTTCTGCATTCCTCAGGGATCCTAAGTACACCTGCAAGAATTCCGTCTGTAGCCACTGCCTTCTCCACCTTGGGTAGACAAAAAGGGCTGGACAACTTTCTGATTGTGCTGGTTTCTTTGGAGTTTAGAGCTAAAAAATTGAAGCTGTATTTTCAGTTATTCTTCTTTCTCCTCCTCCATTAAAACTTAGTCAACCAAGAGCTGCTTATTATTATTATTATTATTATTTGCTGAGACCTTGACTCAACATCATATTTAGAATTAATGGACAAGTTGAATCAAGTGGAAACCCAGTGTCACATCCATGCCTTAATCAAAGTTTCTCAACCACGTCATTATTGATGTATTGGGTCAATTCTTTTTTGTGGGGCTGTCCAAACAATCTCAGATGTTGTTAGAATTTTAGCAGCCTTCTTGGCCTCTACGCAGGAGATGTCAATAGCCACCTCCACACTTCATTTGTGATAATTTAAAAGCAAACATGTTCCCAAACCTTATTGTATGTCCAGTTGGGAGCGAAACTGTCCTTGGCTGAGACCCACTGGGATGAAAGGCTGAGGCCAAGTATCCTTTTTGTTCTTCGTTTCCTTCTTCAGCACCTAACTTTGGGAGTTACTTGGGTTCTACCTAAGTAATTGTTTTACTTGGCAACATCCTATAAGGCAAAATGTTTACCATCCTGTGATACTTTGGATTTGAAGATAAATTTATTGAGACAGAGATCAACGTTCTTATCCCAGAGAGTTTTCTTTGGGACATGAAGGCAGCCATTTTCAAAATGGTTTCCCAACTTTCAATGGAGCCAGTGCCCTCTGCTGGAAAGTTCATCGGCACTACCTCAGAGTGGGTTGGGTCAAGTGGTTTGAAACTTTAAGGAACAGCTTCTACTGTTCAGAAGGAGGGTCAATGAAGCAATCCAATTAGTTGGAAACTTGGGCAATGGCTTCCTGTGTACTTAGTAATTGTTTTCACAAGGTTTCTGATTCTCAGTAGAGCATGGTTTTTCTTTTTTTTGTACATTAACCAAAACTTCCTTTTCATCCTTCCATGTATAAACCTACCCTTCTTTTGTTGATAATTATAATGCCCATATCAAAATAATCTTACCCAGTATTTACTGAACACCAACCATAAGCTAGTCACTGTACCCACCTCCTTTTGCCTTCTCAATAGTGTAGGACCCAGCTACACACATGAAGAATTGAGACTAACTGACCAAGATCATACAGCTCTTGGTGGCGGAGAAAGGCCTCGATGGACATCCACAGCTCAGGGTCTAATCCTTCTCTCTTAGTAGACATTCATTTGTTCATCTTGTCTTTTTCACCCCATCTGAAGTTCCCTTTCTCAGTAATACTCATTACTGACCTAAGAAAGCAGGATGTGGGTGTGCAGTGTCATTTTGAATCTGTGTCCATTTATTTAAAGCTTATTTTTCATCAAGTTATTATTTGAGCTTCTGAAACCCCAGGACGATAAGCTGCTTTTCTCCAAAAGTGGTCTCTGTCTCCAAACTGCAGAATTCTAAAAAAGGGATACATGCTCCAACATTCCACTGTGCTTGAAGCTATCTGAAAATATTATTTCTGAGTCCCACTTGTGTGCCTCTGAATAGATCAGAATCTACCAGAGACATTGTAATTTATGGCCTTTCTTATTACTTTAAAAGCCCAGATTCTTGTAGAATGTGCTTTAGTGGGTCCGACATTCCCTCTCCTCCCATTTATCAGGCTTTTGATCTCACGTCAGTCCTGGTCACTGCTACGGCCTAGCCCACAACCGTGTGCTAACAGATCATGCATACAACAGGCCCTCTTCCGTTTTAAAAACTTGGGGGGCTGCTGGTGTCCCAGCCCTGCCTGGGTAGGCAGAGGAGGTATTGAGTTCCCCCCAGTCTTCACTGCCTCTTTGTCTATTATTATTTTATAGTTTGGTTCTGCATTCCTTCGACTCAACCTCCAGTCCATAGAAGCCTGTTTCTTTATTGGTTGCATATGTCTGCACCTTTTTACCCCAGCAGGGAAAGACAAAATATTCTGGAGGGCTCGGAGGCCTGGGATGGACAGCTAATCCATTCCCAGCTTGAACTAATCGTCGGGCCGATGTGCTATTGTACCGGGCCCTGTTCTGTGTAGCTGAGCGGTGGGGTTTCAATTTGTAGGAGCATAAACAGATACTAAAGTTAGGTCATTTGTTAGCAGAGTTCAGATCAAATTATCACAGCGGTCCCCTGCTGACAGCCTGAACAATTACCTCCTTTTTTCTTGATCTTTAAATGTTTTCTGTTTCACTTAAGCCTCAGTAAATAGTTTACTTCTCATGGGCTTCATTTATTGACACAGAGGGGCTTGATTTATTTAATTTCGTTTCTCTGCCGCCTTCCCAGAAAGAAGTCATAATGTTTTGTTGAAATCTCCCCCCTCCCACCCCACCTCTCCAAATGATAAGTTTATCAGGGTAGGCTGAGGAAGCGGGTTAATGCTGTGAATATAAATTACCTGGCTTTTTAGTAAGAAGTCTGGATGGCCAAATTCTAAAGCCAATTTTGAAAACTTTAAACCAGAACCCAGCCACTGTGGCTTGAAAGAGGTTGCAATCCTGAGTCAGAAACCGGTGGAAAGAAAGATCACTGAGATTCCGGGATCTGAATCCATAATTGGATTATTCAAAACCCAGGAATGTGATTATTCTTTTAAGAAAAAAAATGGAATATATTGTGTCTGTGATGTGTCTCCTATCCCGGCGTGGACTCATTGATGTTCTGCGTGAGTTCACAGGAATTAATTCCAACATTTGTTTTCACTCTTCCCCCTCCCCCAGCTTCACCCTTGACTTTCACTCTTCCATAGTTACATTTGTCTGCTTCTTACAGTCCTACTGGGACGGATTTATCATCATTTGCTAACATATCTGTCTCAAAATCTCAGCTTTGATCAACTTGTGTTTTATAACTTACATCTGTTCTACATTTAACCTTTTGTAATGCTGTTTTTCAAAAATATTACCTGATTTAACAAAAGGATTGTACTGGAGTGAGAGCTCCAGAGTATAGGTTTCCTTTAGAAAAAAAAAAAAAAATCACCAAACATACTTGCCTCCTTGACCATATTTTTATTACTCTTCCAGAATCACCCTTTCATTAAATATATAAATCCACCATTTTCCCCACCAAGTGACAGGGCCTCTGTCGATCCAGGGGCCTCATGATCTACCTTTGTCCTTGTCCCATCATCTTGACCCCTCCTTTGCCTGGATTGAGTGCCAGAGCACCAGGGTTTAAGCTGGGAACTTCTGTCACCATCTACTGCTGGACCTAGACCTGGCCTTCCTACCCACCAGGCTGTCCCGGAGGGGACAGAGTCCTTTCCAACAGGTTCTAACTTCCTACACATTTGGATTCAATTTCACTGCTTATTTTAACAAAGTTAATTTATTTTTACCAGTGAGTTATGAAATATTTTGGACACCCAAAAATGTACTAAAATTTTTATAATTACCCATGTGTCCATCACTCTTAAGAATAGAATATTACAAGCACAATAAGAGGCCCCATCTACATATGTCCCTCTCCCCCAAATTACATCCTCCCTACTCCTTCTCCAGAAAGAAAAGCTGCCCTGAATTGTGGTTGCTCATTTCCAGGTATTTCTCTATACTTTACTGATGTATACAGTTGGCCCTTAGAGTTGGAGAGTGCTGAATTTGTGGATTCAACCAACTGTGCACCAAAAAAATATTTGGGAAAAAATTGCGCACGCTGAACATGCTTTTTCTTGTCATCATTTCCTACATGACACAGTTTGACAACAACATACATAGGGGTTATAAGTAATGGAGAGGGGAAGATTTGCATAGGTCATACACAAATACTACACAATTTTGGTATCCACTGGGGGGTCTTGGAACCAGTCCACCCAAATACAGAGGAATGACTGTACTTCTTCACAGGAAGTTCTTATTCTTTTGCTACTTGTTTTCTTTATCCATGTTGATATGTGCACTACTAAGTAGTCACTTTCATTGTCATAGGATATCCCATTTTAGGATGAATACTTACATTATTTTCAACTTTCATGCTGTCACAAGCAATACTTTATGAAAATTCTTGTGTGGGTCTCCTGGGGCACATGAGGGAGAGGTGTTCTAGGGTGCATTATGGAAGGATATACACTTCTTTATTTTATTGGCCATCGCCAAACCCTTTCCCAAAAGTGATCACACCACTTTACAATCTCACTAGTGCTTGTATAGCTGTTCCCAACTGATGGGAATTAAGATATCTCATAGAAGTTTCAATTAGTGTTTATCTGTTTACTAACAAAGTTTAAATGAGATGATACAAAATAATATTGCTTATCATAGTGCCTAGCAAATACTAAATATTCCATGATATTAGCATTACTTATGTAGATGATAATTCATGCAGCAGGTGTGATGGGCAAAACAATAATTACCTCTATTTTACCCACGAGAGACACGGATCTGGAAGCATCCTAGTGAACATGCTGGATCCAAGGTGATGGCAGTGGTAGACAGCAACCTATTACTCAGTAACTCAATTGCTGCTGTTGGGACCACAGAGGCAGACTGGCAGCTAAGCTGGGCTGCCATCTTGAATAAGGCTTCTTATTTTTTCTAATTATTTTTACACTCACTGTGCATCTAGACCCAACACCAGAATGTGAAGGTCAAAGATTAGACTCTCCTTTTTGGCACATGGCTTTGTGAGAGGACAGTTAGCCATTAGCTACCCTGAGGCCAGTTTGTTCCTATAGTGAAGGATCACCCAGGCAGATGGGGTCTCCACAGCATCAACTCCAAACAGACCCTAGGGTGTCTCCCTCCCTACCTCTGTCTGTCCTCTACAAAGCACACCTGGACAGCATGGATTTCTCACCAGCCTTGAAAAGCTAGAATGAAGTCCTCTCCCTGCCATCCAGCTGATAGAAGGTATTTTGAAGGTATTTTGACCCACCAGGGTGACTCACAATAATGATCTTGCTGATGAAGATGGAGAGGAGGAAGAGAAGAATAGCTTCCATGTGTTTTGTTCCTTCTATTCTGAGCATCCTATGGACGTCTTAGGTACCTTCTTTGCCATATTGGGAGCTCATGATAACTCTATGAAGCAGTGTTATCTTCACTCACAGCCACAGGTGGATTGTTAAAAACACAAATAAGTAGACTCCGAAAAAGCTGGTTTGGAGAAAGTGGGAGTGAAGATACCCCATTTCTACTTCAGTATTTCTACACTCCAAACTCTCTTCCTTCTTAAAATTACTAAATTAATTTTCTTCAACCAGAGTCAATCAAGGACTTGTAATCTAGTCCTAGTTGAGTTCAAACAACCAATGAAATTGAAGCTCTGAGTCTGGGTTCCCACAAACGCAGTGCCTGGGGAGTCAAGCAATGACTTTGGCTCCATATTTTAGCACTTTGCACTGAGCAATGGAGACAGAAGCATCCTGTTACCACTCTGAGCATGGGGTCTGAGCTGAGACCATATGCCCTTTTCTCTTTTGATTTCCAGAGTGCTCAGGAATAGTTAAGGTTGCCAGATATGCCTCTTTTGATGGGGGCAGGAAGTTCTCTCTCTCTCTCTCTCTCTCTCTCTCTCTCTCAATCTGGTTTTCTTATGCCAAATTGTACTCTTTGAAAAATGCAGAAGCCCATTAAAGATTAAGAGGATAAACAAACTTAAAACACATCTTAAGGCATTCCCAAAGGTCGCAGGTGTAGGCAGGTCAAAGTGATCTCTTGTTCTCCTAAATATTTCAACAGATAAACAAACTTTTGATTGCACTATCTACTAAAAAAATGACTTTGAACTTTCCGCCAGTGCTGCCCACTTGGACTTTCTGAAACCCATGAAGGGCCAGCCTGCAGATAAGGGGCTGAGTGGTCCCCGCCAGCCAGCCCGGCCTTTCATCTCACCTGGGCTGTGTGTGTACACTAGCAGTTTGCTTAGCTTGGCTGTTAGCCTGAGGACCTTTTAAAAATCCTCCCATTTGTTAGGCTCTACACCTGATCTGCAAATAAGCCCAGGAGAAAAATGTAGATTTCAGCTGCAGTCTGAATGTAGTTCACCTCCAGGAGGCTGACCCCTCCCTCTCACTCGTGTTATTCTCTCCAGCGGTCTGGAACCCCTCTTCGCTCTTCTCCCCTCCCTTCATTTCTCCTCCCCTTCCCTATGTCCTTCTTTCCTTCAGCCACTTGCAAATAATAAAAACAAAATAGATTGGCTGTATTTTTTATGTGGACTTCTTAAATTCACGTATCACAAATGAATAAAGTCTAGTGGTAGAGAACACAGACTGCCTAGCTTTGAATTGTGGTGGTGTGGCCTAAGACAATTTACATGACCTCTCTGTGCCTCCAGTTTTTCTCATCAGCAAAATGCAGGTGACAATAGCACCCATCCATGGTGCTGTTTTAAGGATTAAAGGGGTTAGAGAGATGAAGGACATAGACCAGGATGGTACACATGGGACACACTGTGTCTTGGCCAGAAAGATTGTGACTCTGCTATAATTCCCATACAGGAAGGTCTGAGGATAGTTTCCATGGAGTTACCCATGGTGTTGAAGGAGTCATACTATACTGTGTGGTCTTGAACAAACACCTCCCTGAAAGGGGCAATGGCCCCTTGCAGACAAGGTTTTCCACAGTTGTGTCTGGTTGTCTCTTCATCTGTAGAGGGAGAATAGAATTACTTAATTGGACAGTGTTGTTGTCAGGATTAGAACTAACAGAAGACATGGTCGGCATTGCTTCTTTCTCTACCACTAGATGTGAAGGATGTGAAAAAAGCAAGTATCCCTGACACCTCTTGTACCCAAAGCCCACTGGGAAAATACCAAGGTCTCCAAATTGTCCCCCAACTTAGTTTATATCCATATACCTCAAGTGACAAGCAGACCAATGCAACAAACTGGACAGACATGTTAACTTGTGGAGGAGTGTAGTGGCAATTATGTTTCCTAAGTAAGAAAACACATGCTAAATGAAATTCTACTATTATTACAAATTAGTGGGTCCCTCCTTTGCCTCTGCAGCAGGGGGAAGTTGCCAGGCATCCTATTTAGCAGGTTGCCAGTAAGCTGCTGGGAAGTACATGTGAGTGCCAAGAAGGGAGGGCATAGGGAAGGGACTGTCAAAAAAGAGGCTCTGAGTTGTGCAGTACTGTAAGACAATTCACAGCAGCCCTTTTGCATTTCATTGTTGTGACTAAATACCTAAGCAACTTAACTTAAAGGAAGAAAGGTCTATTGTGGCTCAGAGTTTCAGTCATGATTGGCTGGCTCTGTGTTTCTGAGCCTGGGGTAAGGCAGAGCATCATGGTGGAGAGGGTATATTGAAGCAGAGTTGCTCACCTGTTGGCAGCCAGGACCCTCCCTCTCTAGCAAAGGTCCCAGGACAAGATATATCCTTCAAAATCATGTCCTCAGTGATCTATCCTCCAACCAGGCTCCACTTCCTAATAGTCCATTCAGCTATGAATTCACCAATGGATTAATCCATTGGCTCATTAAGTCCTTCAAGTTAATTACCTCTCAAAAGTCTATCAGTTGGCAACCAAGTCTTTAACACTTGAGATTTCGGTCCATTTCATAGCCTAACCATCACACTTTGGTGAATACTTACTGTATGCCAGGCACTGCAGTGGGTTCTCTGCATTTTCAGCCCATTTATGAGGTAGACACAGGAAATTGGCCACCTTTTGCATACAAGGAAACTAACACTATGAGGAGTTAAGTCACTTGCTTTGGAGCACATGACTAATAATAGTGATACCAGGATCCAAACACTGGACTTCAAAATTTATTGTAGCACAGTGTCTGCTGAAGGCTTGCACCTCTTGTGAGCCAAAGCCACAGACAGTAGGCAACATAAGTTATACTCGTATACTTTTAAAATGTCGGTTAGTTGCCTCCATTCACAAGTTAGGAGATTTTATATTGAATTCTAGACTTGGGACTTCTCATGACAAATCAGAAGATGCAGCTGCAGACTTCATGAGGACTTGAGTTGTCCCTCAGTGTTGACTACCTGAACCTAGGAGAGACTGTCTCACTTAGGAAAGACAAGCACAGTCCAGTTGGCCACAAGTCCCACCCTTCCTTCTTGACTCTTCTCATCCAGCTCTCTCATGTCCTTTCCTTCCTGGTCCTGGTGGGTGTTTGAGTTCAAGATCCCTTTCCTCACCTCTATGAGGCCCTCACCTTCACAAGGCACCTGGAAGAAGCAACAGAAATTTTAACATGCCCTATTTTTTTTTAATTGTTTTATTATTCACATGTGCATACAACGCTTGGGTCATTTCTCCCCTCTGCCCCCACCCCCTCCCTTACCACCCACTCCACCCCCTCCCTCTCCCCCCAACCCCCTCAATACCCAGCAGAAACTATTTTGCCCTTATCTCAAATTTTGTTGAAGAGAGAGTATAAGCAATACTAGGAAGGAACAAGGGTTTTTGCTGGTTGAGATAAGGATAGCTATACTTAGAGTATAGTGACACCAGAATTGGTGGTATTGGTGAGGGCAAGGAGGAGTGGTCTATGATATAAGCAATCCAGAACGTTCTAACAGGCAGATGTCTTTGCTCAAGAGGGCACCATCTTCCCCCATCCCACCCTCCACCCCACCCCCAGGGCTCAAGAATCTGACCGGCACTTGTTAGCCCACTTCCCTGAGCCAAAAGCCCTCAGTGGCTCCTACGGAACCTATTTTATTCATTTCACTTGATCTCTAAAGAGCCCAGACTCATTACAGAACTTAGTAAATGCTTCCCTCCCCTCAGCTCTATGGGGAGATCAGCCAACTTGATCAATAGAACCAAACTTTAATTTTTCTTATACAGCTAGGGCTATATGGTAGGGATGGAGGGGAGCAGAAGGGGGAGCCTTAAAACAGCATAGTATGATTCCTTTCGCCTTGAGGAGTAAATGATGTTGCTTCAATTTTGGCTCAAGTGAAACCTGATGCAGACATTGCTGCAAATGGGTCAGGCAGTGGAGAAAACCAACAGTTGGCCACGTTTGTGCTAACTCTAGTCTTTTTGTTTTTGCCAGAGGTAAAAAAAAAAAAAATTCTAATTTCTATCAGTCTAAATTGAGTTGGGGAACATTATCAGCTGGAAGGACCCTTCTGATTTGACAGGCCCCACTGTATGATGATTAATTACTTCTCAGCTTCATTGGACTTTTTTAATTTCCTTTTGCCACTGGCTGGAGGCACCGCGCGATAAGTACTGCTCTTATTATTTCGTGCAAAGGAAAATGTCTATTACGCTCTGTCGTACAAGCGAGCAGAGTGAAAAGACAGCTGATCAGGATGCTTGCAAGCTCTTCTATCTTGATTTCGTCTCCCTGGTCTTCCTTCCTCATTTGTTCTGAGACAGAGGTGGCCACACACAGTTTCCTGTCAAAATAAAAAGATAAAATCATAATCTCTATCAGAGCACTTGACATTTTGAAATTTGTATAATGATTTCATGGGATTTAATCCTCCAGCTCACCACAAATCCTCCTCCAAATGCAAATGCAACTAAAATAGTGTACTGAAATACACAAGGCCATTCTTATCGGCCCATTTATTTGGTCATAAATTAAACTTGGAGATTGTCTTATTCTATATCTTGCTCAAACGAGAAAAATAACTTGTTCTTATTGTCATTGTCATTGTTGTTATTAAAAAACTACATAAGAATGGAAGGAGGACGTTCTCTCAGACTGGACTCAACACCTAAGTGATCACACATTGGTTCATAGGAGCGTCGCACAGTAGCACACGATAGTTGACGTGGCCGAGGGGCTGGCTGCCTTCTTAGGGTGATCACAGGTTTCTCCACAATGGCCAACTGAGACTCTGCACAAGCCGTTTGTTTTCCTGGAGAGGAGAGATATGAAAACATACAAAAGATCCTACTTCTGCAGCCCCTTCTGCCTGCTAATCCCAGGGCCTCACTGATACCGAGTGTCATTCAGGTGCTCAGGGGAACTGTTTGCTGAGGAGGCTTATGCAATCAAAGCCCCACCAATCGAGCGAGCAAGGGAGCAAGCCAGCAGTCAGGAAGGCTCCACTTCTCCACAGTCTCACTGCAAAGCAGGGGAAGACAGAGGACAACTGGAGGGCAAAAGGCTGGGCTGGATGCCCAGCGCCCTGGGTTCCTTTCATATTCTGAATAGCAGGCTTTGGAATTCTGCAGTCTGATGCCACTCTGGCCTTTGCTGGAGGGGAATGATGAGCAGTCTGGGAGTTACTGAAGGAGAAAAGAGTCACGTGGCTTCTCCTTTTCATCATAGCATTCATTAGCATTAAATGAGCACCTACTGTGTGCTAGACACTGTGCCAAGTGTGCTATGTCTGTTCTCCCATTTAATCCTTGCATCTCACTTGATGCTGATGCCATCGTGAAACCATTTCACAGACAAGGACATTTGAGCATTCAAGTTAAATGACTCGTTCATGATCACACAGCCAGTGAACAGAGCCGACCTTGGACCCCAGGACTTTCACTTGCTCTCAGCATCTCTGCTCTCCTGCCTCCCATTTCTACATAAGCTTTTTCTCTCCTGCAAAAGCCCACTTGATAGTATCTGTGGTAAGGAATATTGGCTGGGAGAACCTTGCTTTTTGTTTGGGGGAGGTTCTGGGATTTGAACTCAGTGGCTTGCACTTTTTAGGCAGGTGCTCTATCACTTGAGCTACACATCCAACCCAATATGGCTTTTTTAAATTAATTCACATACAACATTATCCTCTCACTTATAGCTCTGTTCATTCCACAAGCATGTGTCAAGTACCCACTATGTGTCAGGTGCTGTACTGGGCCAAGGGTCCCCAGAGAACATCTCTGGGGGTCCCTGCCTTCCAGAAGCTCAGATAAATGTCAACAAATAAATGATGAAAAGATCAAAGCACAAAGCTAGAAACACTACCAGACCAATGTGTAAGATGACCAAGAACACCTGGTTTTTCCGGCCAGATGGGGGAGGTCTGCAAGAGAGGCTGACGTTTGACAATGACCTTCCCAGCAGAAGGTCATTCAATCAGACAGAACCGTCTAAGTAAAGACTTATGTAAAGTGGAGGGGCTCAGGTGTGGGGTGCTCGGGAGACTGAGGGTGCAGAACCACCAGAGACTGAGGCTGGTGGTGCCCCTGAGACAATGAGGCACACTAATGAGTTTGACTCTAGTTAAGTCTCTGAAATGAGGCCTCAGTTTCCCCATCTATGCAATACAGTCATTAACCTTGACCAAAGACTTAAAACTAATAGGCTACTGACTGGCACCAGCAGTGTTTCCTTTGGACTGCATGATACTTTCTTGAACAGAAAGCAACTAGGGAGAATCCAGTCCCCAGAATCCAGATGTCTAACTAACTTTTTTTTTTTGAGACAGGATCTCACTATGCACCCTAAGCAGACCTTGAACTCACAATCCTCCCAACTCAGCCTCTCAAGTGCTGGGATTATAGACTTGAACCACCACACCAGCTCAGATATCTAGCTTCTATTAAACACAAAGCTGTGACAGATGACACCTACATGTCCACCCATCTGGAAGTGACTGGAGCTAAGGACCAGGTCTGTGGTTCAGATGGATTGGGTGTTTTCCGTTCTCCACAATCTCCTCCACTCATTATGATGTAGCCAACAACCTGACCAACTAAAAATGGTCACTTTTTCCTCATGTTTGTATTATTGATTCATGTTTTTTTCTTTCTCTCTTGTTTTTTTCAGAATAGAGAAAATAAAACATGCTACTCATGATGCTAACAAAAATAAGAAAACAAAATATAGACCAGTAGAGGACTACATTTTAAGAAAAACAGAAGTGAACATATCTCCATGTTGAATTAAAGAATGTTCCTATGTATTTTATGTATGAGCAATACTGTGCGGGTATTAAAAGAATTCAACTTCATCTGTCCAGTGCTCCTGCTGGCATTTGAGTTTGTACCCTGGTTTCTGAGTGGGCCTGTCATGGAGTCCTGGAGCTGGGGCTCTGTCAACAACACAGGGCCAGTACAGGCTGATTCCTAGTCACTAAGACGACCTCCAAAAGTGGCCCTTTGTGAACAACCCCTCTATGGCTCTCTCTGAGAGAGGTATTGCATAACAGCTTCCAACTGCTAAGTGTTTTCCGGGAGACAGACTCCATCACCCATAGGTACATGGGGAGCACCTCACAGGAGTCCAGGAAGAAGGGCTCCAGTGTGGTATAGATGAGGCATCCCAAGTTAGTCACGGGAAATTGCAGCTAACTAGGACATGTTCCTGTGTGACAGATTCTTTATCTTCCCTAGAGTCATGCCCTTCACTGTACCTTGGTGGTACATGCTTCTTGACCCTGAACTAGTCATATGACTTGCTTTGGTCAACAAAATGTTAGCAAAGAGGCTTGAAATGTGCTTGTGTGTTTCTGCTTCCTCTCTTGCCCTTCCTCCTTTTCCATAGGAACATACCCAGGCTAACCTATTAGAAGTTGAGATTTTCTGCACAGAGCTGAGCTCAGCCAGTTGTCCAAACCAAGGACATCTTTGACCAGCAACAGCCAGCGGGTCTAAGCCATGAAAGAGACCCCAAGGTCAGCAGAGCCCCTAGCCCACCCACACCTTGCCCTAGACTCAAGTTTTGGGTCAGTCAAATCAGAAGAATCATTAGGTCAACCCACTGAGTCAGGGGCCAAAGAAGTGCTCATTGCTCATGCTGCTGACTTTTAGAGTGGCTCCTACTGCAGAATCATGGTGGCAGCAGACACTTCTATGCCCTCCTTGTGATACTTACAGTTTTCTCATCACAAACAATCCCTCTCTCACATGTCAGCAACTCTTACTTATCTCTTGTACCCAGGCTTGCTCCCGAAGAAGTGGCAAATCCCAAAATGTTCACAAAGCTGGGGCTTAACTTTACCAATTCCCACTCTGTGGGACTCACCTTTCACAATTACCTCATTTCTCAAAGCCTCAGTTTCCTCAACTGTATAACGGGCACAATAATAACACAAAAGCGCCTGCTTCTTAGAGTAATTGTAATAGCTAAATGAAAAGAGGCAGGTAGACACATTGCAAACATTTAATAAATATCAACTCAAAGTGTATGCATCCCTTCCCCTTTCCTCTTTCTGTTAAATCCTCAAAGTTTTGGTAGAGTTTCATCCTTCTTTCACCCAGCCATGGGTAGTCGGGCAGTTCCTTCAGTCTGCACCATGCTCTATGATACCAGGACACATCATTGCAGAATGTCCTTCTGTCTAGACCATGGGCAAAACCTAGTAATGTTGAGCACTGCCCCGTCATCTTAGGTAGGTCATCAGCATGTTTAGATGTGCTGGGCATTACTTTACACTTAGAAAACATCATCAGCGATGTTCTAGAAGACAAGCTTTGCCCACAGAGGCTGCGGATGAAGAAGTATGGCATTCCTGCTGTAGTGTGAGTGCCTGTGTTCCAAAGTGAGTAATAAAAGCATGTTTCTATATGGTAACCCCTAAATAAGCACACATACAGATAGACAAAAGGGACAATCTATGGACAAGCAAATTTGATCAATTCTGAGCCAAACAGACTTCTTTGTTGCAGGACTTCCCAGAGACGTTCTGGGATAATGTATACCTCCAACAAGGAGGTGAAGAATGTGTTTTTGAAAGCAACTTGACCAGAAATTTGTTGGTTTGGGTGGTTTTTGGTCCTAATAGGCCATAGAAGATCCTTCTGGGAAATATGATCTAGACACCTCATTGATAGTAGGCTCAGATGAAAGAGCCCCTTAGGTGGGAATTTCTGTGTCATGCTCTCTCCTCATTGTCCTTGGCTCTTTTGTTTGGATCTGTCTTTACTTGCCTGGTTGTTTTACCACCAATAAGAGCCAAAAGGTTGGCTTGCCTTGGTTACCACTTTTTATTTCTCTCTGTTCTTAGAGTGAATTGTGCAGTCAGAGTGGACAATTGCCTATTCCTCCCTTGTAGACACAAGTCTTGTCTTTGTGCGGGAATAAAGCAAGGGTGCTTGAAACATTATTACCTCTCCATCGTCACTCCAATCAGCTGAGGTTTAAATGGAATTCTGCCAGGGTCACCGACAAGATTTTTTTTTAAAAAAACAGGCACACGAGATATCATTACATTTCATCTCGGGACAATCGTTCTCTGAGCAAAGTGCGTTACTCCAGCACGTAATCCCTCACCAGACTGTGGATTTTCCATGTCCAACAACAGCCCTTACAACCAAAGAGCAACGAACTGTGTTATTGACAACGTTTTAATTACAATACATAAAAGACATAAGCTAGCAAAGATGGGGATATTCTGTGCATGTAGAGGCATTTGTATATTTCAGAAAACTCCAGAGTTGATTCTAGCATAGAAAATAAGTAGTGTTCTGCTAATACTAAAAATTCTAGTGCCATGTGTGGGATTTCTTTAAAGGAAATAACATTCATAGAAATGTTCGTCCTTGGCAGCCCAATAAATGAAATTTGAAGCTCTTAGAATTGTCAGCTTGCAACAATGTTAGTGTGAACAGAATCGTGCAATTGCTTTGTTCTTTTTTTCCAATAAAAGGTGGAAGCTATCGAGTGTTGTTACCAGGCAAGCTAATCTGGGCTTCTGTATAGCATAGTTTTGTGTATTTGAACCAGCAGAAGCTTTTGAAGTCCCACGATTCCTTCTGCTTGCTAATTCTTCCATTTGTTTGATTTTTTGGTACAAAGAAAATGAAAGAATATGATGAGATTATGGCATTTTAAGTCAATATTTATTAAAAAATCAATCTAGATGAAAATCTGCCCATCCCTCTAATTAGATGAGGCAACTCGAGGTTGATTTTTAATTGCAAAAGTAATTACACGGAGCAGATAGCCAGTGACATTTGATTATGTAGGTGATTGATTAAAAAGCCAGGCTCACCGAGCAGATTGTCAGCCAGGGAATCCAGACAAAAGAGCAAATTAAAAAAGTTGTCCTGTTAGTAATCACAAAATTCAAGGATGAAATTAGAGACCCAAACACCCCCATCACTCCCGTTCCCATCACTCACTCTACACACACACACTCCAACGCCTGATAAAGGAATGGATTAGTGTGAAATTAATTGAAGGGAAAAAACTGGGAACCAAATTCATGGCTAAGAATAAGGCTTTTAACAAGTTGAAACAAATTTCTCCAGTTTTTTAATACAACTTTTTTTTTTTTGGCAAGAGAGACATGTTCATAAAGGATCTTTTCAGGATGTTTGATGATATTA
Source organism: Castor canadensis (assembly GCF_047511655.1). Classification (NCBI taxonomy): domain Eukaryota; kingdom Metazoa; phylum Chordata; class Mammalia; order Rodentia; family Castoridae; genus Castor; species Castor canadensis. The sequence goes on from NC_133400.1 coordinate 30,894,472, forward strand.
ACTTAACTATTACGAGAGAGGGAGGGGGAATCTCACTTTCTAGCAGAATAGGATATTAAGATGTCTTGCTTGTTATTCATTTCATTATAACATGAAAGCCTGGGGAACAGGCTGTACATTTGGCAAGAGAATCCCTGGATTTGTAAACAGTCCCTGATAACATATTGGGTAGAATAATGAAGGGTTTCCTGGTCACTCACGAGAACTCTGGTGGGGTCCACTTGAGGATATTGTAGATAAAAGTAGAAAGGATGCATACTGGAGCAGTTCCCAAGACAACATGAGCCTGGCTCACAGCAAAAACTCCAGATCTCCAGGAGTCACAGGAAAGCAAAGGGAAACTGAGGCAGGGCCAGCCAGTGCAGCTCCAGCAACAATGAGAATTCTGTGCCACCTCCTCTCAAGGTTGCTCCTCCATGCTAGTATGGCTAGGCAGGATGTAATGAACTAGTCAGGAGGCAGAGCCCCAATCTCTGCCCACATCTATGCCTGCAGAAGACATCCAGGCAGCTGATTTCAGTTCTTTCCAGGTTCCCAGCCTATGTGAGCCACTTGGCATGTGGATTCCAGTAGATAGTCTCTGAGACTGGTTAATGTGATCCTCTCCTTGTGTTTGGTATTTTGCATTTTTAAAAAAATCCATCCAAACCTGGCACTGATGGCTCAAATCAAATCTGTAACCCTAGCTACTTGGGAAGCTAAGATCAGATTGGGAAGATCATGGCTCAAGGTCAGCCTGGACAAAAAGTGAGATCCCCATCTCAGTCAATAGTTGGACATGGTGACATGCAACCGTCATCCCAGCTTCAGTTGAAAGCATAAATAGAAGGATCTCAGACCAGGTCAGTATGGGCAAGAAGCAAGACTCTATGTCCAAAATAACCAGAGCAAAAGGGCTTGAGGCGTAGCTCAAGAGCAGGAGAGCACTTGTCCAGTAAGCTCAAAGTCCTGAGTTCAAACCCCAGTACTGCAAAAACAAAAGCAGTATTCATTCCTTCAGCACATATTTTGGGCAGCTTGATATTGTGGTTTAGAAAGAGTTCTGGCTCTTAGAAAATAGCTTGTTATTACCCAATACAAGTAGTGTTACATACACCGTCTATCCTAGCAATTCCTCTGTAAGGTTTGCATCATAGAAAGACATGCTCAATGTATGCTAGCAGACATAGGCAGGAACACACCAAACAAATATCACCTGAAGAATGAGTTCATAAATTCAGGTGTGTCATTCAATGGCAAAGTATTTATGCAAAAGAAGTCATAATCACAGCATTAAACCAAAACAGGAAGACACAAAAGAATGTTTACTGAGTGATTCCACCTCTAAAAAGCTCAAAGTCAAGGGCAGCAAAATTATATTGTTTGAGAATCCATAGTGGTGCCAGGGGAGGACTATAATCAGGGAGAAGTACAGTGGAATGTTCTAGGCTTTGTCTACCATAGCAGTCAAGGTTTTGTCCAACTGTACATTTATGTTTTATGCTCTTATGAATATAGACTTTCTGTCTCATCTCTCTCTCTGTCTCTCTCTCTCCCCTTCCCTCCATCCCCTGTCTCTCCCCCTCTTTATGTCTCTATCTCTGTCTCCCTATCTCTATCTGTTTGTCTGTCTCTCTCATGCACAAACACACACACACACACACACACACACACACAGACTCACATGTGTAGGGGCAGAGGCTTTGGGGCCAGATTGCCTGGGTTTAAGTAACTGCTCAATGCTCCATGTCTGTCTGATATTGAGCAAGGTACATATTCTCTCTTTGTTTCAGTTTCTTTACATAAAACTGGACTTGATTATGGAGCTTTCCCCACAAGATCATTGAAATGAGTTAATACACACAAAGAAGTAGCTTTGAACTGGGTTTAGAACATGGTAAGTCTTCAGAAAATGTGAACTAAAATCACCATTATCATCATTGCCTAAGTGCCAGGTGCTCTGCTAAATTTTGGCTCTAAAAAGACCTATAGTCCTTGCCTTACAGAAAGACAGACACATACATATACACTTGTGAATATGTGTATATATATATATATATATATACACACATATATATATGTATATGTATACATATATATGAATTTAAAAATAGATACACAGGATTCCTAACCAATTCATGCCAGGGGGTGAGGTAGGGTGAAGGACTGAAAGCATGGAGTTTCAATTTCGTCTATAGGGTTTTCTTTCTTTAAAATAAATTTTATGAGATGGAGTCCTCACTATATTGCCCAGGCTAGACTTAAACTCCTGGGCTCAAGTTATCTTCCTGCCTCAGTCTCCTTAGTAGTTGAGACTATAGGTGCATGCTGCCACACCTAGTTTATTTTTCATTTCCAAAAATTTATTTCAATTTGATTTGTTAGACATTAGCACTTTTGTCTTTAAAAATGGTGGAAGGGAGAGGGAAGGGGCGAGGGGCAGGGGGGAGAAATGACCCAAACAATGTATGCACATAGGAATATACAAATAAAGAAAAAATGGCAAAATGGTAGCAAACATAAATTCTAGTTCATGGGAGCACAGATACTTGTGATCTTTATTAGTGTAATCTTCTTTAAAAAATTCTGGCAATAAAATATTTACTGTGTAAGAATAGCACTCTAATAAGGATGCATGCTGAGTTTTGCAGGAGCCAAAGGCTGAGGGTAAGCATGGATGGCTCCTAGAGGAGATGACATTTGATTAAGTTCTTAGCAATAAGTAGGAGTTCACCAGACAGACAAGGAAGATGCGGTAGTCAAGTGGAAGTGAACATAGCACTGTGAGTAGACTGCAGACACATGACATCACTGGAAGCCCCCCTCTGGGTCTGGTCTCCCCTATCTCTCACATAGCAGCTCCAGAGAGAATGGAGACTCCATATGGCAAAAGCAGTTTGAAATGCCCACACAAGGTGAAGTCCACCACCATGGCTTATTAGCTCTAAGACTTTGGGGAAACAGTCATTCTCCCTGTGTTTCTCTCTTCCTTTGTCTATAAAGATAGTGAGGACAGCATGCCAGTATTGCCTTAGTTCCTTTTCTGTTCTATAACTGATCACCCAAGAATGAGTAATCTATAAAGAAAAGAAATTTATTTCTTACAGTTCTGGAGGCAGGGAAGCCCAAGCACATGGTGTCAGTATCTGCTCCTGTCTGGTAAGACTTTCTATGCATCATAAAACAGTATGAGACACCACATGGTGACCCAGAGCAAGTATGGCAGCTGAGGTCTCTTGTCCTCTTCTTATAAAGCCACTAATGCCATCCTGGGAGCCCCATCCTCATGATTTATCTAATCCTAATTATTTCCCAAAGTAATTACTCCAAATGCTCTTAACATATAAAAATTTGGGGCGTTAAATTTCCAACACACTGGGACTGGAGGTATGGCTCAAGTGGTAGAGCACCTGCCTGAGTTCAAAACCCAGAATTGCAAAAAACAAAGTTTTTAACACATGAATATTTGGGACCACATTCAAACCACGGTAAGTATTTACATCATAGGACTTTTGTAAGCTTTAATAAGTATACTCATTTAATGAGTATACTTAAAATAGTTAGATCAGTGCCTGGCAAATGTTAAACTGTTATTGTATTATTACAGGAGGGTTTACTTAATTTATTTTCGGGGACCTGTGACATCCATTCATTGCTCTTTTCAGAAGCTGTGGCTCTTCTGTCTCCTTTCAGAGCAGTTTCCTAGGATGAAGGGTTCTACCATGTTTGCCAGGGAATCCTCAGCCCAGGTAGCTCACCTGTTTGATGCACCACCAGATTGCCTGGCCATAGCCACTCCCAATCCCTGTAATAGTGGTTTTTGTTTTTGTTTTGGCTGGAATTTCATTAATTCTTACTGTCTATATTTTCGCTTCTTATCTTACTGTCAGCCAAATTCTCCAAGGGCCACAAGCAAAGCTCCCCGAAATCCATACTCATTAAATTGTCCTCTGGAGGGTTAGTCTATGACAGTAGGAGCAAGAAGTAATTGTTGCCTTTTCTGGTAAGCAGAGCTTCGAAGCAGAGATTATTCTGTCTGCAGCAGCAGCAGGCAATCCTTGGTGAACCTGTCCTGGCAGGTGCTCACTGTCCAGGCATTATTGGTGGGGTTGTGGGCTGACATTTGCAGAGCAGAGCTGGGCGAGTGGACAAATGGAGCACAGTCTTCTGACTCATGTGTTGGAGTTAGACATGGAGAAGTAGGGAGGAGCTGGGCTTGGGTTTGACCCACAACTGTCAGAGCTGGGGGAAAACAGAGCAAAGCCTGGTCCAGCACTCTTGTAGCACAGATGAAGAAACTGAGGACAGTCAGTTACACTTCCAACCTACTAATACCTTTGCCACATTGATTAGCTCAGTACCTCATCCCCAGAGCTCTACCACTGGAGCTACACTGAAGCACTTTGGTTTTTATTTTTATTTGTTTGTTTGTTTTTTGAGATAGGGTTTCACTTGTTTTGTTCAGGCTGGCTTTGAACCCTATCTTCCTACCTCCATCCCTAGAGAAGCCCAGCTAATGCTGATCTGTAGTTTGTCTATATCCTTGATGTTTTTCTGTCTATTGTCTATTACTGACAGAATAGTGTTAAAGTTTCCAACTATAGGGGTTTGGGAATGTAGCTTAGTGGTACAGCATGTGCAAGACTCTGGGTTCCATCCCTAGCATAAGAAAGAGAGAAAGAAAAGCTATGTTTGTGGTTTGTCTTATCCTTTTAGTTCTAATGGTTTTTGCTGCATGTCTTTTGAAGCACTGTTGTTTGGGACATAGACACTTAGAGTCATCATGTGTGCTTGGTGAATTAATCCTTTAATCACTAGGCAATGTCTCTCCTTATCTCTAGTAATTTCCACATCTCTGAAGTATGCTTTGCTGATGATATTAATATACCCATTTCTGTCTTCTTTGGTTTCTGGTTTTCATGGCAGATCCTCTTCTGCCTTTTCACTTTTAACCTTCTTCTATGATTATCTTTCAAGTTGGTTTCTTGTAGACAGCATATACTTGAGTTAAGCCTTTTTTATCTATTGTGGCACTCTCCTGTTTAACTGGCAGTTTCAGATCATGTATATGTGATGTAATTATTGATGTATTTGAATTTAGGTCTGCCATTTTATTACTTGGTACTTTAAAAAAAAAATCTCTGTTTCTGTCCTTTGGTTCCTTCTTTTTTGCCTTCTTTTGAACTGTTTGAACATTTTTTGCATCTCACTGTAATTTTAAAATTCTATTAAAATGTCTTTTGTTTAGGTTTTTGTGTATTGTTCTAGAGTTTATAATATGTATATTTAACTTCTACAAAATACTTAGAATGTATAGTTTACCATATCACATGGAAAGTAGAAAGTAACCTGCTAGCAGGAGGCCAGTAGCTCATGCCTATAATCCTAGCTACTCAGGAAACAGAGATCAGAAGGATGGTGGTTCAAAGCCAGTCCAGGCAAATAGTTCTCAAGACTCTATCTTGAAAATACTCAACACAAAACAGGGCTGGTAGAGTGCCTGCCTAGGAAGTGTGAGCCCTTATTCAAGCCCCGGTACTACAAAAACAAAAAGAAAAAAGAAAGGAAGGAAGAAATAGAAAAAAAGAAAGAGACCTGCTACATGTAGGTCCTTTCACCCACCTTCCTTCATCATGTTGTAGTTATTTTATATATTATATCTGAGGGAGTTTAAAACTCCATCAGACAATGTTAGAATTTTTGTTTTCAATCATTGACCATACTTTTTTCTTTTCGTTTCTTTTCTTTTTTTTTGTTTTTTTGGTGAGACTGGGGTTTGAACTCAGGGCTTCATGCTTGCAAAGCAGGCACTCTACCACTTGAGTCACACCTCCAGTCTGTTTTACTCTGGTTATCTTTGGAGATGCAGTTTCATAAATATTTACCTAGTCTGGCCTCGAGCCATGATCCTCCCAATGTAGCTAAGATTACCAACATGAGCCACCATGTTGGCTTACTTTTTTCTTTTTATCATATTTTTTGATAGTGCTGAGGATGGGGCCCAGGGCCTCACAAATGCTAGGCAAGTGCTCTTCCACTGAGCCACATCCCCTACCCCAACCATGGAATATACTTTAAATAAGTGAGAACAAGAGTAGTTTATTATATTTGCCCAGATATTTATCATCTCTGCAACTCTTCCTTCATTCCTGACGATCCCAATTTCCTTCTGATATCCCTCAGCTATTAATGTTAGAACATGCCTGCTAGCAATGAGTTCTTCCAGGTTTCCTTCATTTAGAAATATGTTCCATACAACCTTCATTTCTGAAGGCCATTTTTGCTGGTTATAGAATTTGTTGTTTCCTTTCTCTTACCACTTTTTAAATACCCCTCCAAATTTGTTGTGGCTTCCATCTTTCTGATAAAAATTTATAATTATTCAAATTGCTGGCTCCATCAAGTTACTATATCCTTTAATTTGGCTCATGTGAAGATTTTTTACTCTGATGTAGTTTTCAGCAGTGTGATTTTTATTCGTTAGATTTTATCTGTTTGAGATTCTTGAATCTTTAAGCTTATATGTTTCTTCCTGACCAAGACTTTACTCCAGCATCACTTTCCATGGTCGAGCCCGTTTGGAGAATTTTCCATTATGTTAATGTATTTTTCAGTTCTAAAATTTTCATTTAATTCTTTGTCGCTGAGCTTTTTCCTTTCCCTGATTTACTTCAGACATATTCACAATTAGTTAGAGCATTTACATAATTGCTACTTTGTTAGAGAAATCCAACATTTTTGTTGCTTCAGTATTGGCACCTGTTAATTGCCTTTTCCCTTGCAAAGTGAGCTTTCCCTAGTTATTCTTATGCCAGGTAATTTTTGGATGCTCTCATGGCTATTTTGAATATCACATTTTGAAGCAGCAGGTTTTGTGGTGGTCCTAGAAAGAAGTTGATGTTTTTGTTTTAGCAGTCAACTGGACCTTGTTTTGTTCAGACCATAATGCCAGCCTATCTTCTGTGAGCTAGGGGTCTGATGCCAGTTCACTTTTCAGAGACTTTGCAGTGTTGTTTTAATCTGGTCCACATGCACATCATCCAGGGGCCAGTGTGGCCCTTGGACAGTGCTCTCTGTGACAGCTCAGTCCTTAAAGTCTCTGGTATGCTAATTTAGATCTGATTCACAAGTGTTCAGCTCAGTAATGAGGCCACAAATTCATAAACTACCTTTGAAATTGCTTTCCTGAATCTTCTGTCTTTGCTGTCTTAGCTCCCTGTCACTTTCCAGAATACTGGGGAGTCCCTCTTCATTTTGGAGCTTTGGTCAGACTCAATCTTCCACATACTTCTATGATTGTACTTTCATCCAAGGTCAGGTGATGGAAAGACAAGGAAGAAAAATTATGACTTCACCCTCACTTCAATGACATTTTAATTTCTGGCATTTTTTCCTGAATCTTCCTACTACTCTGATTTCTCAGAATCCCCAACTAGCTGCTCCATGTATTGTGTGCAAGTTTCATAGACACATTCAGAGAGAGAGAGAGAGAGAACTGTGCTCACTCCATCTTATCTGGAACCAGAGCCAATCTGTATTGCTTCTGACTAGCCAGTCTGGAAAGTCACCCAACATCTCTTCTGCCACACTCTGTTAGTCAAGGTAGCCACAGAGGTCCACACTCACTGGTTCAAGGGAAAGAGAGTGGCAAGGGTCTGAAGGTGCATTTAGAACCAGAAATACTATTATAGTCAATTTCAGAAAATAAAATCTGCAGGCCGGCTTGGTGGTACATGTCTGTAAGCCCAGCACTCAAGAGGCAGATGCAGGAGGACTGTGAGTAAATTTGCTGAAAATATTAATAAAGAAGAATGAAATTATATCAAGCAGAAGATAAGAGGAAACTTGGGGTGAGGCTCTTAAACACAAGGAAATCTACACAAATCTCAGCAAGTATTGTTACAGATCTAAGGGCCATGAAGCTATGGTGTATATATTTTAAGGTAAATAGGATTGTGCAAAGGAATGCAGGAAGTCACAGGTCAAACATGGGACATTTGCCTGGAGTGTCTACTTGACCATGAAAGTAATGGACCAACTTCACTGTTCCCTTGTGGTCTGCAGTTGATATCAACCCCTCTCCCAAAATGATGTCTGGATTCCAGGGAGAAATGAAAGCAAGCCCCTAGATGACCTCAAGGTACCTGGCCACCACAAGAGTGCAGGTGCTGTGTAGCCACAGCCCTGGCATCTTTCTCCATCCCGGCTGCTCCAAGCACAGCCGTTTTCCACATTCCCCTTCATTAAACAAGAAACTCAGATGTTGATAATTAGACTGCTGTCCCCAGCTGCCAAGTCACATTCGGTTCCAAAAAGCCCTGTATACTGCTACTTGTGCATTTGTTAACAATGCCCCCACCACAGGTCTGCAATTAGAGCCCATCTGTTCTGTTTCTCAGAGAGCATTGCCAATAGCGCTGGTGAACTTGGAGTCCTCATTGTTGTGAATTCCTGGCTGTAAACCCTGCACAGGAGGACTCTTGTGCTGGTGTTTGGGACTGCAGGCCCCAGTCCTAACGACCATGATGTGGAGGTAGGTACGATCAGGGCTGCATTTGTGGATCTCCTGAGGTGTCTATGCTGGTCTCCCCAGTAAAAAACGACCCTCTTGCTCCCCCACCACAACTGCTGGCCTGCCCATTGATCGGGCCACATCTTGTTGGTCTGTCTTCTGTCTCTTGTAGGGATCTCTTTCAGGCCAATGCTGTTTGACCAAAATCAAATATTCTGCTTCCACCAGGAGAGGGGTCTCCAATCCTACCCCCCACCCAGTAGTCAATGTCAATATCAGCTTCCCCTCCCTACAAGCCCCCTTGCAGAGGAGTCAATGGCCAAGAAGAGCTTCTTGGGAGGTGGGGTATAGAAAAGGGGAGGAAGGACAAGACCATGATGGTGAAATGCAGTATGCTCGAACCAATGCAAATTTTAAAAACGATTTTCTGAGAAGGAAGCCATGTTGCATGCCACAGAAAAGAGTGACTGAGCAGTTACTTGGTGCTAGACCTCACCAGGCACTAAAGGGAGCCCCAAAGTTGGGAAGACACTCGCTCTTCTTTTCCTTAGGAAGTGGTTTTCAGCCTTAACTGCACATCAGTGTCTCTTAGGGAGCTTTAAAAAATACTAATGCAATGAGGAAAGTGATTCCATTTTCATCAGCACCTAAAAGAATTAAATACTTAGGAAAAAAAATCTAACCAAGGAGCCAGGAATGCTGGTGCAGGTCTGTAAGCCCAGCACTTGAGAGGCTGAGGCAGAAGGATTACAAGTTCAAGACCAGCCTGTGCTACATAGCAAGACCCTGTCTCAAAAAGCCAAAACAACAAAAAAAAGTCTAACAAAGAGGGGAAAAGCTTGTATGCTGAAAACTGCAATGGCTGAAGAAAACGAAGTATGTGAAAAGACACCAGTGCTCAGGGACAGGACAATGTAGCATTGTTATGATGTTGATTTCACCAAAGCAATCTACTCATGCAGAAAGATTCCTGTCAAAATTTCAATAGCCTTTTTTACAGAAATGGAAAAGCCAATCCTCAGTTTTCTATGGGATTGCACAGGGCCCTGGATAGTCAAAACAATCTTTAAAAAGAAGAATGAAGTTGGAGGTCTCATACTACTCAACTTTGAAACTTATTGCAAAGCTACAGTAATAAAAACAATAGTTTTTTGATCTAAGAACAAACATATAGACCAATGGGATACAATAGAGAGCCTAGAAATCAATTCTCACGTATACAGTTACTTGATTTGTAGCAAGGGTGCCCAAGGGGTGTTCAAATGAGGAAACGACAACATTTTCAATAAATGCTGTTGGGAAAACTTGATATGCACAATGCAGAAAAATGAAGCAAGACACCATTGAAGGCTTACCTTATCACATGTATGAGGTAAAAATTAACTTAAATCAAAGAGTAAGGCGTTGGTGGGTCACTTGTAATCTTAGCTACTCAGGAGGCAGAGACCAAGAAGATCCTGGTTCAAAGCCAGCCCAGGCAAATAGTTTGAGACCCTGTCTGGAAAAAAACCATCACAAAAATAGGACAGGTGGAGTGGCTCAAGGTGTAGGCCCTGAGTTCAAGCCCCAGTAATGCAATAAATTAATAAATAAACCAAAGACCTGAGCTTATAAAACTCTTATCCTGACATTGGATTTGGCAAACAACTTCATACCTGTGATACCACAAGCACAGGTGACAGGATAAAAAAAAAATAGATAAATGGGATTTTATAAAAAAAAGTTCTTAATAAGATTAAGAACTTTTGTGCATCTAATACCATCTAGAGAGCTATAACATGAATTCCCTGGGAGAAAAAATTAAAAAAAAAAAAAGACTGATAAAGGGCTCAAATAGATACACCTCCAAAGAAAACAGACAAATAGCCGACAAGCACAAAGAAAGGTGCTCAACATCACTAGTTATTAGGGAAATGCAAATCAAACCACAAGGAGGTACCACTTCACATTTGCTAGGACAGCTGTGATTTAGAAAACAACTGAACAACAAGTGTCATCCAGGAGTGGAGAAATCGGAGCGCGCATGCATTACTAGTAAGAAGGTAGGTGTGACCACTGGGGAAAGTAGTAGGATGGTTTCTCAAACAGTGAACCGTGGAACTACAATATGACCCCAAAATTCTTCTTCTTATTCAAAAGAATCGAAAGCAGGGACTACAGGAGATATCTGCACACCAGTGTTCAAGGCAGCCTTATTCGCAACAGCCAAAAGGTGGAAACAACCCAAGTGTCCACCAACAGATAAATGGATAAACAAAATGTGAGATAGCCATACAATGGAATACTATCCAGCCTCAAAAAGGAGTAAAATTTTGATATACAATATAAAACATGGATACATCTTGAAAACATTACGCTTACCAAAATAAGCCAGATAAAGAAGGATCTAAGTGGTTCCACTTATAAATTGTACCTAGAGCAGATAATTAATGACGACCGAAAGCAGATTAGAGGATACCAAGGAACTAGTAGGGAAGGAAGAGGAAGTTATCATTTAATGGGGACAGAGTTTTTGTTAAGGATGATGAGAAAGCTTTGGGAATAGATAGTGGAGAACATTCAATAGTATGAATGTTTCATGCCACTGCATTTTACATTTATGAGTGACTAAAGTGATAAATATTACATATATTTCACCACAATAAGCAAAAACAAATATATGTTATACTATTGCAAGAGGCCACCCCAGACCAATTAAATCAGGATCCCTGGGCTTCTCGTCTTTAGGAGCCCCCTTTCTGATGCTAAAGTTGAGAGCCCTTGACCTAACAGAAGAGAGGAGACAAGACATCCTGATGATAAGAATAAAAGATGAGTAATCAGTTGCTGGTCACTAAGCACTCAGCACAATGTTAAGCTCCTCACAAGCACTCTATCTCTCTTAAATTCCCCAATAATCCTAGGAGGACTAGGATTTGGGGACCATTTTTTTTGGTCCCCAAATGTCTTCACTGACTAATGTCACAAAGCCACAAAGTAGCAGAGACAGGACTCGTACCCAGGGCTCTCTGAAACCAGAGCTGGAGCCCTTAATTCCTGCACCCTAGCAAGCTCACCAGCAGTCTTGGAGGGTAATAAAGAGAGGCTGTCCAACATCACAAGCTGGTCAGCAGCAAAGCTGGGGGTCAAAGCCAGGGCCTGTACTTTGCTCTACCACCCAGGCATAGGACTTGTAAAAATGGTATCGGGTGTGCTAAAAGCAATGGGACTAAGGAGGAGTGCACAAACTCCTCTGAGCCTTATAATGTGGTCCTCTTGTTGCTGGTGGAGGACGGGTGGATGGAGCCAAGGCCCAACTCAGGAACACTCCCCCCCCACACACTGTATGCAGAGCCTGGGAGCAGGCTCAGAGGAGCGAGATCACAGGCCAGGGCTGGGCTGGTGTTCTCACCCTGTGCTCATATCGAATGTATTGTAGAATATAAGAATCATCTCTGACTGGCTGGGCACTAAAGGGGGTGTCAACTCACTAGAGAGCCTCTGCAGCTTCTCCTGGGACCTTGCTGTCACTTCTCACTGTCTTTCCTGTCAGGGTGAGGAGCTTGGAGCCCCACCTCTGGATCTGGGAATTGCAGGAGCCAGCAGCCCCAGAGGACCAGCATTCAACTGAGCAAACAGGGAGACAGCCTCCCCGCCCCCCGCAAGGGGACGGGATCCTTCTCCATACTGAGAAAACCCTCCCCTCCCTACTCAGACCTGAGGCTTCACTCAAAATCACCAGCAGGACTGAGAACATGCTTGGAGCTATGTTCAGATACAACTTCATATGCCCCACCACCCATGCAGCCTGCTCACCTTGGCAAAGGCTGTTAAAAAAGATGTGCTCCAAAAGTCAGTCAGTTCACCCATGTAGGGCTGCTTTGTACCAAATCCTTGCCTCTAGGTAGCATTTATCTCCAACGTGTGCTCACACACATGTACACACACACACACACACACACACACCCTGGCCTCCTGAGTTTTAGCCTCCTGACTCCTGACCCTCTAGAAACACCCAAGAAAGCATCCCATGCCACCTGGCACCTCCACATTTGTTGGGAGCTGGGCTCCAGTTAGCAGGCCAGTGGACCTTTCTCCCAAATTTAAGAACTGAATAGAAGGGATGGCCTCAGGGAAGGGAGGGAACCTCCCTGCTGAGCACCACACCTGGAGGTCTCTGCTGTTTGCATTCGCCTGGCTTTCTGCAGCCACTGCAAGTTAATCTCAGCAGTGAAGATTAGTTTATTCGATTAACTGCTCCCTGTAGACTATCCAAGCCCTCCTCTGAGCTGCCACAGCCAGCCTCACCAACATTCCACCAGCCGGGAGAAGAGTCCACAAAATCATTCCTTTCATATGATTGGAAAATAAATTGAAAATGAATTTCAGGCATTGCTTGTGTTTTAAATATGAGATAAAGGGTACCCCCCCCCACCAAGCAAGTTCAGCTATTGGCAGCCTGAGGGAGGGAAGGAGGGAGGGAGTAGGGCTGCATTTTTGAGCCCCACACAGGGACTCTGACTAGAGGCCTTGGAGCAAGGGGGCTGGTCACCAATAGTATTTGTGTAATTAGGAGACTGGATTTTGACATCTATAACTGACTATTATGAGTTTGTTCCTTTCTAGGGAACTAGAGTGTAGCCATCAAAAAGTGAGGTGATAAAAATGCTCCCTCTGGAATCCTATTTTAGGGTGTCTGTTAAGCTCCTGTTACCCATGGATGCCTGGGTCCCGCTCTCAGGAATTCTAACTTCATTGGCTGGGGATATGGCCTTCCAGGGAGATTATTCTTTAATTGATTTGAGATACTGGGGTTTGAACTCAGGACATCACATTTGCTAGGCAGGCGCTCTACCACCTGAGCCACTCCACCAGCCCCTTTTTAAAGCTTTAAAAAACTTAACATTATTTAATCATTACTTAATTATTTAAGAATATTAAGCTAGGCTTAGTGGTGTAAACTTGTAATCCCAGCCTATTGGGGAGATGGAGTTAGGAGAACGGGGTCTGAGGCTGGCTCTTGTCAAAAGCAAGAGACCTTATCTGAAAAATAAGCTAAAAGGCAAAATGGACTAGGGGTATGACCCAAGTGAGGCCCTCAGTTCACACCCCACCCAGTACTGCCAAAAAGCAGTGGTTGCCACTTGACGAGCATGCACAAGGCCCTAAGTTTAATGCCCAGCACAGCCAAAAAAAAAAAGTATTTTTAAAGATTACTTCTCGAGATGATTCTACGATGTAGCCAAGTTTAAAAATTTTGTCACTCAACTGTTCTATATTAATAGCACTATCAGGTCAACTGAGAGGTGTCACAACCTCATTAGTGGCCCCAGAAGCAGGGCACTCTTCAGACTCCAGCACGTTAGAGACTTAAGCCCAGCGTAGCCCTTGTCACTGTCTTTTCCAGTGGGGCATCTGCTTGCCTGGCAGGAGAGGTCTTGGGGGCATGCCCTGGGCAGACAGTGACCCTAAACAGGAGTAATGTAACATTCCTAGATGTAGTCACACGGGGCCTGTGCTCAGCATCCAGCATCACTGTCTTGGAAAATGATTCCCTGGATCAGAAAAACGATTTTCAAGTTTGACCTGGAGATTTCTCTTGCCTCTTTGCTTCTCTGGTTTAAATCGTGATGTCAAATGCTGCTGTTGGTGGCTCCTTTTCAAATGGAGCTTCCTCACGTTGATGGCAGTGTCTCGTGGGAAAGGGCTGTGTTTCGCTGGTGGTGAGGCAGAAAGATGGTGACCCCTGGAACGATGAGGGACAGGACAGTGAGGTGCCCACCGGGTGATGAGGCTGGGAGATGCGTACACGTGTGTATCACCTTCCAAGGCAGCTTCCTTCCACAAATCATTGTCACCACTGACAACGATGAAGGTAGGATGATTCTTGGTAGTAGGAATTTTTTGACCAAATAAGAAATTTCTGATTCTTACACACAATGCAGCTACCATTTACACAGCCCTCCACACACATATTTTTTAAGGCACTGAGATCTAGTTAAAGTGGACTGACAATACTTTTCATTGTTCATTATAGTTCGAGCGTATAATTATAATAATGGTCACCTGGGCACAGGTGGCTCACACCTGTAATCCTAACTGCTCAGAAGGCAGAAACCAGGAGGATCACAGTGCCAAGCAACTGCCAGCCGTGAGGAAATAATTCTCAAGACCCAATCTCAAAAAAAAATCACAAAATAGGGGAGGGACTGGCAGAGTGGCTCAAGTAGTAAGAGCACCAGCCTAACAAAATGAGGCCCTGGGACCAGGAACTAGAGAAAAGGTTAGATCAAAAAGAATTAACCTAGAAGGTAACACCCACGCACAGGAAATCAATGTGAGTCAATGCCCTGTATAGCTATCCTTATCTCAACCAGCAAAAACCCTTGTTCCTTCCTATTATTGCTTATACTCTCTCTACAACAAAATTAGAAATAAGGGCAAAATAGTTTCTGCTGGGTGTTGGGGTGGGGGAGAGGGAGGGGGTGGAGTGGGTGGTAAGGGAGGGGGTAGGGGCAGGGGGGAGAAATGAACCAAGCCTTGTATGCACATATGAATAATAAAAGAAAAATGAAAAAAAAAATGAGGCCCTGAGTTCAAATCCCAGTGCCACCAAAAAAAAAGCTATTAATTATTGTCAAATAATGATTCCCCACCATCTCTCACTTTCACACAAAATTGGGTATGGGTCACTTTCCACTTGATTTTATTAATCCAACATCATTATAGGTTGCAAAAGGCAAGGGATCAAGCATACTCTCAAAGAAGAATCCTATTGTAAAATTAGATTATTAAAACACTCAGGTAAGAAGATAAACCAGAATAAATTGTAAGCTTAATAGCTGGGACCTACTGTAGTTTTGCTTGTGTTTGTTTCTGTTTTTGCATTGCAGTGCAGTGCTGGGATGGATTCTGAGCCTTGCACAGACTAGGCAAATGCTGGACCATTGAGCTACACCCAGCCTCCTAGTGTAGCTTCTATGAGACCAAGCATGTACATTAGCATTAAGTGAATGACTGAACACTTGGGTAAGGTAAATTAGACTCAAAATTAGGACAGTGTATTTCTTTTAAAAAATAACAACAACCAAGAAAAAAAATTACAAGCAATTTAAGACAAATCTAGGTGTGTTATTTCTGTCCCACCCAAAGAAACAAATACTGCCTCAACTGTTTGGTTTTAATTCCTTTAATAACCCAGCACTACAAATAGATTTCAGATCACCCAAGCTCATCTTTCCAGAGGTCTTTGAAGCTGTTTATCTCAGGGGCTTCTTCTATTTTTTTTTTCTTTTTTGGTGGGGATTGGGGTTTGAACTCAGGGTTTCATGCTTGCAAAGCAGGGGCTCTACCACTTGAGCCAATTCTCCAGTTTATTTTGCTCTGGCTATTTTGGAGATGGGCTTTTGGTACTATTCATTTGGGCTGGCCTCAAACCTTGATCCTCCTGTTCTTGGCCTCCCAAATAGCTAGGATTATAGTCATGAGTCACCAATGTCCATCTAGGGGGTTCTTAAATACATGTATCTTCAAGTCCCACCTGGTTGAGGACAACCTGGATTTCGCTTAGCGATTCTGAATCTGTACACTCCTGTCTCCTTCTTGAGAATATTTTATTGGTAAACCAAATGGTATATTCCTTTGGAATCTGTGCTATTTCACCTTTGGAATTTGGGATTTCTTTTGTCGGAGTGATTTCAAATAATGCCCTCCTCTGTACATTTCCAGTGTTTTAAAGAGAACCCTGATCCAACACCACGCAGAACCAAGAGCCAGAAACATTCTTAGGTTCTGGGTTTTTTTTCTCTTGGTTTGGCTTGGTTTTTTGGTGGACTGGAGTTTAAACTCACGGCTTCCTCCTTGCTAGGCAGGTGCTCGACCATCTTGAGCCACACCTCCAGTCCCATTTTTAGATCATCTTAACAGGTCTCTAGCTGCCATTAAATCTTGATGTAAAATGACCTGCTTTCCATTGGAGTCCCTCCTGAGTTTTCCAGTCATTTTTCCCCATGGAGAGGTTTTTAAGCTGGGTCTGGTGGCTGGATGGTTTGACTACCTCATTTACATCTTCTCCCAATGGGGAAATGTTCCAATCTGTAGATTACTCTGCACACAGTAGTCACTCAACAGTTGTTCCTAGGATGGCCATTAGTTTGCCAGCGAATTGGGCTCTCATGTTCCACAGAACAGCATGCCCAACCTCCTCCCCCACAGTCGTGCATTCGAGGAGGCTCCTGGGAGCTTCTGCCTCCGGGTTTGGTGAGCCTGATTCTCTGCAGGGAGCTGCCACGCAGGCTCCCCCAGGGCACTGCTGTCAGGCCCTCTGACTGCCCCCCAGCTCCTGTTCTCTAACAAAGTACAGAATATCAATAGCATTTTCGGCTTAGAAAGTTCAAGGGTCAATCTTCAAGGTGCTTAAGGCAGAGGGATGTCCCCAGAGACTTGAAGCCAAAACCTCAGCTCTCAATAGGCAGCCTGGTGTCCTTTGGGCGCCTGGTGACAGTGACGGCATCTCCAAGTAAATAGAGGCATCCCCGTGTGAAAGCGCCAGCATTCCTCATGCTAATTAAACAAACCAATTATGGTAATTAACTGGCACAAATGTTTAAATGGCTGTGAATCAGAATGAAGGAGGTTACCGCTTAACTTCCACATAATTATCCTGGTGTTTTGTTTTGTTTTTTAATGGACTTCCAAACAAAATCACAGTAAAAACTTTTTATCGTATTCAAAATGTATAGACAGATTTTAAGTTCTTTGAAAATACATGTCACATTATTAAAGACAAGAAAGATTGGAAAGAAACAAAGAGAAAAAAGAAAAGGAAAACAAAAGCCAAATTTAAAAAAACCCACTCCACTGACGGGATGTGGATTTACTTTTCCCATTACTTCAGCTGTAGTAATTAGAAAAATTCAGTTTTATTGAAGGTCACCTTGGTTTTAGGAACAAAACAAGCCTGAGTGATATGCTAATCAGGACATATCTCTTTGAATAACTGTCTAAATGACTGAATATATATGTAGTTCTAGCTATAGCTAGCTAGCTAAAGACAAGATATTTTTAAAGCTGGCCTGTGATGAAGATAAAATGCGCCAAAAGTTCTCCCTTTTTGTTTTCTTCCTAAAGAGAGTTGGTTGGTCAAGTTGATCTGGTGTTGTTGAAATTCAATCAAGGGCATTAAAGTGTAAACCAGTTGGAAAAACAAAGAGCTTTAGGGAAATTAGTTGCTTCAACAACAACAAACAAGCAGTGCGTAATCTTCTTAGAGAAATTAATGAAAGGAAAGCCCCCTTCAATTTGGGAGGAGAAGGATCCCAGCTCTCAAAGCTCGAGCCAGGAGGTTTGGAGACGCACGAAGGTGCATAGGAAGAATGCAGGATTAGAGGGGCCTTCAATGAGAACACAAAGAAATTGGGGGATCTCACAACCAGGCACCCACTTTCAGATGGAAGAGTGTTTTAAAAGGCCCATGGGTCCTAATCCTTTATGCAAATCTCCTTAGACTGAAGTTTGCTTAAGTGTTTTACTTCTTTGCATACAATTAACATGTGAAACTGAAATGCTAACCTACTTCAAAGAAGCCCCCCTGCGCTGGCAGAGCCTACACTATCACGCATGCTGCATTTCCTAATCTTCCCAGATTTCTGATAGTTAGGATGACATCTCAGTTTTTGGACAGTTGTGAAAGTCTTGACAATACTGGAAAGAAAAATAAACAAAAATGTATCACCACCACAAAGCAAATAAATACCTAGCTTGCTCATTGCAGGCCAGAATTACCTTCTTTCTGTTGGTTGTAGGCTGAAAAGTTTATATCCTATATATTTTCTATCTTTTCTTCCAGTTGGATAGTATCCCTTAATATTCCTTTTCTTTTGAACATGAAAGCCACAATCCTGAATAATCAGCAGTGTTTTGTTTTTCAACTGTCTATTTTGGAAACTGCTACAAATTTATAGGAAAGTTACAAAAGTTAAAAACAGTATAAAGTAAACCCCTTTGCCTAGGTTGATCTGCTGTTAACAAGTTGTCCTTTGTTATTGGTGCATGTGATACACACACCCACACATCACAGGTACACATGCTTGTACACGCAGCATGCAACAAATCTGCCTCCCTAACCCACTCAGCAGGAAGTTACATACCTGAGTGACAGACCCCAAACCTCGGTGGGGATTTCCTGAGAGCACGAATATTCTCTTAGGTAGCCATGATAGTTATCAACAGCAGTAACCTTGATAGAATGACACTAACATGTCATTGGTGTTTCAGTTTGTCATTTGGCCCAGTCATGTTCTCTAGAACACTTTTCCCTCTATACTACAAGATCTGGTCTAGTACCAGGTATGAGTTTGGTTATCATTCCTTTTATTTTTGGTTTGAGCAATGTTATAAAGCATTTGGATGTTTATATTGATTTTAAAGTGGTTAAATTCAATAAATTACTATAGCTGTTAATTTAGACATCCAAAGTTCAAGGTTTTGCCAACTTTTGTAATGGACGTATGCAGAATTCTGGAGTCAGGGAACAGCAACAATAATAAGAAACCTTGATGCGATTATCTTTGGGCTCACCTATCCCACCAGGGCTCCTCTCCCCCACCCCCATCCCAAAGAGGGTCCCCTTCTCATCTTTCCTGAGAAGCTCCGTGTTCAAACCCTCCTTCTGAGACTGGGTGGTGAGGGTTGGGTAAGGTATGAAGGAGGTCCCACACTCCAGGTCTTCATCTCTAATTTCAGGGGTACTACTGCCACTCCAGCCCAGCCCAGCACCCTACATGGCCACAGATGAACCCCCTGCTGTGGGTGCACACAGGAGAGCACACACACTCACTCACTCACACACACACACACACACACACACACACCAGTCCATCTCTAGCCCTCTCCCAGCTCCACTTACCCACTGTGCATCCCCAAGCAAGTCAAAGGGCTCTCTGTGCTGCCCCTGGGGAAACAGAAGAAGCAAACCGAGTGGTTTTCAAAAGCATGGAAGGCCCTGACTCCCACCTAAAAACCTCCTGTTCTTTCTCTATGCCCCTGGTGGGTTGCAGTGCCACAGAGGCTTTGGATGGTAGCTGTTGGTGGGGGGCTGGTGTGGGAGTAGTGTGAGAATAGATTTCAGATGCTAGCTGGCTGAGATTTAGTCAACAATGTCTGAAGCACACTGGAAAACTACCAGGGAAAAAGGAGCAAGAAAGGAATGGGGGGAGGTGGGGGGAAGGACAAAGAAGTATGTTTCAGAACACAAAAATACCCAGGCAAAGGCCCAGAAAGGGGCTCATACAGCAGACAGAGAGATGACTGACAAGCCAGGTGTAGCCTAGAAAGCCAGGAAGGACCAGGCTGGGGTAGAGTATAAAGAAAGGATGAAGAGCACAGGTGGCTCATGCCTGTAATTTTAACTACTAGAGAGGCAGAGATCAGGAAGATCATAGTTTGAGGCCACTGGAAAAAACTGAGACCCTATCTCAAAAATACCCTACATGTAAAAGAGCTGGTGGAATGGTTCAAGTAATAGAGCACCTCTCTAGCAAGCATGAGGCCCTGAGTTCAAAACCAGTACTGCCAAATAAAAAAAAAAGAAAGAAGAAAAAACTCAGGGGCTGCACCTTAAATGCTGGTTCCCTGAGCAGGATAGCAGCCACCTGCCAAGCTGCGGAGTGCTGGGGCAGAAAGAGCCTACAGTGTGCAGCACCCAGAAGGCATCTGAGATGTCTTTGCAAAAAGAAGAAGGCAGGGAGGTGGGAGGGGTGGATGAACAACAGCGCCGTTTTTGCATTCTACTCCAGATAATAAAGTCATTCATTCATTGCATGCATACTTTTTGTGCAGGTTCTATGAATCAGCCAGTGATTTAAGTCCTAGAACACAGTGGCAGATAAAAACAGGCAAGGGCTGGGTGATAAATGCTAGGGAGGGAAGTTAAGCTTGGTAGGAGAGAGAGTGACATGAATATGGGGAAGGCAAGGGTCATGTATCTAGGGAGACCAGGGAAGACCTCTCTAACGAGGTAGCATTTGAGAACAGACTTGATGGCAGGGGGTGATGGCAGGGACCATGTGACTCAAGAGCAACCTAGGTAGAGGAGTGCTAAGTGCAAAGGCTCTAAGTGCTTAGTGTGCGTGAGGCACTGTATGCTTACCATGGCTAAAGCAGAGTGATAAGAGAGGGGAATGATGGGACAGAACATAGCTGAGGTGGCCAGAAAGAGACAGGGTAGGGCCTGGTAGTGATCACACTGGCTTTTCCTGAGTGACATGAGAAGCTACTGCAGGGATCCTTTTAAAGGTAAGATAGAAGCCCATAGGAAGCAGCAGGCTGGGTGAGGGAGCCGTCACAGACATGTAGGCAAGGAATGCTGGCTACACTGAATGAACTGGATGGGACATGGGACAGGAGAGAGAGAGGAATACAAGATAACTCTAAAACTTTAGTCCTGAGCAACTGGGAGGACAGAGCTGTCACTTACTGAGATGGGACAGGGATGGTTTTGGTGAGAACAGCCAGCAGGCCTCCTCTGAACACTATGGACCTCTTATTAGACACCCGAGTGGCAGCAGACGTGTGTGGTCCTCCCAGAGCCCAGCGTTAGAGCATTCTGAGGATGGATATTTTATTTCCTCCCTCACCACAACTGCCCCTTTATGCAGATTTCTTACCTTGAAATTTCTCATCGTCTTCCCCCACGAGTAAGGTCATGAAGGAATCAAGGGCACGTGTGGTGACTCTTCAGTGCTGTGCTCCACACATGAATTTCTTGTAGAAGTCCAGCTGTGAGAAAGTTTGTGTACACACAGTATCATATGGTGAAATGTACTTCATATCATAAATTTAGCTGGATATGTTAAAGACTGATGCGGCCCAGTACTATCCTTTGTCACCAAGGAGTGAGTAGGGGCAATCCCTACCAGCCCCTGTCTTACCTGTGCCACCTGAGGCAAAGCGTTGAAATTCTCTGAGCCTCAGTTTCCGTATCAGTCACATGGGGGGTGATGATGGGACATACCCATCCTTTAGGGTGGCCGCAAGTTTGTGATACTCCGCTAGTCTACAGAGTGCACTTATGCAAAGTAGAAAAGGTCTATGCTTCTTAGGGACACTGCCCTACACCAGGGCAATGGCTTGGGGAGAAAATGTAGCGTAAACTTTGGCTCCCTGGGCATCTTTGGCAGGTATTACCGCTCCAAATCATCCACACAAGCCTGGAAATAACAACAACGGCATTTTTAGAACTTGCTGTGTGCCTAAGAATACTCATCGGTATTACTAAGTACTGCTATTAAGTGGGTGGTGGCAGCCATATTGGCCAGAGCGCCATCTTTATCCTGCTTTCAATCATGTGAGGACCCCAGCAAGTTTCTTCTCTGAATTCTGACAAGGTAACCAAACAAAAGGGGGAGAAGGAGTCCCACCAAACCCCACCTTTCCCTTCCTCAGAGCATCTGGATGAGACTGGGGAGAATGGATATTGTCACAGGAACCTCCACGTACCTGGGAGCAGCTGGTGGTATTTCTGAACTTGTAAAGAAGGGAAACTAATTTCCCCAGTTCCAGAAAATGACTTGAGACCTCCTAAGGGCCCCCTTCAGACGGGCAGCTGGAACAGGCTGGGGAGAGAGCCGCACCGCGTGGGCTTCCCCAGGACCATATGGGCAACAGGGCTCATCCGTGCCTAGGCCCGCCCTGCTTGTCAGCCGCAATCATACTGACTCTAATCCGTGTTTTAATTTACTGTGCGGGCGCAACACCCGTGCTGCCAGGGAGGTCCTTGGGGCCCCCTCATTCCTGCAGCTGATGACAAGGCGTATGCAAAAGGCACAATTATTCACCCACCAAGGTGACAGAGAAGGCCTCTGCCAGGGAATAGGTTTCCAGCTTCTAGCATTTTCTTGTCAGTCGCTGAAGCACTTTGCAGTTTGCAAACAATTCTATGGAGACCTTTTTTAATTCTTTTTTTAGGAAGCATTTTGATCATAGCAAGTGATGAGACTTCAAGTGGGTGGCCGGCGCACACACTCCTCTATCAGCTGGATTATTGGATTTTTTTTTTTTTTTTCATCAAATGAGATTCTCCTCTCCTTCTTCTCCTTCTCCATACTGCCATTCCCCACCCCCACCTCCCACCCCCACTCCCGCCTGTTTGGCCTCAAACAAAGGGAAAGATGTCAAGCCCAGCCTATTAATTCGTACAGATTCGGCATTGTTTATGTTCTCATGCGGACCACATTCCAAAGCACCAAAATAAAACAGCATCAGTGTAGCTTTCAGCTCCCGGTCCCTCCGTGATGTATCTCATTACCACGGGCCGAGCCTCGTTAGCACTGCCTTTCATTTTCCTAAGGCCTAAAATGATTTTCTTTCTGTGCGGGTCATTTTGAGAGAGGGAGAGGCAGAGAGAGAGAGAGAGAGAGAGAGAGAGAGAGAGAGAGAAGAGCAGAAAAGAAAACCACTTCCCTCCCTTTTTCAGGGTATCATTTGCAACTTAAAGCTAACCTGGGGTGTGGAGGACAATGGCTTTGCCCATAAAATAGTCCCAGCCGGGCTGCATGCCGAATGAGGTGATGTCGCCCTATTTAGCTCTTTGTCCTTCCATAATATCTACTTAATGCAGTTCAATAGCGGCGGATTGTAGCAGCATTAAGAATTCTATTAAGTTCTTTCCAAAGCCTGCTATTCTCCTCCAGCTGTTGAAAGCCAGACAGAACTTTTCAGAAGGCCTTTCTGGAAAATGGGTCTTCTTCAGCCTAGGATTTGAAACTTGTGATTGTAGAACTCTGCTCAGAAATGTCTGCCTGCTGTCAAATAGATCTGGTTTTCAAATCCCACCAAGTCCCAAAGTTCTAAATTTGTGAGTGTCCCCTTCATATTGTCTTGCAATACATAAAACACTTGTGCATCTCACAGTAAATATAATCTTTACTCCAGAAATCTCTTCTGAAAGCATCTTTAGAATATTTTCATCATTTCATTCTTCTTGTATATTCTTCCTTGTTTGGATGTAATCAGACAAGAGTTTAAATTCAGACATCATCTTACCTCTTTAGCTATCTGATTAAACATGTTGTAAGTTGCACTTGCAACTTTCTGTTGTATATTTTGAAGTCGATAGTTTTCAAGAGAAATCATCCCATGGGCCTTCACAAAGTGGGCTGTGGGCCAACAGTTGAAATTCTTTCTATCTGTGAAAATTTAGCCTGCTTCTGATTCAACACTATTCTTGTTAAGTCAACTGGTCAGTCCCAGGGGCAGCCTTTAAATCACTTTGTTTGTTTTAGATAGGGTCTCAGAAAGGAGAATGATGGAGGAGGTGAATTCAACTATGATATATTGTAAGAACTTTGTAAATGTCACAATATACCCCAGCACACAATAATATGATGATGATAATAATAAATAATAATAATAAAGATAGAATCGCAGTATGTAATTTAGGCTAGCCTAGAACCCTTGCTCTTCCTGTCTCAGCCTCCTGAGTGCTAGGATTACATTCATGCACCACCATACCCAGCTATAAATCTTACAAGCTGATCTCATAGGATTTTGCTAGAACAAATAGAGCCAGGCAGCTGGGTTTACATTTTCAGGGCCCAGTACCATGCCTGGGACACAGGAGAATCCATTCATCCCATTCATTCAATGAGTCCTAGAAAGGCATGGGGGAAGCAAGTCTTCTCCTTTCTCCCGCCTAGATTTGAATTCCTTCCCCCAGCAGACACAGGTGTGTGGGGGGGGGGCGGCAGGTGGGGGGGCTCTGTTGCCTGTTGCAGCAAGAGGAACAACAGCAGAGGAGCCTGGACTGGATAGTGTGGCCACTCTGAGCTGGCTGCTCTGGTCTCTGTGCTACTAGCCCAGAATGGCAGAGCAAGGGAGGCAACGGGACCAGGGCTGTGGGAGGCGAGAGAGCGGGAGGGGAAAGGGCCACACCAGAACTTCACACAGTTGGCTTGAAGAGGCAAGCGCTAAGCTGCCTTTTCAACCATGGTAAACCTCGTCCATCTGGCCACCCTAAAACTCTGTTAGCTTGTTCCCCTTCCCCACGGCTGATTGGAGCCCCTGGAGCAGAAGTAACTACATCAATGGTGTAAGCCCGGCCACTTGAGGGCATTACATTTCATTTCATGCTTGACTTCATCAAAACTGGGGAAATGAAATGTACACCTTTTTGATGTTCTTTTCCCTGCTGTTTAAAGAGAGAATCTTGACCCATTTGATCTCCCATGCACCGGGTAAATGACCAAATGTGCCAAGCTGTCGAAAGCAGGAGGCGGCCAGTTGCCAGGGGGTGCCGGGCCACTGGGAAGGCTCTTAGTGCAGGCGAATTGAAGTTTGGAGCCTAGGAACTTTGCAGCAAGTGCAGCCTTTCTCTCCCATGTGGCAGTAGCTTGGAACTTTTTAAGCGAAAAGATGGGTGGAGAAATAAAACACGCCATGCTCTTCCTGAGAGGCAGAGAGGAAGCACAGTTTGGCTTTGGCTAGAAGACGCTTGTTCCTACTGCCACCTCCTTGAAGATTTCCCACCTTCTCCCTAGCATTGATGAAGAGAGGTACCCCAGCATCCTGTGTGACCTTTCTAGGAGCCTCAGTTAGCTCACCTGCACTATGGGATGATTATAGCTGCTATGAGAATTGACATAAGGTATACAGAGTTGGTAGCGGGAAGCCAGGCATGGAAGATGTTCTTAATGAATGCGGCCTTTTGTTGCAATTAGGTATCTTTCATTTTGTTATGGGCTGAATTGTCTCCCCCTCCAAAATTCATATGTTGATGTCTAACCCCAAATATGATTTTGCATTTGGTGATAGGATCTTTAAGGGGGAAATTATGGAAAAGAAAAGAGAGAGAGAGAGATCTCCATGCACATACACTGAAAAAAGACCATGTGAGGACAAAGCAAGTAGGTGGCAGACTGTAAGTCAAGAAGAGAGCCTTCAATAGAAACCCAGTCAGCTGGCACCTTGATCTTGGACTTCCCAGCCTCCAGAGTTGTGAGAAGTAAATTCTAGGGTTGCAGAATGGCTCAAGTGGTAGAGTGCCTGCCTAGCAAGCATGATACCCTGAGTTCAAACCCCAGGACTGCCAAAAAAAAAAAAAAAAAAGAAAGAAAGAAAGAAAAGGAGAAATTCTGTTGTTGTGTACCCAGTCTGAGGTATTTGTTACAACAGCAGACACTGACATATATATTAGCCCAGCTATCAGAATGCTCTAACCATGATTACATGTCCATCTCTTGCAATGAGGTTTCACATTCTTTAAAGGAGATCCATGACTTATCTGGCTCTGAATACTGGAGTCAATCTAGCACAATGCCTGATACAGTGGATATTCCATAGGTGCTTGTTAAATACATAAGTGGGTGGACACAGTGAAGTGTAACAAGAAAGCCACAGACTTTTTCTTGTCCCAGTTTGCTCATAGATATGTTCAGTGACCTTGGGTAAGTTGCTTACCCAATCTGTGCCTCAGCTTGTCTATCTGTATGTAACACATCCACTAGTCCAGGCCTCAGAGATGGTCAGATTCTGCCTTTAATCAAAGACTGACGTGGGGTGAACAGGGCCCAGTGAGAAAGAAAGAAGCCACTCTCTTCCCTCTACTCCAGGCAATAGGGCAATGTTTAAGTATGACCTTGCACTAGCAGAAAGAAGCCAAGCAGCTGGCCTTGGGGGTTAGAAGGGCACAGGCTCCAGGCTGTGCAAACAAAGGTTTTCATATTTGAGGTCTTGCTTGCTGCCCCGCTGCAGATCTGAGAAATGGTCCTGAGCTGTCTGAGTCCACAGGATAGTGTGGGAGCAGAAGCCTGCTGCATTTGGAGTCTTAAGCTCAGATTTACCCGGAAGGAATACAGTGACCCATGGTTGGGTGCTTGTCAATAGCATTGTAAGCCAAAGCACCTGGAAGGGGTGCCTAGCCCCAAGCCTGTAACGTTCACTTGCTCAGTAAAGAGTCCATCTGGGCTTTCTACTGAGCTTTCTAGAGATCCAGGAATGCTTCCCACATGGGATCCTACCCAACCTATTCTCCTGGCCTCCTATTCTGCCACTCACTCACTAGTGACAAGTTATATTGACTTACTGAGCCTCCATCTCTTCAGTTTTGAAAGGAGAATAGCAAACATCTGTCTCTTCTAGGAGGGCAGGTATTTTGTTTGCTTTGGCTGCTTGTCTGTAAGAGCCCCAAGTCAGAAATTTAAGTTCTTGGGGGCAACAGGCAAGAAGTTTGCCAGAGTAGGAAACTGGAAACAACATAAATACACTGTGTTACAGAAACGATATAAATAATGCCCTTCGAAATACAAGAGACAGCAGTAGAGCTGACATGGGAGGTGTCTGAAGTACAAAGTTAGGTCAAAATAAGAAGTCCCAAAACATGCTTTGTACAATGTATGTACCCCTGCATGCCTGCCTGCCTGTTCATATCTTTGGGCTCTAGGAAGTAGACGGAGTTCTGATCTGGACTCTGTCACTTCATAACCTCATGAAAATGAATTTACTGAACTTCAGTTACGCCTCTGTTTCCTTCCCTGTAAGATAGGAATGATACCAATGACTACCAGCCACATCTGATTGTTATAAAGATTAAATGAGCCAATACAGTATAAGAGTCTTAGCACAGGCTGGAAGTAGACAGCCAGCAAAATGTGAGTCATTATTCATTGCATGGAGCGTTTTTTTAAAGTCACGTGGTCTACATGCCCAAATTATATCCACAGGCACCTCTCATTTCTGTATTATATAATGCAAAACAACAAACAAAAGAGGTGAGCCTGGTGCTGGTGGCTCACACCTGTAATCCTAGCTACTCAGGAGGCAGCGATCAGGAGGATTGAGGTTTGAAGCCAGCCCCAGACAAACAGTTCTCGAAACTCAATCTTGAAAAAACCCATCACAAAAAAGGGGTGATGGAGTGGCTCAAGTGGTAAAGTACCTAGCAAATGTAAGGTCCTGAGTTCAAACCCCCATACAAAAGAGGTGAGACTTTAACAACGCAAGCATGGGGCAGAATCTTTGTTTTTGAAAGGGAAGTGTCCAAAATCTATCAGGTAAGTGAACAGGTGAGCTCTGCCACAGTACACTTGTTGGGAAATCATGCTGCCAATATGGGTGAAAGTTTAGTCTGCATGATGAGACACTCCACAAGCCAGGGCTTCAAACTCCAGCCAAGGATAGCCCCACAGCAGGGGTCATGCAAGCCAGGAACCTAGCACATAAGAGCTGCACCTGCCTGGCTCCAAGATTTGGCACCTGCTAAGATTAGGTGTGCTACCTGCCTCGTTCACCTCACTCCAGACCCATGCATGCCGAGGAGGGTGTCACTCTATTACCTGCTCTGCTCTATTTTTCTGTACTGTTTTAGTTATTTTGATAATTACCATGCATTTCATTAACGAAGTGGAGAATCCATAAAGACAGTAATAGTTACTACAGTTATACATGCAGTATGGAGCTGCCTGCCCCTCCCCCCATCTAGCTTGTGTGCTCATTAATGTGCCTATGAAATAACATGGCAGGCGCCCTGTTGGAGTCCTCACTGTGTGCCAGGCCCTGTGCTGTCACAGGGATTTGCTCAGCTAATCCTCCTAAGAGATCTTCCATGGAAAGTCTGTTATTATCCTCATTTTAACAGCTAGTTCAGAGACCTCAAGAGACTTGTTCAGGTTTGCACAGCAAGCAAAAGCTAGAGGTGGGATTTGCATCTCAGAGTTGGACCGCAGAGCCTGCACGCCCAACAGAGACCCCCTCACCTCACTACTCTGCGCTGTGAGCAATCTACATTTGTTCTTAAAAAGCATATCCTGCATTGGTGTCCCTGGGACTTTTTTTTTTTTTTGTGGACTTGTATGCAATAGGTCAGGCTTAATATGTCAAAGAACCCAAACATTCCACCAACAAAATCCCAGTCTCTGCTCCGCCTCTGGGCTGAACTAACACTTCTTCCCTCTTTTGTGATAGGGTCTCATTTCTGACTTGATGAAAACATTTGTAATAGATAATCAAATGCGGCTATG
Source organism: Castor canadensis (assembly GCF_047511655.1). NCBI lineage: Eukaryota > Metazoa > Chordata > Mammalia > Rodentia > Castoridae > Castor > Castor canadensis. The sequence goes on from NC_133400.1 coordinate 30,922,954, forward strand.
TTGCAAAGGACAACGCGGTATTTGTTAAATATTAATGAACATGAACGGAGTCTTCAGTGGCAGAAAGGCAAAAGGTTCGGATGCTTTTCAGTGGTGCAGGCTGAGCCCCAGGGAAGAAAGCTGGGAGCCCCCAGAGGGTCTGGCCCAGGACAGTGATCGTCAGACAGCTCTTGTGTGACAAGATACATAGTTTCTTTTCAGCAACAGGCAGATTATTGGTTACTATAGTTTCCTTAATGCTCAAATAGAGCCCAGGCCTAAGCTGAACAGAATAGGTTAAAAGTGCCGAAGTTTGGCCCGGGAAACACATGTTGAGAATCAGGCACCAAACAAAGCAAAAATCACATGTCTCTGGTCTTTGATGTCTTTTCTGAAGGATGTAGAGTGAGAAAAACACAACCGGTGCTCAGGCCAGGGGCTTGATGGGCTGCTGTGACAATGGCCAGCTGAGCGGGAGCTGAACACAATGCCTAGAGACAATGTCCCCAGTCCCAGGCGTCCCTGGGCATGCGGCTCACAAACACCCTGCTGGAAATGGCAATTCAACCCCTACTCTCTTAGAAAGTTCCTGCCGGTCTCGCCAGCCCAGTTAAACCCAGCTGCCTCCCAAACCAGGCCTCTTTGCAAGTTTCCTCCTCAGACAGGTGACTTGGTCACTAAATTGTCCCCATCACTGCCAGCACGTAAACACAGGCACCTTTTGCACCATTTTCTGCCCATTTTGAGTTTTCCTCCATCTGTATAAACAGCTTTCCTCCATCTCTGCAGAGAGATAAGCTTTCTCCTCTCCAATAATTCATCTTGGCTCTAAAATATTGCCTTGCATCTCCCTTGGAGGGGAAAGACAGTGTGACTTTTTTTTTTTTCATAAACAGGATTAAATTAACCACTATTTATGGCGGCAATGTGAGTTTCTCCTCTTCTGCTGAGATGTGTTTATTTCATTTTGCTTTTTATTTAAATTTAGGAAGCAAGATAAATGTGCTTTTGTATTCAGAGATCTCTATCCATCACCAGCCGCCTGCATCTGGGAAAATAAGTGTGTAGGAGATTATGAGAGAGAGAGAGAGAGAGAGAGAGAGAGAGAGCCAGAGTCAAGCACATGGAGTTCTGAACATTTTTTAGTGGTTGTTGCTGTATTGTGCTTCTGGTTGTCATTAGTTCTTTATAATGTTTCATGAAAATATCTAATTGTAACAACTGTATTCCTCCAGTGAACATATTCCCTGAATTGAGGGGCTCACAATGGCCATAGAATAACTGTCCTTGAATTTGAGGCCTTTGTGAACTGTCAATAGGCTTACAATGAGCTGAATTAGGAGGCATATTAATGGACAGATGCCTTGAGGGCCATTATTCCACCTCAAATCTTCTTATGCAAATACCCCATGAATTCAGTTCAAAGCACAGTCTTCAAAATGAGTTGAGCCCCTCTCAGAAGGGACCCCAGGAGAAAGTGACATGAGAAAAGTTTAGACACTTGTTTTTATAACTGAACATGATCTTGTTATCATAATCTGATACTGGTCACTTGCATGGCCGGCTTGTAGGATTTTAAACCTTTAACAGAGAGAGATAATCTCTGCCTTTGTAGACGTGTGGACAGAATCCCGGGGCGCGCAGGAAAGCCGGCAGTGAGAAGCGCAGTTCAAGCTTTCTCAAACAAAACTTTTCATGATAAAAGCTTTCATCCCATGATAATCACCAGGCAGATTTTGGTGGTGTTGGTACGTTTGGCAAAGGACAGGGGAGGCGAAGCTTTTTAAAAAATGAAAACAGCTAATTTTTGATGATGCCCAAATCAGTTTGAATCAGCTTGTCAGGTCCCCAAAACAACAGGAGGAGAGTTTTCCCAGATCCCATAGAAAACTGAGTCCTTGTAACCTCTCCCTAGCCCCAGGCAGGATGACGTCACATAAGACTAGTTAACATTTCTGGTCACCGAAACCTGCTGGACATTTCTACTCCATTTTTGGCCCTTTATGCAGATGAACTCATTTAATTTTCACAAATACCTCTTGGAGTAGCTTCTAGTATTATCCCCATTTTACAGATGAGAAAAAACAAGGAAAGGAGGATTAAGCGACTCTTCCAGGCACTAGGAAATTACAAACCTTCTTAAGGAGAAATCTGCCTCAGGCAGGTTGTCTAATTCCAGTGGAAAGTGGGAATACCCCCAGACTCCAATGGGAATCTTTCCTTATCAGAAAAATGCTACCACCCCCACCCCCAATCTGCATGAGGGTATTTGGCCAGTTGACCCCTATGAAATGTTCTTCCTTCTTGGCACGGTTATATGATCAACTTGCATTTATAAGAACTTGCCAGAGGAGAATGTAGATTCAATAGTAGTGCTCATTTATATAAGAAGCACTGTCATTGTGTAGACAGCTGGATCCCATGGCCTCTCTTCAGTTAAATACATGGAGACATAATGATATAAATTGAAAATCAGTTATGTTGCCTAAGGAGAAGTGGCACATCATGAGCCATCATTATTAACAGTAACAGCCAGCATTACCTGAACTATTTATTCATTTATTTACCGAATGTCAACGTGTTTCCTCATGTCCGCACTCTGAAGAAGTTTGGTTTATAATTTCCATTTACAGCTGAGGAAGCTGAAGCCGGAGTAGAGGAGTCAACTTTCTACCAGTCTGCTCCATGCCAGTCAAGATGTCCCAGCCACCCTAGGATGTGCCCCTAAACTCCAGTCCTCACCAGGGCATGCTCCCTCCCCTCCCTTCCCCAAAGCCTTGCATCTGTGTCCTCGCCGTTCTCTGTAAGAGTTCTGGGTTAATTCCATTACTGACTTGCATTCGTGTGGGTATGTGTTTGTGTGTGCATGGGTGTGTGTGTTGTGTGTACATTTGCTTGTCAGGGGTGTGGAGGATGGTGGTGGGAAGGGAAGTGACATAAATTTTGCTTAAGGTCTTGGGTTGGCCCCTCAGGCAAATGACATCTCCTTCCCAGGATTTAGGATTCTAATGGTTCTCACCAGATAGAATCAAATAACAAAGAGTGGAATGTGTCTATGCTTATCAAAATATATGGATAACAACACCGTTAACAAAAAATGGCAATGTGCGTAACAATAGGCATTAATTATAGATGATTCACCTTGTCCTAAACTTTGTGCTCAAGGCTTTGATGGATAAGATAATGCAAAGGACAAACCCCTATAAATGTGGAATAAAATGAACTAATTGTCAGGAACACTGAGCAAGATAGGGGAAATGACTGATGGCGGCTATATTATTCTGCTTACCTGTCCAGGCCACCATAACCAACCTTCACAGAAACAACAGATTTATTTCCTCAATTCTGGAGGCTGGAAGTCCAAGATCAAGGTACAGTTAGGGCTGGTTTCTGATATAGCCCCTATTCCTGGCTTGAAGATGGCCACCTTCTCACTGTGTCCTCATGTGGCCTTTTCTGTATGTGGGAAGGGAAGGAGGGAAAGAGAGAAAGAAGAAAGAATAAGGAGAGAGAAGGAAGAGAGAGGGAAGGAGAGAGAGAGAGGGAAAGAGTGCACAGAGCAAGCTTTGGTGTCTCCTCTTCTTTTGAGGGTACTGTCTGGATTGGGGCTGCAGCCTTATGAATTTATTTAACCTTAATAACCTCTTTAAAGGCCCTGTCTCCAAATACAGTCACATGGGGAATTAGAATGTCAACATATGACTTTGGGGGGACTCAATCATAACAAGTGGGGCACATGGGAACACATTTCAAGGCAGGCTACAAATGAGTGACTGATTTGAACACAGAAGCTATAAACAGGCAGACTAGTTTTGTTTGGGCTGCACAGTGTTTTTAAAATGGGAAGAAAGGACACATTGATTTCTGCATTTTCAGCTTCTTTTGAAAAGCTCTGGCAACACAGATGGCCTTCTGGAGCTTGGTGGAGGGGCCAAGTTCACTTTTCCAAAGTCTCCACCACTCCCTATCGTTCAGGTCTGATTCCTCATTCAAACTTTAGCGGTTAAATATGTCTTAGAATTCATATTTTTTAATATTATAAAGAGTTAACACAGTGCCTGTATCTCCTGCCGTATACTCCCCCAGGGACATCTGGGGCAGTACCTCCAGAATCAATCACATTAATGTCTCTCTAGCAAAGTGCATGGATATTTATCCAAGTGCCCTGGGCAGGTTTTGTTGCCAAATAAGATCAGGTCTAGACAGGTTTGGCCACAAGTGATTTACAGCAAACCTGGAGTGCCAGAGCCTTTTAGATTTGGGGACTTCAGGTCAGGGTGTGGTCCTGTCTAATAAGCAGCCAGTTTTACTCACCTGCGTACTGGCCTGGCAGGGAGGAACATCTATGTTTTAACTTCTGCTTTAAAAGGTAAAGTATGGGGGGTGGCCTAAGGTCTGAGAAGAGGAGGGTTTCTAAACACAAAAGAAAGTATTGGGTGCATTTTAGGGAGATACTTGCTGGCCTAAGTTCAATGAATCTAATTCTCTTTAAAACAATTTCTGGAAAGGGAAACAAACTGTAGAAAATCCTTCAGAATAAAAAATGCAGTGTGTACTAAAACAAAATGAGGACTCGAGCCAGGAAGAGACATGGGGGAACCTTAAACACTAAGTGAAAGAGACCAGTCTGAAAAGCCAACATACTGTGTGCTTCCAACTCTGACATTCTGGAAAAAGCCAAACAACAGAGACAGTAAAACTATCAGTGGTTTCCAAGAGCTTGAGGGGGTTGGGAGAAGGGATGAATGGTCTGAGCACAGAGAATGTTTAGGGCACTGTATTTGTCCAAGCCCATAGAATTTACACCACCGAGAATGGATCCTAACATAAACCATAGATTTTGGGTGATCGTGAGTCAATGAGGGCTCATGCTATAACAAATGAACCACTGTGATAGGTGGTGTTGATATTGGGGAGGTTTTGCTTATGTGGAGGCAGGGTCATGTAGGAAACCTCTGTACCTTTCCCTGAATTTTGTGTGAGTTCAGAACTGCTCTAAGAAAATTGGAATCCTGAAAAATTCAGGTCCCGTATCCTCCTTCGTGTTTTACCAGCACCCACCAAAGCTCATTTTGTCCTTTTTGGTCCATGGGGGTGGCAGCTCTAGGTGTTTCTGTAGAAGCCCATGCAGTGGCCTTGACCTTAGACACTGTGGGGACATAGTTTTCACTGTAATTGACATAGCCATCCAAATGCTGTAGCCGAGCTCTCTCTGCTTTGCCATATTGAGTCAGAATGGGTGGAATGCCAAAGGGTTATCAGAATAATCCTAGCCAGCAAGCCACACGGATCCCCAAACATAATGAAAAACTCTTAACAATTTCACCTGAGGCCAAAATTAGAAAGGAAAAAAAAAGAAAGAAAGAAAAAGAAAAAAAAAACAGTCAGGCAGGCATGGCAGTGTGTAGCTGTAATCCCAGCTACTCAAGATGTGGAGGTAGGAGGATCACGGTTCATAGCTGGCCCCAGGCAAAAAGTATGAGCCCCTCTCTGAAATGCAAACTAAAACAGAAAAGACTGCAGGCATGTCTTGCATGGTAGAGTACTTTAGCACGAGGCCCTGAGTTTAAACCCCAGTAACCACAAAAAATAAAAACACCCTGATTCTTCCTTTCTTGTTTTTCTAGACATCAAACCATATTTATTTAGTACTAAAATAGACCATTTAAAAATATAAATACAGTCAAATCCCATCCTTGCTCAATGACTTCACAGCAATGAAGAAGACCTTACCGGCATTTAGATTGCACTGAGGGGTGGGGTTGGCCCATGGCTCCTGTAGTGCCTGGTACCACACCAGTGTCCCTGGAGACAATTGGTCTGCCCATAGTACCTTCAAAAGAGGGGAAACTGAGGCATGCCTAGTGGAAGGAGGTGCCTTTTTTCCTCATCCTGATTGGACCATATTTTTGGTGCAAATCAGTTGTTGTTTCAATTTGAACACATTGGAACATTCCCCTGAAGAAAGAGAATTCATTTTGTTGGGTTGGTTCTGGTTTTGCCCCAGACTGTGGATGTAGAAAGGATCTTAGAAGATGACTATAGCTTTCCTCCTTGTCTTTTCTCCAGGTACATTGTGTACTTCTGAGGGGTCTCAACTTCCCCGGAGTTGTTCTGGAGGGTAATTGGAAACGGTGGTTAACGTAGCATGGCTTTTCAAATTGAGTTGAAAAGTTCATCAAAATGTCATTAATCTGCTTCCCGTAGCCTTTCTTGATTAAGTTAAACTTGGATCTGACTGATTATTTATGAAACCGAGCTCTAGATGGTACTGTTTTGGCATTTGTGGCCTGACTTTAGGTTGGAGAAGGGAATGAACACGTCACACTCAGGGCACTCGAGACCCCTCAAATGCTGTCACCACTCACTTACAGTGAATGGAGGCGCTATGGTTCACACAGGTAATTTCTAACCCGTCAATGATTTTTGATTGTCAAGTTCAGCTGAGCATCTACTGTGCGTAATGTCCCTCCCCCGCCAAAAAAAAGTCATCTCTTGCAATCTTGGTGTGATCATTTGGAAGAAACTTTTGCATATTTCAAGTTATTTTTTAGTGTGTATGCTGTGATAGTTTTTTACACTCTTATTAGCGTTTATTAGTCATACAAAGGGATTTCATTGTGACATTCTCATACATGCATGCAAGATACCCTTGTCAATTTCACCCCTCTAGCCCTTCTCCCTTGTCCTCCCTTTCCACTTTTTAAAACAATTTCAACAATTTTCATTGTTCTATTGCCCCCAATGTCTATAAGGTACTTCGGCCATACTCACCTCCTCTTTACCCTCTCCTTTCATCCTCCCCAACTCCTAAAACAGAACCCACCCTAACACAGAACCTGCTTTACATTCCTGTTGTTGTTTTTTATTTTTTTGGTAGAACTGGAACTTGAACTCAGGGCTTTTTGCTTGCAAAGCAGACACTTTCAAAGCAGGTGCTCTACCACTTGAGCCTTGCCTCCAGTCCATTTTGCTTTGGTTATTTTGGAGATGGGGTCTCGAGAACTATTTGACAAGTTCTTGGTCTGTGTGATACAATATTTTATGACTTGGGCATGAGTCACAAAACCTGTGCCTTATTAAGGGGACATACCACCCTCCTGAGAGCCTCAAGGTCAGAGATGAGTCAACTCCAGGAAAAAGCTAGTGGTGTGAGGATGGGTCTGAAATAGTCTTCTGGAGACCACTCTGATGCAGCCCCATGCCTCACTAACTCCACCTCTACACAGCCTCGGGGGATCCAAGAAAGAGGATGCTGCCATGCTGAGGAGCAAGGGCCTGTGTTCTACTGGTTCTACTGGGGTTTCCTGTTTCTTATGGTAGCAAAAATATAGCAGGTGGTACACCTGGAACTGTGCCAGGAAGTTCAATGCATGTCACTGGACAGTATTTATGTAGACCAAGTTTTCCAGAGAGAGAGAAAGAAAGAGAGAGACTATATTTCTGGGGTGTCAGTGACTCCTGACGGTGCTCTGGGCAAGCTGCCACCCAATACGCTGGGGCTCAGGCAGACTGCTTTATGAGCTTCTGGGTCCCCCCAAAGACATCTTTATTAATGTCCGGCTCCAGAATATGTCTTCTTAGATTTGAGTGTCTCATCTCTCTGATATATCCTTCAGGAAGAGAAGGGACAATGAGGCACAGAGGCTCCTGGGTTTGTGTTTGTTTTTATTGTTTAGAGTCCTCCTCCTCCTCCCTTTCCCTTCTTCCTCTTTTTTTTTTCCTCCCCTTTCTCCTTCTAACGTTCTCCTTCTTCTTTGATAGTTAAAGTCTGTCACCAGGTGCCATATTATATGGTAAAGTATATCACCCAAACACTTTGGTACCTCCCCCTGCCTGGAGGACCATTCTATAAGACAGACAACCTTCAGTGAAGCCATTCTCTCTTTTAATAACCAGGCTTGGCTTTATTTGTGAGCAACAAAAACTCCAATGTGACTACCTTAAACAAAAACAGCAATTTTGAACTGGAAGTGTGGCTCAAGCAGTAGAGCACCTGCCTGGCAAGCATGAAGCCCTGAGTTCATACCCCAGTATTGCCAAAAAAACAAAAACGGAATTTTTTGGCTGGGTAGTAAGAGTTCTGGATGGCGCCAGCTTTGGGCTGAAGTCATCACAAAAGGATGTCAACAGATCTAGTCTCCCTTTCTTCTGTCCTCTTCATTGTTCTCCCATCAGACAAGGCACCCATTCATTACTCCAGTGACTCCCAGTGACCCTGGCTTACCTGCCCCTTGTCCACACCTGACAGTGTCAGAACCTTTCTCATTGGCTCAGGCTGGGCCCCTCCCCAACCCTCCCCAAACCAAATGCTGTGGTCAGAGGATGGGACGCGCTGATTGGCCTTGCTCTATATCACATTTCATCCCTGGCACCTAGGATGGGGATGGCGCCTCCAAAACCACATGGACTGAGACAGGCAGCCAGACAGAGGGAGTCCTTAACAGACATCCAGACTTTTGTTTTCAAAAGGAGAACCATTCCCCAAAATGAACTTATTTCTACCAAAGATCCAGCCTCCTTGAATGCCTAACTTGACCTTCCCAGTACTGCAGACTAGGAGCATCACTAAAGAAAACAAGTTCCAGACTCTAACTGTGGAAGCTCTGGGGCAAGCAGGATGTCTTGCTCCTGTCATTTCTAATCAGTAATGTCCTTCCACAACATTCCCGTTAGCCACCTGGGCCACTAACTCATATTCCCGTGAGACATGCATCAAGTGAGGCATGTTGTTGAATTTTTTTTTCCTCTGATTTCAGGAAACTTTGTTGCTTTTCCTTTCTTAGCAAGAAAAACCTTTGAGTTAAAAAAAATGTTTTAAAAAATTAGTTTTAACTAAAAAATCCAAAGGGAGATACTGTACAGTGACAATAATGATTTCCTCACTCCTTCATAATCTTTCAAGTCTAGACACATCTATCATTATTTTGATCAACAAGTCTCAATCAGGGACAGTTTTGTCTCTCAGGGGACATTTGGCCATATTTGAAGAGGTTTTGGTTGTCACGATTGCAGAAGGGCTGTTGTCGAATTTATTGAGTACAGGCCAGGGACGCTACTAAACATCTACCCCTGCAACACAGGACTCTCCCAAGGCCAAAAGCGCCAAAGCTGAGAGAGTCTGCCTCTGACCCTCACGGCAGCATCCTGGGGACAGTTGGACTGGTGACACAGTGTCCACATTCAACATTGCCCAGAGAGGTGGCATTGATTAGGGAGGCACTGGGTTCCAAGAGGCAGAATATCCAACCAACAATGCCTTGAACAAACAGACACTGCTCTTTCTCAAATCACCAGAAATTCGGGTGCTGGCGGTGACTGAGATTTATAGGCTAGGTGATGGCACCAGAATCCTTGTTGCCGTTTTTCTTTTCTGTCACCCCTGCTGGGCTGGCTTTCAGTTTCATGAGTGTCACTTCATGACACTTCATGTCTGCCCACAACAGGAAGGAGAGAGAAATAGTTAGCATCAGTCACCCCAAAGCTCTTTCTGGGTTACTCTGTTCTTATCCCCCTTCTGCTTCCCTGTCATTGGTGAACAGAGCCTCATGCCACCTCTGGCTACACAGGAAGCTGGGAGAAGGAGCAATCTGCTTTCTAGCTGCTTATAGGAGGTGGCCAAGAAGAAGGGGCAGGGCATGAGCCCTGAATGAGGCAGCCAATGGTGTCGCCACTGTGGTCCAGAACTTGCCCAAGGTGGCATAGCTAGGCAGGGCCCATCTAGGACTCAGGTGTTGTGATATTAACTCAGATCTACTCTTGCTAGGATATGTCAGGGCCTTTGTCATCACTCTGTTTCTAGAAAGGCTGAGCTCTCCCAGAGAAAGAACTTCCTCTTGAGATTCTCCACACATTGCCATTTAGCTGATCAGATATTGTGTTTAATCCCACACTGCTTTTGTGACCCCACGTTTCTCATGGGCTTAGTCATAACTACAACAATATGAGTAGTGATAGTAGCAATAATTCAGTCCTAGTAGCACTGCAAAATAGCTTTGTCTCTTGGATCTCAGCTGAAAGAGAAATCCTAAGCAAATTGCCTGCACAGAAACTCTCTGGTTGGAAATGAACTATCAAGAGAAGCAAGCGCTCCTCGTAGACTTTCAGGCCAGTGTTCTCCATGTGAGTGGCAAATTCAAGTTAGAAGGCCATGCCTACATTCAAAAGAATAGTCTAGAAAAGAAAGGATCAGAGTGCATTGCACACAGAATGTGTGCTGTGGTTGTGTAATGTTTATTTCAGGTGTGTATGTGAGTGTGTACGTGGACTGAACTACAAATTAATATGCATTTCTTACTGTGAGTCATGGTTAAAGAGTTTGAAAGGTACTAGACATCCTTTGCCCCGAAGTGAAAAAACAGATGACAATAGAGACAGAAGCTTCCGTGCTATGCAGGCGAGGCTTGGGGACACCAACTGAGGCCATTAATGAAATGTCCTTTTGCTTTCCTAATTATCTTGAAAGTCTGATTGAGCTTTGCTCAAATGTAAACAGCCCTCCTGCCAATCTATGTTTCTTTGGGCTAAGTGGCCAGTCAGCTCTGGTACCTTCTTAAGCCATCTCTGGCTAATTAGAGCCACTGCTCCCCACCCCCACATAGCCTTTCTGTGGCATTACAATTCCCTGGGGTCTCTCCCCTCTAGAACCACTGATTTGTAACCTGGAACACCTGGAGCTGGCCTGCCTCAGAGTGGACAACCAGTGATCTGAGGACCCTTCCCTTTGAAAGTCCTTGCGGGGCTTGGGGTTCAGCCTTTGACCCTCCCTGCCTCTGATTTCAACTTATTCACATTAAAAGGAAGCTAATTTGCAATAGCCTGTCCCCATCATCTCTCCCCAAGGCTTTGACACAAGCCCTTCTCCCAGACACTATCTTTCTTGACATCCCTAATACCTGGTACAGAGGGGAGGGAGACAGGGAGCAAGAACAAGAGAGTCCTTTGAGAACCCACTTGGGAAAATCTCACCAATAATCCTCTCAGTGACTCTATGTTGCCCGTAAAAGGAAGCGAAGCCTCTGGACTTTAATTCAGCTGTCTCAAGACCCTTGACTAGTTCATATGGTTCTCCCACCTACGAAAGAGTACTAAGAGCAATCACATGGTCTTCTCTATCTGGAACCCCAGGGATCTCTGCTAAAGCACTGTTACTAATTCAGGTCAAGGGGAAACAGCAAATATACACCTGAGCTTTAAGATCAAAAAACTACAAGTATCTTGCTTTTCTGTGACCTTAAGCAGCGTCATTAAAGTATACACTCAGGAACACAGAAAATACAGCACGCCACCTTGTGTGTCTTCTATGACTGAGTTCATCTTTCCCTAGGGCTCCGATTCTCATCGATCCAGTCTTCTGGTCTAAGATTGTCTTTCTTGGGTAAATATGAAATCTACTCAAAGTTCTCCTCAGAACTGTTTCTTTGTTGTTGTGGTTGTTTTAACCTTCCAACAATCTCTCCTTCCCTATCTTTTTCAAAATGGCACCCAGCCAAGAGAAGGTGCTGATGATCTTACATCTTTCTCTAGGGCCTCGCTGAGGGGTCCCATTCTGTGATGTGGTGACCCAGCATCTCGTACTGATGTGAACCACTGCACCTGGTCTGAGGCCCCTTACCTCTGCGTGGCATCTCTCTGTGAAGTCCATCTTCTGGGGCCACCTCGTCTTTACCCCTGGTCTCTCCTGGCTCATTGTTTCATTGAAGTTCTCCAACCTTTCACAAGGCATGAGGGAAGTTTGGGATCCCCAACATGCTGGCTGCAGACATCCCTCTGCACCTTGATAATGTCCTTTAGCCATGACGCTCCAGGCTGACATGATGGCACACTGTGCTGTGTCAGCCCCAAGAAGCTGAAAGAATGTTCTGCTAACTGCCAGCTGGGAGACTCTTTGACATCTTGACACCCTTCTCTCTAGGCTGTGTGAAGACCAAAGCTCCACACCCGCTGCAGACATGCCAAGGGGAATTCTGAATGTTCTTTTTGCCCCGGAAATGATCAGCAAGGATCATTGTCCCTAAGCTCTCCAAAGAGTGTCTAACTTAAAACACAAAATTATTCAGTGATCTCTTTGTTTCTGTTTTTCCTTCCCCTAAAACAACAAATTCCAGAGCGAGGGAAACTTTAGGAGGGCCTACCAGTAGGTATCGCTGGTAATCATGTGTGTTAATTTTTAAAAACATTTTTTCTTGTTGAAGCTGAGGAATGATATGTGAAGTCATCTTACCATTCTCTCTAATTCTGTGTATGTCAGATTTTTTTCCCCATAATAAAGTTAAAAATACATAAGTATCCCAGGTGAGGTAGTGCATGCCTGTAATCCCAGCTACTTGGTAGGTGGAGGAAGGCAGATCATAATTTGAACCAAGCCTGGGCAAAGAGTTAGCAAAGCCCCCATTTCAAAGAGCAAGCCAAGAGTATGGCACATATCTGTAATCCCAGCTATGTTGGAGCAGACGTAGGAGGTTCACAGTCTATGGTCTGCCCCAGGCAAAAGTATAAGAACCTGTCTGAAAAATAACTAAAGTAAAAAGTGCTGGCAGAATGATAGAGCACCTGCCTAGCAAGCATGAGGCTCTGAATTTAATCCTCAGTACTTCCCTCCATCACCATCAAAAAAAAAAAAAATTAAAACTACATATTCCCACTACACTTAGAGGCCATCCATTGCCAGGTTTAGTAGAAAGTTCTAGGTTGGGGTGGGCTGGCACCAAGAGCAGAGAAGTTCTGCTCTCTCATGCCGTGGAGGGCAGCTAACTCCTGAAATGGAAGTCTGCCGTGAAAGTTGGGCTGGAAACCCTCACAGCTCTGAGCTAAGCCACTGGTGGCCCCTGTTTCATTCGAATAACAGGGAAAGGACTTATTTTAGCCAGATTTAATTTTCAGCTTTTATAATTCATTTAAAATTTGATCAACGAGTTAATTTATGGCAGGGGCAAGAGGTGTCTTGCAGGCTCATCTGGTGGGCATAGGCATTATAACTTAATTTATGGGGAAGGTGGCTTGTTATAATTGAGTGCAAAAAGGTGGGTTCTCGCCTAGAGTTTGGAGTCCCAGGGTGAGTGGGGAGAGGACTGCGTGCACCAGGCTGTCATTGGAGAGAGTCCGCGGTGGTGGAGCACTGGAGGAGGGTATGTTTTCATCAGATGCCACCTATCAAAAGCCCATGAAAGGGGTAAAAAAAAAACCATATGTGGCCTGGCAGCTGCACACCAGGACAAGCCAGGCACCTCCAACGGCCCTTGGGTGATGGGAGAGAATTCTGAGCAGGGCAGGAAGGCAGCGGGTAGCTGGTGGCACAGGTACAGGTGATCAGATGACTTCGTGAGCCCCCAGTGCTCCAGGTAAGACCAGAGCACCTTGAGGACTGAGTATGTCTGGCAACTCAGGACAGAGCAGGTGTGTGGGAGTGTGTGTGACTGTGAGTACAGGTGTGTTTATCTGTGAACGAGTGTGACTATGCCAAGAAAGAGAAATGTGTGCGTCGGTGCCTGTGTGTGTCTGTGTCTCTGTGTGGATATGTGAATGGAGAAGGTGTGTGTGTACATCTGTGGGTGTCTGTGTCTGAGTTTATGAATGGGGAAATATATATATCTGTGAGTGTGTATGTAATGGGAAGACATGACTATCTGAATATTACTGTGTTCTTGTCAGTCCGTGTAGACTTACTTACCATGTGTCTGTGGGGGGATGTGTGTAGATCTGTAAAGGTATGTATGTGTGGACTGTGTGTGCATGAATATGGGGACGTGTGTGTGTATGTGAATGGGGGAAATGTCACTGTATCTATGAAAGTGTGTTCACGTAAGTGTGTGTACACTTGCACATGTGCTCCTATGTGTGTGCACATCTATGTGTGTGAATGTGGGGATGTGTACACTGGTGCCTGTGAATGGGAGGACACGAGGACACGTGTTTACCTGTGAATGTACGTGTGTCTGTGCGCATGGAGATGGGAAACATGGCTATACCTAGGGATGGGACTGTGGTGATGCAGATGTCCACATGCTCACAAATGGATGTCTGTCTGTGAATATGGAGCAATGCGTACAGAACTGTGGATATCTGTGTTGGAGTGCATGAGAGAATGGGAGGAGGAGTGTGTACCTCTGACCATGCATCTCTGCATTTGTGTGTGCAAGTGTGTGTATGCTTGTGAATGTGGATGCACACATATGAATACATGAACGTCCAGGCAGTGTTTTGTGTGTGCACAGTCCCAAGTATGATTGTGGGGACATGTGTCCTGGGGGACATGCACATGCAGTGTGAGCTCACCCAGCACAGCTGTGCCCGGCCCTTGGTAGCAGTTGGAATGTGATATTGGAGTTCTTCCTGACAGGCCCTTCCTGACTCACTCACTCACAGATTTTTATGGAGCACCTTGGAAATGCTGGCCTCTGAGAACCCCATGGGAAACAAGGTACCGGAGTCCGTGACCTTGACCATGAGCGTGCACCCTCTCTGTCTCTTTTGGCTTCTGTCCAAGGCTCAAGGCTGACCATACCCTGCATCAATCAGCTTCCCAGGAGACCAAGGAGTGGGGCAGACCTGGGGGGAAGCACCCAAGTATTAGCCTCCCTTTCCACTGTCCCTTTGCCACCCTGCCCCTGAGCGCGCGGCCTGCACAGTTTCCCTAGGTCTCATCTGATACCATGGCGTTGAGTACAGATCTTACAAGCTATCTGTAATGTTTAATGATAACAACAACAAAGCCCCCAACTCCTGAGTTGTTGTTATCATTAAACGTTACAGATAGCTTGTAAGATCTGTACTCAACGCCACACTGAGGGCTCTGCAAGTCTTATCTCACTTAAGTCCCAAATATCCCAGGAGTCAGGAATTATCACCCCCATTTAGGAGGAAAGAGTCAAAGCTCAGAGAGGTGCAGGGATTTGCTCAAGGTCATACAGCTCTAGGCAGAGACTTGAACTCAGGATTGTTGAACTCCGGGGCCTCTGCCAATGCTTAGGGTCCCAGTGATGTAGCATCAGCCCATCACTCCAGGACTTTCGGTGTCTACCCTCACACCTCCCTGCCACTCTCTCAGCAGGCCTCCTCCCCTGCCCAGGCCTTGTGCCAAAGACCCACAGGGTCCTTCTGCACAAATTAGGGAAAAGCCCAGCAGTGCAGGAGTATGGTCTGCATAGCTCACCCCCTCTCTGCTGGTCACTTTGCACCTGAATGTGGGGCAGCCCTACTCTTTAACCCTGGGTTCCCTCTGTTCAAGCCACACCCATGCCCTCCAAGGCCAGCTCAACTACATTCCCTCTTGGAAGGTCTTTGCTCCTCCCTGCTGTCCCCCAAGTGGCTTCCCCCCACCTCTTCACGCAAGGCTCAGATCACCCACCACTTTCTATTTTTGCATGGGAGCTATTTGCAAGAAGTCTCAGCCTCCAGCTAGAGTTACCCAAGTCTCGTTCTGCTTTGCAGCCCACTGCTGACTGATATTAATGCCACTATACTAGCACACTAAGAATTCTGCTCGAGAGCTGCCGAAGAGTTTAGTACATCATTAGCTTTATCCACATCTAGCCCTCTCCACAACCCTGCTGTGTGTTACAGATGAGGAAACCAAGGCGCAGAGAGGTTCTATCACTAGTCTAAGACCACATGACAGAGGCCAGGCTCTAGCAGAGGGATTCATCTAGTCCTTAAGTCATTGGGTTCCACCACTACTTAATGCAATGTCAGGAATTGTGGATAAGTGATGACTTTTCTGATGATGTTTTTATTTTAAAAGAGGACTAAGCAGAGAGAACAATGCCTAACCAAAGACTGGATCCAATAGTGAGAATCCAGGCAGTGTGGCTTGGCTGGGGGCAAAGATTTAGACCATACAGGCCTTTCCAGGGTATTCCAATCACAACTCACAGGAAGCTGCTGCCTGGCAGGCCAGCCTGGGTCACCCTCTCCATTTCTGGAGGCCCTCTTTAAATCCGATGTTGTGACAGAAAGGTTGTGACACGCTTCCTCTAATGTGGGCCTGGGACAGATTTTAGCCATTCGATTGCATTTAATGTAGTTGTGGTTTTTATAGCGGCGTGCACTGTCCCTGGCTGCCCCTGGCCCCTCTCCTCGGACCTCAGGGTAATGGGCATATTAAATAAATCTATTACATGAATCAATGAGACCTTCTCAGACACCGCATTTCACCTTCAGAAAACAGTGAAAGAGGCACACAACTCTGGAGCTTCATCCCTGTACATTTTCAAGGAGTGCTGTGTTTATAGGATGTGTACAGGGTGGGAGACAAATGTCCCCAGGCAGTCCTCACCATCTACGTGGCTGCCACAGGACTAGGGACAGGTCTCTCCCTTTTCACTGTAGCTCAGGGCCATGAGCCCTAGTAACTAGGCCACTCTGTCTATTTCGCTCTTCTTTTTACCATGGTCATTTTTGTTCAGAGCATTCTTTGGTGGGAGTGGAATGTGGAGGTTTACCAGCACCCCTAGTCTCCAGAGACCCATGCCAGGAGCAAACAGCCTCTCTGTAGTCCCAACCACTCAAAGTGCCTTCAGACATTGTCAAGGGCAGCCAAGGAGTGAGCAAGGAAAAAAAGAAAAGGTGGCAAAATTGCCCCTGGTGAGAGCCAGTCCACAAATGTCTCTAGAACAAAATGGAGCCTCCTCAAAGGGAAGAAGAATGGATAAGGCCTTGACCCATAGGAAATGCCCTGAGGATAGTCAATTCTGGCTTAGGTTATGCTAACGTGACCATGTGAGTCCTTTCTGGTGGATGATGTCCCTATGCTGTGACCAGGGTAGCCCATTGATTCTGTACCACCCACGCTTCCTGAGTACCTACTATGTACCCAGCACTGGGTTAGGAGAGCAAGAGCTGCCTGGTTCATGTTGCAGATTTAGGGTGTTGGAATGCCTAGATTTTCAAGTAACTTATCCTGAGAAAATCAGATAAAGAAAGGAGAAAGGAAAAATAATTTAAATTAAAATAGTTGGAATGACCTGGGCAGTGACTAGAGAGTGGCCATCCTAAGAAAACCAAGACCAAGACTGGATGTGTTAAGAAGCTTGTCCAAGGTTACAGGAAGTGATGGAGCTGAGCCGCAGGCCAGCAGGATTGAATCCAGAACTTGTGGGATTTCTCTTTTCCATAGAAACCAGTTGAAGGAATTATATGTAAATAGTCATATATCTACCACCTGTATACTACAAGGCCTGTCTTATTATATTTGTTTTATCACATATCCATTCTCCAGCCATCCATCAATCCATCTTATTTGTGTGTGTGTTTTTGCATTTCAAATTAAGTTTCAAGTATCAAAACACACTAACCCTAAACATTTCAGCCTGTGTGGTAGTCATTAGGGTTTGATATTTGTCTGTATTATTTTTGAGATTAAATGTACAATGAGTTAACGAAATGTTTAAGTCTCCAGCACATCAGTACATGCATTCAGATAAATGCATGTACTGCTAGTGTACACACCTTGTCCAGACAGAGAGCCCTACAGGGTCTCCATCAAGTCCCCTCACTTCTCCTCACAGGCAATTCCTGCCTCCACTCACAGAAACAGGAACTCTTCCGTTTTCTTGTCACCATAGGTTCATTTCATCCATTCTAGAACTTTCAGAAATGGCCTCATGCACTATGTTCCCCTCACATAAGGCTTTTTCACTCTGCATAATGCTTTTGAGATACTGTGTTTTTACATCTGTCAAGAATCTTTTCCTTTTTATTAGTAAATCATTTGACACACCTCAGTTTGCTTATCCATTTGCCACTTACGAATACCAGGGCTGTTTCCAGATCTTGGGCTGTTATGAGTTACACTGCTGTGTTCACTCCCACATAATTTTTTAGAGACCTGGAATGCTGGGTCATCGGGTTGCTGTAGGCTTAGTTAGCTATAAGCAGTTATGACTAGCAGAAGTGACTGCACCGTTTTACACCCACGAGCAGTGTATGGGAGTTCCAGTCCCTCCACGTCCTCATCCACATTCAGTCTTGTCAGTCGTGTTAGCTTTCATCATTCTGCAAAGTATGTATGTGTCTCAGTGTAGTTTTAATTTGCACTTTCCTGATGACTAATGATGATGAACATGTTTTTCGTGTGTTTGTGGGCTTTCATACCTCTTCCTTGGTGAAATAAGTATCTGTTTAAATCCTTTAAAAAAATAGGTTGTCTATTTAGTTGTAAGTTGGAGGAGTTCTTCAAAGACTCCTATACTAGTCCTTTGACTGATACAGACTTTAGAGTCTGTGGTTTTACCCTTCCACAGGTTAGAGGACCTGAAGACACTGGATTCAAACTCTTCACTCTGAAGTTACAGACACTTCAAGTTGATGACTGTCAGATCACTCCCTCTCCTGAATACTTCAACCTACACCTGGTAAGATCACCAGGCCGAAAAGTGCTTTGCCCATTCAGGACTACATGGCGTGAGAGAATGAGCACTGAGAGAAAGAAGGAAGGGAAAGGAACTGAACTGGGGATTGGCTTAGGAAAGAACTTCCTGGGTCAACTCAGGAGGCCACATCCCAGGGGTACATGTTTTATTCTGTGTGGAGATATTGCATACCCTTTGACCTATGTCTTTGGGATCTATGATAGTTATTTCTTTCACCAAATACTTCTGTCTCTCTTCCTTCATGACACAAGGAAGTATGACATTTCCTGCCTCCTGTGAAGTTAACATATCCAGGTAGTTTGCTTTGACCTATGAGATGTGAGCCCATGTGATTTGGGGGCAGAAAATTTTTAGGACCAGTACAATGCTGGCTTTCCATGATTGCTTATACTGCTGTGATAGTCACGGTGGCCTGAGTCTCTGAATGATTGGTTACAGCTCTGAGGCCATGGGTGACATGTAGCCTTGGTAGATTTTAGGTTGTTACTGAAACAGAATGCAGAGTGTTCTTTTCTCCTCCCGTGGGCTGCCTAAGAGGTAGAATGGAATCACACGACTCAGACTTCCTCCAACATTTTTACTCACTCTCTTTCATTGTTCTTGGAGGTCGACAACCTGATCATCTACGGCAAATGCATCAACACAGCAGTGGTAACTCCATCTTGCCACTAAATGTCTTCTCTCTGCTTGGCCTTTTCTTAAACAGTGGGAAATGGTTTTGATTTTTAATGTATGATAACTAACAAAGCAAATTAGGGCAAATTTTAATTCAAGCAATCTAACGAACAGAATTCAATTCTGTTTTGAAGTTGGGATGAAAAGTATAAAAATCATGGGAACACATGGCCTCCTGTGGGATCATAAAAGGGTTTACATTGGCAAGCAAAGCAGAATCTTCCTCCAAGAAGCCAGGAGACAAGCAGAAGCCCTGGATGTTAGAAGAGTCTTCTGCCAAAGATGCACAAAACCTTGCATTCAGATCACTCACAAACTCAAGAAGGAGGGAGGGAACAGGCGCAGTGATGCACGTCTGCAATCCCAGTCACGTGGGAGGTGAAGTTGGAAGGAATTATAGTTTAAGGCAAGCCTGGGCAAAAGTTAGTGAGACCCTACCTCAAAAAACAAGCTGAGTGTGATGGTACACCTGTCATCCTGTCATCCCAGCTGCACAGAAAGTGGAAGTAGGAGAAGCAAAGTCCGAGGCTGGTCTTAGGCGAAAAGCACGAGACCCTACATCAAGGCAAAAAGAACTTGGGCATGGCTCAAGTGGGAGAGCATTTGCCTAGCAAGTGCAAGGGCCTAAGTACCGTAAAAAAAAAAAGGAGACAAGATTAGCCAGCCAGAGCCATCTACAAACTCTCTTCTTCAACAGATAGTCAAGGCTGGTATTTACCAACCAGTGCTTACCCATAATCACCAGCTCCCCAAGGTGATGGGGCCAGTTAAAAGCTAAGGGCTCATTAACATATCA
Organism: Castor canadensis; assembly: GCF_047511655.1. Classification (NCBI taxonomy): domain Eukaryota; kingdom Metazoa; phylum Chordata; class Mammalia; order Rodentia; family Castoridae; genus Castor; species Castor canadensis. The sequence continues at coordinate 30,942,772 of NC_133400.1, forward strand.
AAGGGGTGGTTACTAAGGCTCTGGGAATTGAAGAGTAAATAAAAATCCAATGGATCCACACCATTCCACAGCTATTTATTGATCACTTTATAAGGCCAACAACCGTGGTTCACCTAGGACTCTGCCCAAAATAAAGCAAGAGAGGCTGCTTAAATCCTGGGGACTAGAAGTGGCAACAGGGATCAACTGGCAGCCAATGCTCTGCTCTCTCTGACACCCACACCACCCACCTTCTGCTCCGGGCTGGAAACTGCTGCACGGTCTGAAGGCAATTTCACCCCTCCCTCCACCTGGCCCCTCTCGGGGCTTGGCCTCTGGACCTGGACTCATTTCTGTGGCTGTATCAATATCCTTCAGGATGGCCCAGCTTGGATCCAATGGACGACGATGTGCTATGTGATTACCCTTCATTTTGCAATTTTATTGCAATCAAAAGAGTAAGGCTTAAAAGCTGGGGCCCTACCCAACTCCCCAAGGCTGAGGTCTTAACTCCAGGGGCCAGGAGCTCCTGATGAGCACATGTGGAACAGATTTAGTGACAAGATGTCCTCAGCAGAGAGAGCTGTGTTAAAGACCCTGGCCTCTCCACTGGCCTATGCTTCCACACTGTGTAAGAGGCTAACAGGTTGGAGCCATTACTGGATGCCAGGCACAGACCCACGCCACCTTGTGAGGTACATTTTTTTTTTTTTTTTTTTTTTTTTGGTGAGACTGAGGTATGAACTCAGGGCCTTGTTCTTGCTAGGGGCTGGGGCACCCTACCACTTGAGCCACTCTCACAGGCTATGTACATATTCTTTCTAATTCTCACTGTGCAAATAAGGAAACTGAGGCACCAAGACTCAAGGCCATTGAACTTGTCAATGGCAAAGTCATGATTTACTCTCAGTAATTGACACCAGGATTATTGCTAAATTTTAAACAAATTGGATTCTGACCAGGGTGCGGAGAGGTGCATGAGCAGGGTGGCTCCTGTAGTATAAGGTAAGCCAGGCAGGCTATGGGGAAAAGCTAGGCCCACTGTCCTGGCAGAGATGTGAAGGGGCCATTTACAAAAAGTAACCCTTGGCCAGGTGCTGGTGGCTCATGCCTGTACTCCTGGCTACTCAGGAGGCAGAGATCAGGAAGATCACGGTTTAAAACCAGTCCTGGGCAAATAGTTCATGAGACCCTATCTCAAAACACCCCTTCACAAAAAAGGCTGGTTGGCCGAGTGGCACAAGGTGTAGGCCCTGAGATCAAGCCCCAGTACAAAAAAAAAAAGTAACTCAGGTGATTTAAAAAAACATCTTCAAGGTCTGACATAAAACAAAAAGGGGAAATCAGACAGCAGTGAGTGCAGAATGATCACTCTTATGTAAAAACAAGACAGTGCTATCTCTGTGCATGAACAGGAAGAAGACTGCAGAGAAGTGACTGGAAGGATGTGAGTCAAGCCACACCTACCTTTGGGTGGGATGGGAAACAAGTAGAGCAGTGAGGAGAGGCTCTCCATTCAGCTCTACCTAACAATGCTTCCTTCAACATTCTTAGCAAAAATGGACTCATGCATTATTTATATTACTTTAAAAATGCATGCATATTGAAAAGATAGTGACAAGTGTTGGTCAGGGTCTAGAGAAGCCGAGGTTTGGTTTGCAAAATGGTGTAGCTACTTGGAAAACAGTTTGATGGTTCCTCAAAATATTAAATGTAGAGTTGCCACTTGACTGATCAAGCCATCCTACTGAAAAGTGAGGACACACATGTCCATAGCTGCATTCTAGCTGCCATCATAATGGTCAAAACATGCAAACATTCCAAGTGTCCATGAACTGTTGAAGGGAAAAATACGATGTGGTGCGGCTGCACGGCAGAATATTATTCAGCCACAAAAAGGAACAAACTACTAAAAGTGGAAGAGCCTTGAAAACATGATGGTAAGGGAAAAAGCCAACCTCATAAGATAACGTATTATGTAACCCCATTTATATGAAATGCCTAGAAACAGGAAATAATTTAGTGGTTGCCAGGAATGAGGGTGATGGATTGGGGGCAGGAAGTGACTATTAACGAGTTCTGGGTTTCTTCTTAGGATGGTAAAGAATTTTTTAAAATCAAATTGTCGTGATGATTTCATAACTCTGTAATACACTAAGTTTTTAATGTATGATGAACTGTACCCTTCATCATCATAAGTATGATGAACTTATTATGGTATGTGAAATACATTTCAATAAAGCTGTTATATTAAAAATCTGTCCTTCGTTATGAATTCTTACAGACTATAAAATTTGAAAATCACCAGTTTGGATTATAAATGAAGTGTGTTTATTATAAAAGATTTTGATAATACAGAAAGAAATAAAAATCACCAGACATTAAAACTTTTATGACAAAACGACACCTGTTCATAGAAAAAAATTAAAAATATCAAAGTTCATGGAAGACAGGTATAGCGTTCTGCCATCTGAGAGTCCCTCTGTCCTTCCAGCAACAGCCAGCTTCATCAGCTTCTGATATGGACCCTTAAACTTTCTCTATGCATACACTATGTGCACACATGTCCAAATAATTTCATTCATGATCATCTGTACACATATCAGTGTGACTCACAGTAACTGTGCATATGGAAGCTGGGTATAGCGTAGTGATGGACTGCATTCTTAGCACGCACAAGACTCTTGGTTTAACCCCCACATATGTATACACATAATATGTACATGGGATCATAGATATACACTATTATGAGTTTTGACTTTAAAAGGGGGGAATGATTTATCTTGGATACCTTTCAGAATGGATGGAGCTCACCTTTTGAACGTCTTCGTAGTACTCCACAGTGTAGCAGTCTATTCTTCTCTTGCTAGTTGTGTCCCTTGTTTCCTTTTTGCTGTCACTGCTGCCTCCAGCACTGAACATAGCCCCAGGTGATTCCCAGGAGAGTCCCCAGATCAGGTATGAACAGGACATGAAATGCTATTCATCCAGCCCCCACCCCAACCTTTTGTTTTGATTTAGATAGCTAATGCAGAGTCCTTGCAAAATACAAGACAACAGGATTTGCAGGAGAAAGTAAGTTCCCTTCTGCCAGGTCAGTCATTCTCATCCCTGGGCCCAACCACTACTGCCAGGATCCCCTCTTGTTTCTTTTCCCATGGGTGGGCAGTGCCTTCTTAAGGTGACTCCCCAGTTGTCACATTCACACACATGCATATGCACAGTCACTGGGCCTCCAAGTCACCAGGCTGGAGTTGCACCCCAGCCTCACATTTCATTTCCATGCTGCAAGCCTGATCCTGACATCTCTCCCACCCACAGATCCTGGCCTGTGACCTGGGGACTCTGCTGCCCACCTCACAGTTTTACAGGCAACAAGGCAGGGGCTAGGACATGGTGGCTGAACACACTTATCTCAGGAAGTTGAAAAAAGTCCCCAAAAACTCAGTAATGGAGACAAATAATATTTTAACACACTGTTTCAAAAACCCAAAGTAGCACACTATGGTGGGTGGCCACTGGTTTATATGAATCCAGTTTCACTGGAGTAGGAAAATGACTTCTCTAATCTAGCATCCTGCCCTTAGAAATTGCTGTCTTCCTGGTGAATCATGGAGCTTGGCTGAAGAGTGTTTGGTGAATCCTTGGTTCATAGAATACTTAATTTAAAACAACATTCCTAGTGAAATGGTGACCCTGGTGTCCCTTTGCCCCCTGCCCCGCCCTGCCCATTGCTCTCCAAGGAAATGGGGCTCCATCTGATGCCATTCATCAGAGTGGCAGATTCAAATTATGTAACAGGAAGTTTTCTGTTCAATTCGTCCTGTAACTGAATCACCAGCTCTCTATTGATAATTCATTACGTGTTGCTGCTCTGAAATGCTTTTTGCCGTAATGATTTTACACCCCACTTCTATAATGGCCTCCTGATGGTGTCGATCAGCCCCCATTCCGTGTACAATAATATTATTCTGCCATCTGTCTTGGGAGAATGCTTAAAAGCTTTCTCTCATTTTCTCCATTTAACTCATGTATTATCCGAGTTTTTACATTAAATGGCCATTCTTAATATCCCATGACATGTCACCTCTTTTCTAGAGAGGACGCTGAGACAGTACTTACCCGGTTCCAGAATCTATACTAATCAAATCACCCTCGCCCACTTCTGCGAGAGCAGTTCGTTCTAAGCAACAGCATTTAATCTGCACAAAGAATTTAGGAAAGAGAACAAAAACAATTTAAGCTGCAGTTGGTTAAATGTGAACGTGATTGATGCAATTTGTTTTATAAAAAGGAATTAGCAGATATTGAAGTCAAGTTGTGGAATGAAGGTCAAAAAAACGCTCAGATTTATTGCCCCGGGACAACTGACAACAATGGTTCTTTAAAAGCCTAACCTGGACAAATGGTGGATAAACATTTGAGTTTTGATACTCAAGGAGAAGAAAGGCTACAGTTAAGACTTTCAATCTACTCTGTGATCTAGTAATTTAAAAACCCTGAAATCCAGCCTGGAAATCCCAGTCGTCACCCCAGTCTTGCACCACTGTGTTTAATCTGGACTTCCAATGCTGCCTTGAGCAATAAGCTTGAAAGCCGATTTAAACACCTATTTTAAGGGAGAAATAATGTCTGATCATTGACCCACCTTCCCTGAAGAGTTCAAACACAAAACGTTGTGGGGGGATGGGGGGAGAAGCTGAAGCCAAATTCCTTTAAGGTATAATGGAGCATAGCTGACTTCTGCCTTGAAGCCCCCGGGCTGGGGATATTTTGATTTTGAGTCAGGGACCCCCCTTAAACCTAAAGGCTGATTTCTTTCTTGTGTAGATAGAAAGTTCCATCTTGCTAATGGATTGGGGGCAGGACGTAGGATGTGTTTTCAATCTGAGAGTGGCTGGAAACTGAGGGGAGGGCCATAGGACAAAGCAGAGGACAATGAATCATCCATCCTATTGACGGGGAAACCTGTCCTGAGAGGGTCAACTTCATTGACCTACCCAGAATCCAAATGGTGGTGACCGCAAAGAACAGAGAGTGGAAGTTCCAATTTTTGGCACCAAATAGATCTAGGTTTGAATTCTGTCTCTGCCACAGAATAATTTGTGTTACTTTGGGCAAGTCACTTAACCTCTCTGAACCTGTACAACAGAAATAAAAATGTCTACCTCATAGGGTTGCAATGAAGAGAGCCCTTATAATATGTTAAGCATCTCACACAAAGTGAGGCACATAGTAGGTATCCAACAGAGCAGTGGTTCCATACCATCCTATGCGGGTGGTGTACCATAGGAGGGCAATGTAACGTAGATATTCTTGTGTGGCCAATTGTTGTCATAGCCAAAAATTCACAAAGTTAATTGGATGGCCAATTGACTTGTTTATTCCATTTAAAAACAATGGGCAAATATGCTGAGAAATTAAATATGCTGATGAAATTTGCTTAAAAATTTCATCTTCATAAACTCTGTTTTGCCATCCGGGTTACCAAGGTATCATTGGCAAAGCCCTCAACAGAGATCACTCTGTTGCCATCTCCTTTATCCAAAGGTACTTATTTCATTTTCTGCTTGCATTCTGGCTTATGGAGCCCCCTAGGCTGGCATCATGTTGGATGATAAATCCATTTGTTTGGGCAACTTCAGGAGGGAAATTTGCCCAGAAAACTGGCAGGCTCTGACTTTGGAAATAGCCAAATGAAGACTCCAGCAGACTGGGGTCCCTTCCAAATGAGTTCCCAGTGGGTGACAGCGTCCGGTTAGTACAGTGTGCAGTCTATGCAGAGAGCCCCAAACCGTGTTAAACAAAGAAGACCACGCCATTGGCAGGTGGATCGAATGGCAGATATCACACTGCATTCCTTTGTCTGCGCCCAGCTCATTTTCAAACCCTGTCCAACCTTTGCAGAGAAACAAGCTTAAATGCTGACAAATTTCCCCTCTATAAGAAATTGCTTGTGCAATTTGTCTTTTTAGCTGAGCTTCTGTGGGCCTGTGTAGCATAAAAAAAAAATGTTGTCCTTGTCACCTGCCATTTTTCCAGCCAGCTTGACACCCCCGAGCTTCCCAACAGCTCTTTGCAGCAGGAGCTGTCTGCGAGCTCTTAGCACCACCAAATAATTGAGGTTGTCACATCTCTTGTTCATTGTTTTTTCCAGCCCTGGAAAAATGCAAATATTTCATTGTAGTCATTAATTTTCCCATCCTTTTCTTCAAGCACCTCGCCGGTGTGATCTCATGGAAAGGGCTGAAGACATGATTGCAAAGTGGGTGCCACTGGGCGACTGCCCACGGTGGGTGAATCTCATCAGATCAAATCTCAGGGAGGTCATCAATCATAGCCGCTGACAACCATTTTGCTTCGTTTGTTACAGATGTGAACATGCTTAATTATTTGTAGTGTAATTAGTTCATGAAATGTCAGGAAATGTCAAACTGTGTTCACAGCACAGATTTTTTTTTTTTTCTCCCTGCAAAGAGCAGCAAGAGCAAGTGTCAGCGAGAAATGCAAAGGAAGGACTGCGTCTACAGGCAAATGAGGGAATGGTGTGTGTGGGCGGGGGGGGGGGCAAATGAGGGTCAAAAATAGTGAGATTAGGCATTTTGGAATAGACTTTCAAAAAAAATTACAGGTATTCATCAGGTAAGTGGGATATGACAAGCCAGAATTCTGCCAGGTTCCTAGCAGGGGACACTCTGGGTTTGAGATTCTGTTTGCCTTGAGTTTTAAAAGAATGGATTTTGAAGTCAGGTTAAAAAAAGATCTACACCTAGAGAGGAAGATTCTTCCTTATATTCCTTGTGCTAGCTATTCCTTTTTCAGCTATTTATTTTGAAGTGCATAAAAGGTCAGGTGTGAGTTCAGTCTTTGATGAAGGACAAATTTCCTGTCACGGGGAGAGCAAACGTCTCTCTCTCTCTCTCTTTTGCAAGCTGGAGAAAGGAAGCATTCAGTGTGTACTTTCCCCCATCTGAGGCTAGAGGCTGGTGAGTTCACCCCATAGCACTAGGGTGACAAGCTAATGATGCTAGTGAGAGATTGGACTAGTTTTCTTTCCAGAGATTCCTCAGGAAAAACCAGCCTCCCCAAGACATATTTAAATGTGACAGTAACTCTTTTAACAAGCTGGACACAGTTTCCAGTGTCTAGATCAGTCTAGGGTTCTTTTGCAAAACTGGCAGGTGGCGTGGATAATTGGGTGATGCTAAAGTTAAGGCTATCTAGCCATAGAATGTGAGTCTGTTCATTCC